>NC_060138.1:532170974-532480316 GCF_021461385.2 Schistocerca piceifrons
TACTGGACAATCCACGATGCAATAGACCATCGATGGCAGTGAGTGATGTGAATAAGGAGACCATTGATCAAATCATCCAAAATGACATGTGTGATGACATGACAGCTTGCTGAAATGACTCATTTGTCACTGGGTAGTGTGGTATCACTGGTACAGTCACTAGGGTACAGAAAAATCTGTTCAGATTGGGTGCCTAGATTATTGACAAGAGAAATGAAAACGATGAGGAAGAATGTGTGCGAGGGTCTCGTGAAGACCTTTACTGAAGAGTGGAAACAGTGTTTTGACGGTGTCATTATCCAGGATGAAACATGGTTGTTTTTGTCCAAACTGAGAGCAAAACCCAATCCATGGACTGGCCCTTGGAAGAAGAAACTGAGACTTTCATGAACAGCAGGCCGAAAGATGGTGGCCTCCTTCTTCTGAGATCAGTGTAGTTTCATTTTCATTGACTTTTTGGAACCTGACTCCACAATTAACCAGGACCATTACTGTTTGTCATTGGACAAGCTGTGATGTGTCATCAAGACCCACAGACCACAGCTTCAGGGTCAGCTTGTCAACTACACCATGACAATGCCAAACCCTATACTGCCCATATGACGCAAGAGAAAATCAGGAAAATGGGTTGGAAAATTGTTCCTCATCCTCCCTACAGTCCGGACTTGACTTCGTCTGATTTTTACCTCTTTGGTCGTCTGAAGGTCCACCTACACGATGAAACATTTGATAGTGAAAAAGACCTTATTTTCTGTGTCAAGTGATGGTGTAAAAGTCAATCCCTAGAATTTCACCAATGTGGATTTACATCATGGAAAGAACATTGGGCCAGCTGATGGAGGCTACATTGAGTAGGTTCAATGTATAGCTAAATGTTGCAAGTATATTCACAAAAAATTTCATTCTCCTCCTGCAAAAAATAAGAAAAAAAAATTATACGACTGTGCAAAAGTTTTTGAATGCCGTTTATATTTATCGATGAGAGAGACAAACGGTAAACTGAAAAAGACATCACTTTTACTTTTTATTTCTTGTGTTACCTGAATATATGAAATTATTTTTTCTGTGCCTCAAGATACACCCATACATTATAAATACAAAGAAATGTTACAGGTTCCAGCAGTTTGGGCACACTCCTTTTGTATTATGTGGGCAGAGCGACTTGTGTGAAGTGTGGCATGGCACCCCTTTTATGTCCCTGATAAATGTGTCAGCATAATCATTCATATTAGAGCAGGCAATTACTCAATCTTTGCTGAGGAAGAAAAAGTTCAAGGAATCTAGGTGATGAAATACACACCCTACCTTAGGGCAGTGAAGCAGCTGAAGGCGACACGAGCTACATCATTTAAAACATCCTAACAGTTATCTTAAGTTTTAGAATTTTCAATTATGTAGAAAAGAATGTTTCAAATAATGTAGCTTGTAGGAAATAGGTCCCACTTGTACCTGAGTATGTATTTATAAAACCTGTACAGGAGGACAGCCACTGAATCTGCGATCATGCCCAAGGTAAAGCCTGAAGATGCAGACGAGGTGAACGTGCAATACAACACAAAATTTATAACAGGAGTATCTTCAGTGAGATTCACTATATAATTTCCTCCAAAACAAAGAAAACAGAAACAGAACACCACTAACCCTTTTGCACCAGTGAACTTCTGTAGAAATCAGGAGGGACTGTGCTGCTCAGCTGGTGAACTGCTGCAGAACTCGAGAGGGACCTGTGCCACTCAGCTGTAGCAGTTCTGTCTCTCCTGGTATCTATGTGCTTCACTAACTCTACTTCTGTGGACATTTTGACCTTTCCAGCATCTAGCAGCTGTGTTGGAGGACTGTAGAGTTAGCAGTAGACTCACTAGATAACAGTTGCAATCAGTTTTAAAGTGTAGTTTCAGCTTCTGTTGCACTACTGATTTCCTGCCTTGTTTCAGCTCTTTACTGATGTGGTGAGCTCCTCACTTAGATGTGTTGTAAGGAATGCAATACAACACTGTGCACCTTTCCGTGCTTCACAATTTATCATAAACTGAAGAATTTTTTTAATGTAACACTCTGTGAGATGAAATTGACGTAATATAATGTAAACCAAATGTAAATGAACATTAATGTACACGTGTAAACAAAAATAACTTTAAACAATGGAAATCCAGGATGGAATAATGACAATATTATGAAAAGGATAGTTGCTACTCACCATGTAATGGAGATGGCAAGCCTGGCCTTGGCAACCACAGACAGTGGTCATGTGTGAGAGTTGTGTTTGCGCACATGTGTGTGTGTGTGTGTGTACTTATGTGTGTCATCTAATTCTGATGAAGGGCTGTTTGGCTGAAAGCTGTGTCGTGCCTATGTGCAACTCAGCATCTCTGCTATATGGTGAGTAGTGACTACCTTTGTCATAATAGTGTCAGAAATAACATTAAACACACGTTTCAAATAATGAAGCATCCACCCCACCATTGCTGCGTCCGAAACTGTGAATCTAATAGAAGATACAAAAAAATTACACAAATTGTCTAAAAGATCCAGAACAACCTTTTTATCCAAAATGAAGATCGAAAATTTGAATATATAGAAATATTTTTCCAAATAAACATTTAAAATAATGTCTTACCATTGTAATTAAACTGTGAGTGTGAAAGCAGGGACAGAGAAAGCCCATGGCAGGGGATAGGAAGGAGTTTACTGTACAGTGTGCATGAGCACGACTCGACTAAAACAATGCCAGCGTGAAAGGGTTAATGGAAGAATCAAGCTCTTTGTTCTTCATTACATCATTACACTTCCTGTCGTGTCTCATCTTGTCACGTTAGTACCCAATGCTGAAGTCATTGGCTTCCAGCATTGATTCTTCTTTGCCTGTTGACATGGAATGTTAAAAGAATGAAAAACATACAGTGAAGTATAAATTACTTCAGAATTTACATGAAAGAACTGAAGCTCCTATTGGAGGTGAAGAGACTGATTTTAAACCAATCTTAAAAACTCCACTCCAAGGTTACAGTCTTCACTTAAAAGATTAACATAGTATTGTTGTCAACAAGATTATAAGTGGAGTACAAGGTAAGATTGGGCAGGAATGTCAAAGGAAATCATCCTTGTTCATTTAAAAGGGACTGTCCTGTCTTTCATCTAATCAGTTTAATAAAATTTAAATTTGGATGGCCAGATGAAGATTTTTAACCCATGTCATTTGGAATGTTAGCCTAGTCCCTTAGCTATTCTATCACGCTGCTCAGCCCCAGTGGAAAAAGCACAAAAAACAAAGTTACACTTTTAGTGAGCAGCTTGTAGTACTGCTCATCAGCAGTCCCATTAACCACATATGTCCAAGCTGTTACTGCTGCCATACATGCCTCACTGCTACTACTGCTATTATGCCCCAGCTCAGTGTACTTGGCACTGCAAGAATGCTTCAGTAGAAAGGCTCTGAGAGAGCATGTTATTCATCTTCCCTCTTAGTGTCTGGTACTGGAGTTGATACTAAAACATCAGAGACATTCATGAGGTTGGGGATGAGCACTCACCAGGGGGATGTTGCATTGCAGGCAAGTGACCACAGCAGCATAAGCCTCACACTGTGTGGTGGGCATGTCCAGTTGCAGTGTGCTGCAAAGTATAGAAACACTTTGCCAAACTGTTTGCCACTAGTATCAACTGGATTGGTCTCTCTTTAACTATGTGTTTCCTGGATGTCACCTATGGATCTTCATCAGATTTTTTTTTTTTTTAACTGCTGTTAACGACTTTTGTCTGAGAATTTGTTTCCTCACATAATGGAGACTCTGCAAGTGATATTCTTTCTACTGTTTCCCAACTTTTGATCTGTGTTTCCTTGTGTATTCACTTATTTTATGAATATAAAGCTTAATGTCAATACTTAATGCTTGATGATGTCATCGCCTTCTACAGTGGATATCTTTTTGTGGGGAGGGATCAGGCTTTTGGAGTACAAGACACCAATAGATGCTGCAGAAGACCTAGTTTTCTGTTTTGGCTGAAGCTTAAGACATTATTTGTGAAATATCTTGCTGTTTTCAGCTTGTTAGATAATCAATAGAATGCAAATGCCAGTTGTGCATATACACAAATGAACGGCATTTTCAGTGACATATCTAATACAATATTAATCACACAACACTGTGAACACCATCTCTAATCGCCACTAATATCAAAACCTTGATGTACGCACTAACAGGGGAATATTCCACCTGTGACATTTTTCCGGTTCCATACCTCAATCGGTAAAAATAGAACTCTTATAGGACCACTTTGTTGTCTGTTTGCCTGTCTCTCTGACTGTAAAAAACCCTTTTTCTCAGTAATGGGTAGATGTATCAAGTTGAAATTTATGCCACATAGTTAGGTCCATGGTTCCTTGGCAATGCAATCAAAAGATATGGCTATTTATGTTGCATATTTTGACGCTTGAAAACTTGCTCATTAAAACCATAGAGTACTTCTCATTGACCTAGAATCATGAAATTTGGCAGCAATCAAGATTTCACAGTACAACAAAAAGGCAACATCAGAAAATTGTTAATTTGTAATTATATCACATGAAGTAATTTTATTTGTTATCCAACTGAATGTCTGTCCATTTGTCTGTTAAGACATGTTTTTCCAAAGAACAGGTAGAGTTATTGAGTTGAAATTTATGTCACATGCTAAGGTCTATGGTCCCTTGGTGCTGCAAAAACTTGATGCTTCTAAGTCAATGCAATTGAAAGATACGGCCATTTGTATCACATATTTTGATACTTGCAAACTCACTCATTAAAACCTGTAGGGTACATCCCTTTGACATAGAATCATGAAATTTCTCTGGAATCATGGTTCACAGCACAAGTAAAGGGAAAAAATTGAAGAATTAGTAATTTGTAGTTGTATTATACAAAAAATATTTATTTTGCCATTTGTTACCAACAGAATTCCTGGGGCCGATATCTTGCCAGTATCAGTGTCAATAACAGGCAAAAGTTGGCAAGAATCTCAATTCCCGGGATGGATGAACTGTCTATATACACAATTTAGTTTGTATGGAATCCTTAGAGTGTGAGTCCTACTCATAACTGGCCAGTTTTTTTATCTCCTCCAAACACACTAAAATTTTGTCATGTTCACCACCCAAATTTCATACTCAACTGACCAACTAATAACTTGGCAAAGATAAAAGAAATCGGTCCACCTTTCATACAGAGTGATTTAAGGTGGAATTATCACATAACACTAGTTGCTGGAAATGCAAGTGCCAAACTAAAGTTCATTGGAAGAATTCTAAGGAAACTTAATTCACCCATGAAGAAAGTATTTTACAGAATCTCTGTTCATGTGATTCTTGAGCATTGCTCATCAGTCTTACAGGGTAGGATTAAAAGAGTGGATAGAAAAGATTCTAAAAGACTTGTATATCTTGTCACCAATTTGTTTAGTCAGCACAGGAGAATCGTGGAGTTGCTCAGTAACTCTAGTGGTGGATGTTAGAAGAGAAGTGTTGGTCATTGTGTAGAGTTTTACTGTTAAGAGTATAAAATTCCAAGAAAATTATAGGAATAAAATAAATTCGACCCACATATGTCTCACATAATAGCCATTAATAGCCATGATGGTAAAAATCAAATAAATTGGAGCATTTTACAGCTTACCAGCAGCCATTCTTATTCACTGCTATAATAGAAACACAATGTACATCTGCCACACACTGCAAGATGACTTGGGAAACGTATATGTAGATGTATATAATTTTAAATGTTGAGCAAGTAAGAACCTCGAGGTTCATTGGTATTGATTCAGTGATACTGAAGAAACATATGCCAGAAGATGATGGGTACAAAACATTGTGACAAGACGATGCCACCACTTGGCTGATAACCCGAGAAGAATTCATCATTGAAAAAAACATATCTCATGCTACATATCTACTGTCTCCTGGCTCCTTTCTTCACTGAAATTTGTATTTTATCGGCATTTAATTTTTTTTTTTGTGGGATCTAAAATTTAAAAAACCTCTCTCACACCGGCCTGATTTAGCTTCACTGACCAGGATAGTAAAAACATGCGTATATTAAGGGAATTTTCATTCACAAAGCAGGCTTATCAAATTCACACAGTTCAATACTGTTCTATCCTGATTAAATTGAGCTTAACTTAAATTCCATAAGGCAGTGAAGCAATTTCGTAGTCTCGGTGCGACGAAAATTGTCAGTCGATCTCCTGAAAACATATTTGTAATAATTATTAACTTTCGGTGATCACATGGGGAAGACCGGAGATCTGGTGGTAAGACCATGTTAGCCTATTTATTTATACTGGATATGTTGAGCATACAAAATGGCAGGTTTGTCCAGTGTAAATCAGACGTTCCCCACTGATCCCGTGCAACACAGCGTAGTAAGCAGACCTGTCAATAATAATCAGTTAAATAATACGCGAACACACTTACTTTAGTTTAGTTCATGTATTAAATTCCTTCTCATACAGAATCTCATCAAGATGGTGACTAGCTCAACAATACATACATATACATCCTCCTCCTTTCATGGCTAATCAGCAAGAATTCCTTCATTCTTTTCATAAGAGAAAACATAGATAGCAGAGAAGCTATTCCATGGAGTAAATGGACACTCCAAGGAATAATGGGGCTTGAAATTACTTTGCATTGATAATCATCGTATATTAAAGTTTAGGAATCGGTAAGATAAGAAGAGATATTTCGAGATATGTACTGAGTTATATAATTTATAAAATTTCTGAAAATATCGCGGAGAGACCACTGCAAGAGACATTACATCGCCCTTCGCAGCGAGCAAAGTTGATATGTATCGACTTTGCAAGCTAACTATTGGCTTAGCTAACTTGTTAGGATTTGTGGAACATACGTTCCTATAAATTTTAAGAAGTTAGTAAGATTTTTTGATTACAAGAACTGAGAGAGATTTGGTATAGGTAACACCGATCTTCGTTACCTAGATACCTAGTTAATGCTTTCAAGTGTACTGGGGCATACCCGCATCCCACGTACACAACCACGGAAGATGGACTTACATATTTGTTAATCAGGTCTACCTATTCAGGAACTGACCTTCACAGGGAAACCTCGGAAAACCTGGAGGCTTAGACCCCAACTAGGTATCATAGATGATAGGAAAGACAGAATAATTTAGAAATTTGAGAGATACTCTAGAATTCATAGGAAAGATAAAATCTGCCTCATAACCAAAAAAAAAATCTTTACACATGCAAATTTTTACAATCTTCTGAAAAATTTTCTTCATCGATGTCTTGCTGAACTGCGGTGAAACTGATCGAACAGGAACATGGGACACGGCATGGAGGACAGGCGTTGCAGTGGCGTACCGGACAGGAGACGTAATGGATTTGAGAGACCAGAAGGAACCTCAGGAACAGGTACTCAGGATTGTGGCATGAAACAATTGAAATTCGTCTAAGGAATGGTCAACTATTAAAGATTCCTGGAAGAGGAGGGTTAGTCAAATTTCTCCAGATTCATTTTGAACTCAAATATGGACCTGATCCATCCAATCTTCCACCTGAGGAATGGGAAAATCCATTCGTCTTATACTTTCCACACCTAGGTGTCTTAATCGATACTGTAGTTGCACAATATCACAACTCCAGATCGGAAAACAATTTTTGAAAACATGGATAATTTCATCCATCTTCTTGAGTAAGCCGAAAGGTTCTAATCCTGGTTTTCTTTTCTTTTCTTTTTTTTTTCTTTTTTCTTTCTTGGCTTTTCCAGGTGGAAGTAGATCTGAATCTTTCCTAACTTGGTTTCAAGTACGAATGTGGATAGCATGTCAGAATATTAAAAACTTTATTATTTGAGACAATTTAAAAAAAAAATTATATCTTATTCATACATGATTACAATGAAATTTTGCTGAAAGAGAACGTTTAATTAAGTCTTGCAGCATGACCTCTCCAGCTGAAATTAATCTTTGTTAGTAGTGACTGATGATCAATTTTTTCTCTTTTGTACTCCAATTGCTGCATTTTCTCATGAACATATATGAATGCAATATAACAATAAACAAATCCAATTGGAAAATGGCACATTATTGTAAATTCAATGAAGAACTTTCTCATTAACTCTAATTTTATAAACACACACTAAGCTAGTTAATTAAATTCTCTTGAATAGAATTTAGCTCACGCCAAAAAAACCAGCGAGTCTTTATGTCTGTGGACGGTTGCTATCGATTCTAATTTCCTAACGTGGTTCATTTGTTCTCCTGTGAACTGTCAGTTTACAAACACTAACTTCACTCACAAGCACCGTATTCGATCATATAGTTTCAGTAAACTTATTATCACTGGAGATTAACACTCCCTGAATGTGTATTATTTCACACGCACAAGCTTCTTTGGTGATCACCGCGTAGACAGATAGCCTGTAAGTCTTCACAGCAGCAATAGCTACAGTTCCACTTACTTTTCTATATATTCCTATACTGTCACAGAAGCAGTCGCTTACTGTTCATTAAACTATCACAGATGCTTGGCATGCTGTCATTTAACCTATCACAGTAGCTGAGGCATACTATCCTTCGCACTTCAATTTTTTCAACACCCAAATACTTCATACAGACTTTTCATTTAATTTGAAACACTTTCCTTAAAAGTACCTCTTTAGGTCTACATGGGGAAATAATCCTTTTATTCTTCCAGAATCCAGATATGCTAATAAATACGCACCAGGATTCGGTATATCAACTATTATATATGGACCTGTATAAATTAGCTTCCATTTTCTGATGGTCTTCTTAAAAGAATTTTCTGTCTGATATTGAAAGTCTGAATCCGTTTGATGTTTCTATCATGGATTTCCTTTCCCTGTCTTGCTGTCTCTGTAATATTAATGAGAGCATTGCGAATTTTTTCGTCCCATGACATTTTTGTGTCCTCGAGTTTAGGCAAGTTATCTACCCAAAAGTTTCTTTCGTTATCTCTGAACATCAGTTCATTCAGGGTAAAGTTTGTAAAACTATGTGGTAAATTATTATAAATCTGCTCAAACTCGGTCAAATAGTTTATCCAGGTAGTTTGTTTATCATGACAGTACTTTCTCATGAATCTGTTTAGTTCTCGGAAAACCTGTTCAATTAAATTCACTTGTGGATGGTAGCAAGATGTAAATATCTGTTTTATTCCTAGTTGTGATACTAATTTTCTCCATAAATATCCAGTAAATATCTTTGTATTGTCAGAGATTATAGATTTTGGAATCCCTGCATGAGGAATGTAGTCATTTACAAACTTTACTGCGGCAGCTCTTGCAGTTGCTGATTTTATAGGATATAGTTTAACATGTTTTGTAAGCACATCACAGAATCCAATAATGTACTTAACACCACCTCTGGCTCTAGGAAGTGGTCCACAAATATCACATGATATAAGTGATCTTGGTGCTTCAGGTATTATTGAGTGAAGCGCAGTTTTATTTCCCTTGTTGTCCGGCTTAGCCTTTTGACAGAGAACACATTTCTGTATGACTTTGTGCACTTTTCGCCTTATATTCGGGAAGTAACAATAATATCTAATCTTATTAGCACACTTTACAACACCAACATGACCCCAGGTCAAATGTGTAAACCAAATTAATCATTCTTCATATTCTTCTGGTATGCAGACACACCACTTTGGATTCTCAGTCTTCCTAGATTTAAAAAATAAAATATTATTCACAAGCTGGTAGTATCCTAAATTGACCGTAGGATTTTGTTGATTGAATTGTCGTATTATAGCATTCCATCGCCGATCCTTCTTCTGAAGCTGAGCCATTGTCTTACATAAATGAATATAATATAACTTGTAATTATTTTCTTGAAGAAGAAGCACTGGAAATTCTGCCTTATTATTTACATCCATTGCTGGTGTTATTCCTTCTGGAGATCTTGACAATGTGTCAGCTATAATATTTTCTTTTCTGGCTACATGAATAATTTGAAACTGATATTTTTGCAGCGCCAGCGTCCACCTTGACAAGCGAGGATGCAGCAACTTACAAGTTTGTAAAAAGGCTAGTGATTGGTGGTCACAATAAACTGTTATCCTTGAGCCATATACATAATAATTAAACCTTTTCCAAGACAAAATAACTGCTAAAGCTTCCAATTCCGTAGTGGTATATGCTCTTTCACAGGTGGATAAAACTCTGCTAGCAAATGCAATTGGACAAAAGGTTTTTACACCATCGATGTACCTAATTTGAAATAAACAAGATCCTAATCCCACATCTGATGAATCAGTGGCTAAACAGAATCCGACATTCATATCAGGGTGGTATAATAACGGAGCATTTATCAGTTGATCCTTAATTTCACAAAAAGCCTTTTCACAATCATTAGACCATTGCCATGGTACATCTTTCCTCAGGAGCTGGTTTAGTGCTTCAGAGTTCATTGCTTGAGTTTTAATAAATCGACAAAAAAATGAAGCCAAGCCTATAAAGCCTTTCAGTTGTCTTCTGTTTCCTGGAGTTGGAAAATTTTTTATCGCACTAATCTTCGCTTCTGTTGGAAGAATGCCTTTTGGATTAATCATATGTCCTAAGAATTTAATTCTCTGCAGAGAAAATTGGTTTTTTTTTCTTTTTTTTTTTTTGCAGTTATACCAGTTTGTTTGAACACAGCAAAAATCCTCATAATAAGTTGTACATGTTCCTCCCAAGTTTTAGAGGCAATTAATAGATCATCCACAAAAATTGTTATTTGACTACGTAGTTCTGGTCCAAGGGCATAGTCCAATGCGAAATAAAAACTCCAGAGCTGATATTGAGACCAAACGGAACAACCTTGAACTGATAGCTTCTCCCTCCACATATAAAAGCAGTATATTTTCGCGAGTCCTTGTCTAACTGGACTTCCAGAATGAACTTCTCAAATCAATACTGGTTAAATAGGATACATCTTGAAATTTCTGTAGTAACTCATCGATGTTCTCTGGATGTGTGCGCACAGGTAATATAATTTTGTTAATTTCCCTTGCATATAATACCAATCGAACTTTTCCTCCTGGCTTTGGTACAACAAGCAACGGAGAACAATATGGGCTGTTCGACGGTTCAATAGGATTCCAGTTTAACATTTTTTGTATCTCTTCCTGAACTGGTTGTTTTAATCGTCAGGGAATGGGATAGTGTGTGCGGCAAAATGTCTTATGGGGCTTAATCTGTAATGTACAAACATATCCTGTAATAATTCCGGGCTTTTCATCGAAAACTGACTCATATTCTGTTAATATATTGAATAATTGTTCCCTCTGACTATCCGTTAGGCAATCTAACTCAGCAATCTTCTGTTCGACTGTTTGTCTGAAATCCTCTACTTGAATTGACTTGATCGGTAGTCGGTACATATTATTATTTTCAGCACAAATCAACTGCACAGCAGCACCACGGAAATATCGCTCATACACTGCCTCCTTTCTCAGTAAGATCAGTGTAACAAATTGATCTTTGATTTTAAAATGCACCTTTCCTTCTACCAAGTCCAACTTGCAATTGCAGGCTTGCAAAGTTCTAATGCCAAGAATACAATCTACTAACAACTTTTCCACTATAAGGAATGTGCATTGTTTAGCTACATTTCCCAATTTTGTCTCTATAAGCGTTTGTATCTTGACGTTCCGGGATTTTGCTCCCACTGCACCTATAACTCGGCAATTTTGTACTGGTAGGACAGGGATTTTCTTAATTTTACTAATTCTGCAAAACAAAGTTCCAGGTGCTACATCTGTAGATGAAGCTGTGTCCAATACAACATTGGTTAAAATTCCTCCCACTTCTGTGATGATCTCAGACACAGGAACCCTTTTATCTTCGACTACACAGGCCTCTAAGTCTCTCGTCAATTCATCTGTCATTAATTTGCCCTCATTATATCTCAACATTGCCATGGAATTAATTTCGTTTAAAACAGGTTTGCCCCTTTTGTATTCCCTGGCCGACTTTACGGAGCATAAAGCAGCCCCCTTCAGTTTAAATGTCGATTATTATTTCCTTTTGAATCATCTACTACTTCTGTTATGATTGGTTGTTGTTGATGACTGGTTGTGTTATTTGCTTCAAATCGAGGGTCAGAATTTCTGTACGCATTATTATTGTTTGAAAACTGCTGGTTCTGATAATCTCTTGCATTTCCAAACATTGGGTTGTACCTGCGACCTGTTCGATTGTCTCTGAATCTGCCCCTCGCAGCACTGTTATTGAAATTTCCATTTCCGTTGCAATTGTTTCCATTGAATCTCTGACTATTCCTAGTATAATAATTATTAAATCCGTTTCTGTTCCGGTTTGCGTTTGGCACCTCAATCGCTCTCCTCTGCATAACCGGTTGTCTTGGCCGATGTTCATCTTCCTCGATCATATCTATTGTGTCAAGCATAGTCGTGAAAGAGTCAAGGTCATGCTCATTAATATACAGCATTCTATTTCTGATGCTGGCCGGAAGTCGAGATTTTAATATGCCAATCACATCTTGTAGAGGCATAGGCTTATCCCAATACCGCGATTTGTTTATATATTTCTCAAAGTATTTCTTTAAAGACCCACGTGAAAAAGAAAAGGGTTCCGGGTATAATACCTCCTGCCTTAAATGTTCTTGTACTCCTTAGGACCAGTATTTGGATAAAAATGCTCGTTCAAAATCTTCATGTGTGTCTCAAGTTGATATCATATCAGATGCCCATATAGCTCCTGACCCCTGAATATAACCAGTCACGAAACTAACCTTTTGCCACTCACTCCAATGTTTTGGCAATACTCCCCTAAAACTTCTTATAAACACTACGGAATGAACATTTTTCTTGTCTGGGTTGTAGATCTGGAACTGACGTTGTTTCAGCATTTTCTCCTCAGTATTGCTTTTACAATTACAGGCATTATGACTACCCTCATAGTGTTGTGATTGATGTTGATTGCAAAAACGAACGTGCGCATTAATGTCCCTAAACTTTGCATAATACTCACTTATAATAAACACTTCCTATCTAAAGTTCAACCCAACAGTCACTCAATCAATCTGATTCAAACCGATAGACATTTAAATAGTTATTCTAAATTTTTGTCTACAAAAATTTAATTGTTCTCGTAGGTTGTGGCGAAATTGTGACTTCTGGAACAGGCCTCGTCTTCTTTTCTCTCGTGCACATGCAACATAAAATTCACACAATGTTTAAGTAATGCTCAAAAATGTTTTGCCGTCACAGTGAAGCCAAATTTAATATTTTTTTTTTTTTTGTGGGATCTAAAATTTAAAAAACCTTTCTCACACCGGCCTGATTTAGCTTCACTGATCAGGATAGTAAAAACATGCGTATATTAAGGGAATTTTCATTCACAAAGCAGGCTTACCACATTCACACAGTTCAATACTGTTCTATCCTGATTAAATTGAACTTAACTTAAATTCCATAAGGCAGTGAAGCAATTTCGAAGTCTTGGTGCGACGAAAATTGTCAGTCGATCTCCTGAAAACATTTGTAATAATTATTAACTTTCGGTGATCACATGGGGAAGACCGGAGATCTGCTGGTAAAACCGTGTTAGCCTATTTATTCATACTGGATATGTTGAGCATACAAAACGGCAGGTTCGACCAGTGTAAATCAGACGTTCCCCACTGATCCCGTGCAACACAGCGTAGTAAGCAGACACTGTCAATAATAATCAGTTAAATAATACGCGAACACACTTACTTTAGTTTAGTTCATGTATTAAATTCCTTCTCATACAGAATCTCATCAAGATGGCGACTAGCTCAACAGTACATACATATACATCCTCCTCCTTTCATGGCTAATCGGCAAGAATTCCTTCATTCTTTTCATAAGAGAAAACATAGATAGCAGAGAAGCTAGTCCATGGAGTAAATGGACGCTCCAAGGAATAATAGGGCTTGATACTACTTTGCATTGATAATCATCGTATATTAAAGTTTAGGAATCGGTAATATAAGAAGAGATATTTCAAGATATGTACTGAGTTATATAATTTATAAAATTTCTGAAAATATCGCGGAGAGACCACAGCAAGAGACATTACAGGCAGAACCGCTGTCATACCAGATTAAATTGTTTCCTACTTGATTTCTGCTTGTATATCACAAGAAGCATTTGAAATAATTTAGATTTTTTTGTCATTGAATTTCAGATTTCTGAAGCAAAGAGACAAGAATATGAAGACCTAGCAATGGATATTTTCACAAAATATACACCAAAAGACTCCAGACTCAACCGATCAGAATGTACTGCCTGTGAGACTATGGTGCCAGATGAGTGAGTAAAATATTTACGTTATCGTATTTCTCCTTCCATGTACGTTCTGATTGCAAAGATATGGACCCAATATGTATGTTTCTAATAAATTAGCGATACCATGTTTCCTGTAATTTTTGTAATAGAAAGATAAGAAGCTTAAAACAATCAAACTTAGATTTGAGAGAGAGAGAGAGAGAGAGAGAGAGAGAGAGAGAGAGAGAGAGAGAGAGAGAGGTGACATAGTTAACTGTATGTACAAATATCAAGATTATGTGGTGTGGTCAGTTTAGCAGTTGATAGTGTTGCAGAAAACCTTGAAAACATTGCCTGTCTCTAATGACCTTGTCTTCATCAGTGAAATGTTAAACCCTAATCTAACTTCCCGTAGTAATGTGGACACATCTGTCCATGAGGTACATGTACAAAATAATGATTTTTAAAGTGCATCCCATAATGAAAAATTCACACAGTCATACACTCATGTTTCATAGAGGTGTTACACAGAACTCTACATTAAGTATCTCATGTCATTCTAAAATTAATACAAATGTTGCTTAGGATTTGACTAATAATTTGGCTGGATCATACTGCTATTTATTTTACATGGTGTGAATCAAAGTCAACAGAATGAACCATTTGTGGATAAGAGAGAGATTTCTGTACAGTATATGAATGTCATACAAAATTCAATTTTTGTATTGTTCTGTCAACAGTGAGGTCATTTGCAGCTTATCCAATTTGTTTGTTTCTCTAACCAGCACTTTTGCTTAAAAATAGTTGAGGGCTGCTAATAATAGACACTGTCTGCTGGGATGGAACAGCAGTGCTAGTTATCTCACAACATTCACATTTATCATTGATTATTTACATCTGAGGACTGATTAGTATGGCAGTCACTTACTAATGAGTGTTCTAATAGATACATTTTCTACTGATCTGTAGTCTGCCATAGACATTTGTCTAGCATAAACAAATATCTGAAGTGTAAAAATTCCTTTATACTATTATTATTATTATTATTATTATTATTATTATTATTACTATTATTCAGTAACACAGTTAAACTAAATTTTCCCTATTACAGGTTTAGAATGTGCCCAAGTTGTGGGACAAAGTTTCCTAGTTGTATTGCTACTGGGAGACCACTTTTGGACATGTCTTCAGTATGGACCTGTGGTGTATGCAAACATTGTGCTTCAGAACAAGATATGATTGTGCGACAGAGCTGCCCTTTGTGTCATGCATCTGTACAGCTGTAATGTAGGTGCAACCAGAAGAATTTTTCTGTTTCAAATTTAATCCATCCAACACACCAACACATTCCTCAGAGAGAGGGGGGATATGCAAGTTGTTGTTATTTGAGAATGTGTGTACTTGACTTACATGAATTCATGTGTTTAGCAGAGAACATGCTATATTGTGTAGCTTATTTTGTCTGCATATTTATGTTGCCATCATATGGTATTTAAAACTTTTATTGTGATATTATGAATTCCGTCCTTAAATTTTAGTTGGTGAGAAAACAACTTTTACAGTTGCTCTCTGGATATATATACATTATAATGTAATTTATTAATTGCTAATGCCTTTGTGTTGTCATTAGTGTCCGCAACTGCATGCAATATTGTTCAAAGAGTACAAAAGATGAGCTAAAACTAATTCCGTCCATAAACACAAATAAACAAGAAACATCAGTATGAAAAATCATTAACATAGTTAAAAGTATATTTTAGCGAAATAATTGCACTTTAGTCTTGTAATCTTATTTTTATTGACATTACTAATAATAAACCAACTTTTTTTGTAACACTATTTATTTACTTCCAGCATCAAACATAAATGCTTGTCTGAAAAGTATGATAGGGTGTTAAACAGGTGCAGACTGTAGCACGGAACAGAAATATCTGTATGAGGATACATCAGATAAAAAAGGCATTGAGTAGCAAATGTAGGAAGTGGTATGACTAATTGAGACCCAGGACAAAGTCCTCCTCTGGAATGTGCACACTTCTGCTCATTGTGGGGCCTGAGTGAATTGCCCCCTATTTCCAGCCTTTCCCAAAATATCCCTTTTTCTTTCTAAGAAAGGAACTAACATATCTGAAAACTAGATATAGTTTTGTCTACTATTAAATGTGTTCATTGGCAAAACTTGGGATTTTTTAGAGCTTTCCTGAGTCAATTTTCCTTTTGTGGAAAATACACTAATTTTTGTGGAAACTGCATGACATAAAAGGTACCTGTCTGAAATCAACATTATATCATAGGCTAGATACATAATAGACTAATGATAAAGAGTACAAAACTGCAACTGCTCTGAAATACAATATGATGTGAAATCCACACATGATACTATCAGAGCCTCTAAACCATGTAGCATAGTCTAAAAAAAGAACAGCTGGGTATTTTCCTAGCGAATGTTCATCCACAGAGTTGTAACACAGAGGGGGTAAACAATGGACTACAATGAACAGTTACAAACCCATAACACCCCAAACACGTCTGATGTGTGACATGTCAGAACATAAAGACTGGAAAGCAATGGTACAGGCAATTCTCTGAAGCAGGCTCTCACGTTCCTCACGATATGTGACCTGGTTTAAGGGCAGCTGACCTGGCACATGTAGCTGTCTGATGAAGGTACAGTACCTCAAGCTCTGAAAGGCATTCCCATATTGATACATTCCTCTGCTGGATCAACAACATAGTGACTAACTGAAGTCATGCAGCACCAGTAATCCAATCCTCTGCAATTGTTACTTCAATGTTCATTGTCTCATGGATGTAGCTCATGTTACATACATCAAAACTTGCCTTCAGTTCTCACATATCATTAATTTCTTGCTTAACTTCTGGTTTATATGGTCAACTAAACTGTTGCTGATGTAATTCTTCAAAAGGTGAGTAGCTGAGAACAAAAATCATGGCAAGGTTTGACATCACATTACAGACGTCTTGTTGCGAGGGAATAATAAATCACCTACATCATTTTATAAAAATTTGTAGTAAGGTTCTTACTATAATTTTTGAATTTTGTACACTTTACTTGCAATGAAACAGTTCCTTCTTCATAACTTATAATCAACGCAAAAATGCATGGTGCCTATTGAGTAACAAAACCATTTTCCTTATACCAGTTAAACCCTACACCTAATGAAAGGAAAGATAATGCACTTGGACACATCACAGTAATTACTAGCTTTACTTAGACAAAATTTGTATTTTTTTCTGTACATAGCGCTGCCTACCAGGCATACTTGATCAAGTTCACAAAACTTGGTGGCAAACTGATAAAATACAAATGGCTTCTGTTTTGGGATGCCTGAAATGGCATTGAGCAATCAGAAATTGTGCTGTCATTCTAATTATGTTAGTTGTACTGAAAAACTGAAGTGTCTGTTAGCTGAAGTGGTTAACGCAACTGCTAACAATGATTGGGAAATCTGGTGCCACCCCTCCTTCCACAATGACCTCCACCTGTTCAGATTCCGCCAATCCTTAGCTCTCACCAACATAGTCCTGCAAAACCATATCAACCAAGCCCAATAATCCTTGCAGTACCTTCTCTCCATCCGCAAAATTCTCCTGCTATGCAATCCCAAATTCCTGCAACCCGTAACACACATTGAAACCCTTGCCCTGCAGGAACTTGAGCAACATGCACAACGCCACCTCAAAAGCTCTCCATCCTACTCCCACCTCGGAGCTACTTGCTTCCTACTCCCGCCTCGGAGTACCACTGCCCACCACTTTTACAACCACCTCCAAACCTCCCCCATGCCCCCTCATAGCTGACAAACCCTGTCTTGCAGACCTACTACATTTACCCCACCCTCAAAAACTCCCTCCCACCACCACACAGAACCCAAAACCTAAACAGAGCCACAACACAGTTATGAATCTTTCCTCCAGGAGCCTTAGTCCCACAGAAATATTAGTCCTTTCCAAAGGCCTCACCTTATGCCCCACTCCCAAATTCAACCATGCTGGACTAGTTAAAGACTCTCTCTCCTTCTCCCAGTCCTTACAGTAGAAACACTTTTTCGCTACCAACCCAACCAATCAGTCTCAACCAAAGACCAATATTGAACCTTGCCTAACTCAGTTCACTCCTCCATCCAACCGTGATCCACCCCCACTGCCTCCAAACCACCCCCTGTTAACTTTCCAGAATTTCTTAACCTCGAACCTTGCCTCAACATCATTCCCCAAATCCCTCAACATGCAAACTAACCTTACATACGCAGAAAGAACCACAGTTCACCATCTAAAAACTGATCCCGACCTTATTATCCTACCTGCTGACAAAGGCTCCACCACCGTTGTTTTGAACCGCAAGGGTTACGTGGCAGAAGGACTCCGTCAGCTATCAGATTCTTCCACCTACAAACCATGCCACAGTGATCCCATTACAGTAATCTAGCAGGATCTCCAGACACTATTCAAATCCTTAGGCCCATCCCAGAACCTCTCCCCAGAGTCCATCTCTCTACTTACCCCTACCACTCCCCGCACTCCCACCTTCTACATGCTTCCTAAAGTCCATAAACCCAACCACCCAGAACACCCTATTGTGGCCGGATTCTGTGCCCCCACTGAGAGAATCTCTGCTCTCGTACACCAACACCTTCAACCTATTACCCGGAACCTATCCTCCTATATAAAAGATACCAACCATTTCCTCGACCGACTCTACACTGTTCCTTTACCACACGGTGCCCTGCTCGTCACTATTGATGCCACCTCCCTGTACACCAACATTCCTAATGCCCATGGCCTTACTGCTGTCGAACACTACCTTTCCAGATGCCCTATTGATTCCAAACCGACAACATCCTTCCTAGTCTCCATGACCAACTATATCCTCACCCACAATTACTTCTCCTTTGAAGGCATTACCTACAAACAAATCCGCAGTACGACTATGGGCAACCGCATGGCACCATCCTATTCTAACCTATTCATGGGCCATCTAGAGGAGTCCTTCTGAAATACCCAGAATCCTAAACCCCTCACCTGGTTCAGATTCACTGGTGACATTTTGCTTCACCTGGTCCTACTTAACCCAACAAGCCACCTTTCTAGATGTTGACCTGCACCTCAGAGATGGCTACATCAGTACCTCCGTCCATATCAAACCTACTAACCACCAGCAATACCTCCACTTCGACAGCTGCCACCCATTCCATACCAAGAAGTCCCTTATGTACAGCCTAGCCAGCCATAGTCATCGCATCTGCAGTGACGAGCAGTCCTTCTCAAAATATACCGAGGGTCTCACTGAAGCCTTCACTGACCATAATTATCCTCCCATCCTTGTACAAAAACAAATCTCCCGTGTCTTATCTTTCCAGTCTCCCACCACCTTCCCAAGTCCCACTGAGGAGCATTCCCCAAAACTCAGTACCATCCGGGACTGGAGCAACTGAATTACATTCTCTGCCAGGGTTTCGATTACCTCTCGTCGTGCCCTGAGATGAGAAATGTCCTGCCCACTATCCTTCCCATCCCTCCTACCGCCATCCACCGAACCTACACAATATACTCGTCCATCCTTACACAACCCCTGCTCCCAATCCCTTGCCTCATAGCTCATATCCCTGTAATAGACCTAGATGCAAGACCTGTCCCATACACCCTCCTACCACCACCACCTACTCCAGTCCGGTCACTAACATCACCTATCCCATCAAAGGCAGGGCTACCTGTGAAACCAGTCATGTGATTTACAAGCTAAGCTGCAACCTCTGTGCTGCATTCTATGTAGCCATGACAACCAACAAGCTGTCTGTCCGCATGAACGCCCACCAACAAACTGTGGCCAAGAAACAAGTGGACCACCCTGTTGCTGATCACGCTGCCAAACATGATATCCCTCATCTTAATGACTGATTCACAGCCTGTGCCATATGGTTCCTTCCCACCATCACCAGCTTTTCTGAATTGCGCGGGTGGGAACTTTCCCTGCAATACATCCTATGTTCCCGTAACCCTCCTGGCTTCAACCTTTGTTAGTCTTTGTGCTCACCCATCTGCCCCACCCCTTCCCATTCCAGCACTACGCAGCCGTCATTTCACCGCCATACCCAGTCTTTTAATTTCTTATATTTCTCTCATTTCCGCTACTTACCCCGTCCCCCCTCCACACCTTCTCTCCTGCCCTCCATCTAAACTGCAACACTTGACTGTCTGCCACTCCCACCGTACTATCCCTCACCCTCCCTGCCCCAGCCTCCTCCTTACCTCCACCCAGTCGCCACTCCCATCGTGCACTGGTGCTGCTGATTGCAGTGTGGTCTCAGCTCTCTGAGACTGCAGATATGTGTGTGAGTTGTGTTTATGTGTGTGTGTGCATGTGTGTATGTGTGTCTACTGCGCTGACAAAGGCCTTAATGACCGAAAGCTTTAATTGTGTGAATCTTTTTATTATGCCAATCATGACTCAGCATCTCCGCTATATGGTGAGTAGCAACTTTCCTTCTCTGGTATTTAAAACAAACAGGTAGGGAAAAGCAATAATAAAGAGAGATGAAACTAAATAAGAGATCGATGTTGCAAAAGATAAAAATGTCTGGGTGTGACACAAGTGTAAAAGTGGTGCAATATTTCAATGTCAAACTGAGATGCAATTCATTAAGTGATATCCCGTATTGAGGTACAACCTCATTGTCAGCTTGTACGTATCTGTTACTCCCTCTCATCAGCTACATGGTGGGATGATGGTAGCCCGCAATACAGTAAGTGATGCAATTTCTTTTGTAGATAACAAAAAGAAAAAATCCTTCATTTAGAGAGAGACTATGCCCAAGTGCTCCATTACTTTATGGTTAATACATAGGGTGTATGAAAAAGAGGATAACGGTTCAATCCCACGTCCGGCCACCCTGATTTAGGGTTTTCCGTGATTTCCCTAAATTGCTCCAGGTAGATGCCAGGATGGTTCCTTCGAAAGGGCATGGCAGACTTCCTTCCCTGTCCCAGTGAAACCGATGACCTTGCTGTCTGGTCTCCTCTCCCAAAACAACCCAACCCAACCCTTGACATTCATGGCATATGTCAATGCGGTATTCAGATTGTTCCCACAGTGCTGCGAGCATCTTTTGAGTTACAGCTTCCACAGCTGCTGTTATGTACATGCACAACTTCATATGGTTGTTACATACCACAGATCCTCACATTACAATGGTTCACCTTCCCATTTAAATGGAATATTTCCTCGTCACTAATCACTAAGTGTGGAAGAAAACGGTCATCCTCCAGCTTGCCAAGAACAAAATTACAGAACTCCATATGTTGTTGTTTGTCACCTTCACTAAGAGCTTGCAGTAGCTGAATTTTGGGTAGTTTCCTGTATAAACATCGACGCAACACATGCCAGATGTACATCAGGGATATGTTGAGCTGTCAAGCTGCACAACAAATGGGTTTCTGCAGATCCCTTGTGAAACTGTGGCAGATGTGTTCAACACCTGTGTCAGGCACTCAGGGGTGGCCCAGCGATTTGCCTTTACACAAATGACCTGTTTCTCAGAATTTTTCATGCCATCATGTAGCACTCTGTAGTGTAGGAGGATCCACACCATATCCAGTACAAAAGTCAACACTGAACAGTTATTACTGAACTGCAATGTGCAAAACATAGAACACAAAATGCTTTCTGTTGTCCTGGCACCACTTTTACTAGAACTGAAGTGGGCACACACTGCTGCTATCTAGCAGCAACCATGTAAGACTTGAGTGTTTGCTCTTTCCAACAGTTCGTTGTTCACGCACATCTCAAATAATATAAGTTATGATTTTTTAAAAATCGAATGATTCTTTTTGATAGTTCTAACAGCCTCCATTCGAAACCTTGGCATAAACATCCCACCATAAAGACCAACTCCAGAACCATCACTGGTAAGACACGCTGCATAAGTAAGACAAGGTATTATTTACCATCTGATATGCAGCCACAGTTCAGCTTTGCATGACAGTGCCAACGACAGTAACAATAAATATAAATGTAAATGTACTACACATTTATAGTGATAATTTACAATGGATCTTTTGACACTGTTGTTCAAAGCTTCGCAAGTGAGAATTTACTCTAAAAGTATGCGGAAGTCATGCGGAAAGGGGTAGTTGGGGAGAGTATGGAAAAAAAATATTACAAGAAAGTCATTAGCTAGTTGACTGGGTGTGAAATAATGGAAAATTTACAGAGAACAATTAAAGTCCAAACTAAATCAAATTATTACAAATACTTTGCATTAGTTTATTCTTAAAATTGAAGATGAATCTTCTTGACAGACAAAAACCTCTGTGCTTTAATGATTTGGGTTGTGTATGTTCAGATAGCACAATTCACAGTGATACAGATTTAGGCACTTTGTGAGCACAGATTCTTAACTTCCAAGGTTTTTCAAAGCCGTGACAATTTAGTTTTACAAAAAGTCTATTAACGTAGTTTTGGGTATATCTCGAACTTACAGTTTTGTCCAGAATGTTGTGAAATTACTAGAAACTTCAAATAGTCATCCCCTTCTATAAAACTATTTTCCAATGTGTCTGTGGACTCCACTAAGTATTGAATGGCAATTAGGAAGGAATTCAACAATGAATAATGTCAATGAAGGAGTTTGTATTCATATATTATTGGCATGGACAGAAAAAAAACATTATTTTACAAGAAATGAGTAATCTTGTGGCTCTTCTTCATATTCCTTTTCACATATTTTTTTTCAAAAATCACCAAAATCATTCATCTGAAATGTAAAATACTGAGAACATGGGCTTCCAAAAATATATGTTGTTATTTGGGAAAACAGGAATGAAATCACAATGTGTGCTGTACATTTTTTTTAATTGTCATTCTTCCAAATCATTCAATACTCATATTCATCACACATATATACAACACATAATGGTAACCAAGACAAAACAGATATTCATATATCAGTCTCTATATGCAAAGGCACAGTAAAATGAAGAACCAGTGAAAAAAATATCTGCACCAATATATTGTCGATTTCACACAATGCTTTCATTGTACTCCTATACATGCACATGAGGTGGTGAAATGTCAATCATATTAATGGAAAGTTTATAATTAACAGGATACACATGTTTAAATGACTTATGTCTCTTATTTCTTCCGCTGAACTCTGCGATATGTATCATCTTTTTTACCAAGCTTTTCTATTTGCTTCTTAATAGCTGGGATGATATCCATCTGTAAACAAAAAACAATATTACATTTTTAACATAACAGCAAATATTCTTGTTACTTTATACAGTAATCAGCAGGGTCACAATTATTGAATTATATGAAATAAAACTGTCATAACTTCTGAACGGTTGGCACTAGGTCGTTCAAACAGCACAGTTTTCTGCAGGGCGTGATGGGAATTAGTATGCGCGTGATGGTTTGGTTTAGCAATGAAGCCCAGTTTCATTTGGATGGATTAATCAATAAAAAATTGGCGCATTTGGAAACTGAGAATCTGCATTTTGTGTTCGAGAACTCTCAAACAGAATAATCAATGTGATATTCCTTGACATCACAATGACTACCAAACAATACATGAAGGTTTTGGATGATAATGGAGATGAAATTATCTGAAGTGGATGTGGTTCATGCAAGACAAAGCTTGACCTCATCAAAGCAGGAGAGTGTTTGATGTCCGGGAGGAACACTTTGGGAACCGCTTTCTGGTTCTGGGGTACCCAGAGGCCACTGATATGGGCCTTTATTGGCTGCCATTTTCTCCAGATCTGAACACATGCGACTCCTTCTCCGGGGGCTTTATTAAAGACAAGGTGAACAGCAATAACCCCCAAAACCATTGCTGAGCTGTCAACAGCCATTCAAGAGGTCATCATGGCATCAATGTTCTGACACTTCAAAGGATCATGCAGAATTTTACCATCCATCTGCACCTCATCATCACATCAAACATGTCATAACCAAAATCCAAATATCTATATTGATATTTAAATGTTGAATTAAGTGTGTGCACACCATAGTCTGTAAGTAATTTATGTTTGTTTTTTTCATGTGGTTCAATAATTGTCACCCTGTAAAAGGTGTGACAGAGATGAAATAATAATGTTGATTTTGGGACACTCAATAGCATGGTTATAAGCAAGTGAATGTAAGAATTCAATAAAACAAACAAAATCACTACTCGCAAGAAATTTTACAGTGATGATTTTCTATGGACATGATAGCATCTTTTTAGAGAACAATTGGCTGTATCAATACTTAAACATTTAGGAAAGCAAGGAAGTCTGCCCTCAGAGCAAGATCTGTGGGTACAATCACTCCCAGCCCCCATCAATGGCAACACTGCCTGTTCTAATGATATCACAAGTTGGCATCACTCCAAAATGTTCAGACCTTTTAGTTAGCCTTGCAGAAAGGGGGGAGGGGGACAGCACCTGCTCCAGCCTCTATTCACAAACTCAATGTTCCAGCAAAAGGCATTTTCATACTTAGATCCCGAATGGTTTTTCTGTTTGTTCCCAATTTATTAACAGCCACTAAAAAGAAGGATTAGCGACTTTACTTCTGGTACTGGCAGGACCTTCGGAGCAACTCTCAACAAGAGAGAACACCATATTATTAAGATAGGTGGCTTGCCAGGCTCACCACTGGTTGCATAACTTAGGTAACAGGTGGCCTAAGCATACTTCAACTTTGCTATCATATTGCCACTCCCATTCCCTCCCAGCTTGTTGGTTGTCATGCCCACAAAGAAAGCGGCACAGTAAATGCAGCTTAGCTTGTAGATTACATGACTGCTTCCACAGGTATCCCTGCCATTGTAGGATAAGAGATAGCTGTTGACAGGACTGGAGTAGGAAGTGGAGGTGGTGCTGATGGGGTGGGAGGATGTATGGGACAGTTCTTGCATCTAGGTCTATTTCAGAGACATGAGGCAAGACGCTGGAAGCAGGGATGGACAAGAATATTGCATAGGTTCGTGGGTGATGGAATACCATTGCGGGAGATGTGGGAAGGACAGTGGGTATGATATTGCTCATTTCACAGTACGATGAGAGGTAGTGAAAACCCTTGTGGAGATTGTGATTTAATTGCTCTGGACCTGGGTGGTACTGAGTCAAGAGGGGAGTGTTCCTTCGTGGCCTGATGTGGGAGGTTGGTATGTGAAGGCCTCAGTGGTTGATTGACTGACTGATTAACTGAGAGGGGTTATGGGACTAAACAGCAAGGTCATCAGTCCTGCGATTCTGAAGCGAGTCACAGAAGTAAGAGTGTCTGCAAAAAGTGGAAGGATCCAGTCATGGGAGACAAATTATAAAATACTGATCATTAAACGCACACAGTAAAGGCATAAAAGGTGAGACCAATTCCAAAAACTGGAAAAAGGTGGGGTCACAGACCGAGAAGATTGTAAAAGAAGTCCCAACCACTACCAATCTGCCCCTGCTCCAAGATTAAAGTAGAACCTTATATCTGGCAATAAAAACCACTTTCAAGGATGAAACTGAGGACCAGTTCAACCATCCGTGGATCGTCTGCTAATATTAAATTTAAGGAATCGGGAAGACTATACTTAAAACGAAAGGCTGAAAGAAGGGGACATTTCACCAATCTGTGAGATATCGTCAGTCTGGCTCCACAACCACACTGTGGGGGTGGGTCGTTACATAGGAGGAAACAATGAGTGAGTTGGGTATGACCAACACATGAACGGCATAAAACAGTGGATTCCTTCTGAGAGGAACAGAAGGAAGAGTGCCAAACTGCAGTAGACTCCTTGATTGAGTGGAAATTATTACTATGAGCTGTAGCACTCCAGATGGCATTCCACTTTTGGGCAAAGAGAGATTTGATGTAGATCTGCATATCTGCAGCTGGAATCATGAAAAGAAATGGAGGGGGGGAGGGGGTATCTGCTTCTCTAGCCAAACTGTCAGCCAGTTCATTACCTGGGATGCCCTCATGACTTGGGACCCAGAGAAAGATGACTGAACAGGTGGAACACTCAAGGGCAGAGAGGTAGTCATGGACAGCAGAGACCAAAGGGTGACGAGAGTAGCATCAGTCGATAGCTTGCAGCCTGCTCATGGAGTCTGAACAAATTAAAACACTTTAGAGGGATGCCTGAGAAAGAAAAAGGAGGGCCCTATGAATGGCTAGAAGCTCTTCTGTGAAGATGCTACATGATCATGGCAATAAATGGTGTTCGAAGCCAGTAGGAAACATAAAAGCGTGTCCCACCTGCTCGATTGTCTTAGAACCATTAGTGTAAAAGATGGTGGCACCCTGGAACTCGGCAAGGATGGCACAAACAGTATTGTAAGGTGCTTAGAAATGTTGTTAGGAACACAAAGAGCATGTGGTAATGCATGTAGAATAGCTAATTCACAGAATAAAATTAAAACCATATGGTCAGTTGAAAAGGAAGTGTCTGGTCGGCATCACAAGGTCGATGACAAAAGTCAGTTCGTAGTAAAAATATTTTTGTTACTGGTAAATAAGATATATGTACAGCATTTAACAATCTTTTTCTGAGCAATGCTGGTGAATTAAATAAAAATTTAGTTTCTACAAGGAATCATATAACTTTCTTGGCAAATGCCTTTCCGAAATTGATGTCTGAAATATTCCTCTGTGATATAGACAAGGGGGAGATTGAGTCAATAATTAAATCACTGAAGACTAAGGACTCTCATGGTTATGATGGAGTGCCTAGCAGAATGTTAAAGTATTCCGCTGCACATGTTAGCCCTGTATTTAGCCATATTTGTAATTTTTCCTTTTGGAATTGTCAGTTTCCTGAACGATTGAAGTACTCAGTAGTAAAGCCGCTTTATAAAAGGGAGAAAGGGATAATGTAGACAATTTTAGACCAATTTCTACGCCATCAATATTTGCTATAGTTATTGAAGAGGCTGTGTTTGTAAGGATAATTGGTCATTTTACACTCCTGGAAATTGAAATAAGAACACCGTGAATTCATTGTCCCAGGAAGGGGAAACTTTATTGACACATTCCTGGGGTCAGATACATCACATGATCACACTGACAGAACCACAGGCACATAGACACAGGCAACAGAGCATGCACAATGTCGGCACTAGTACAGTGTATATCCACCTTTCGCAGCAATGCAGGCTGCTATTCTCCCATGGAGACGATCGTAGAGATGCTGGATGTAGTCCTGTGGAACGGCTTGCCATGCCATTTCCACCTGGCGCCTCAGTTGGACCAGCGTTCGAGCTGGACGTGCAGACCGCGTGAGACGACGCTTCATCCAGTCCCAAACATGCTCAATGGGGGACAGATCCGGAGATCTTGCTGGCCAGGGTAGTTGACTTACACCTTCTAGAGCATGTTGGGTGGCACGGGATACATGCGGACGTGCATTGTCCTGTTGGAACAGCAAGTTCCCTTGCCGGTCTAGGAATGGTAGAACGATGGGTTCTATGACGGTTTGGATGTACCGTGCACTATTCAGTGTCCCCTCGACGATCACCAGTGGTGTACGGCCAGTGTAGGAGATCGCTCCCCACACCATGATGCCGGATGTTGGCCCTGTGTGCCTCGGTCGTATGCAGTCCTGATTGTGGCACTCACCTGCACGGCGCCAAACACGCATACGACCATCATTGGCACCAAGGCAGAAGCGACTCTCATCGCTGAAGACGACACGTCTCCATTCGTCCCGCCATTCACGCCTGTCGCGACACCACTGGGGGCGGGCTGCACGATGTTGGGGCGTGAGCGGAAGACGGCCTAACGGTGTGCGGGACCGTAGCCCAGCTTCATGGAGACGGTTGCGAATGGTCCTCGCCGATACCCCAGGAGCAACAGTGTCCCTAATTTGCTGGGAAGTGGCGGTGCGGTCCCCTACGGCACTGCGTAGGATCCTACGGTCTTGGCGTGCATCCGTGCGTTGCTGCAGTCCGGTCCCAGGTCGACGGGCACGTGCACCTTCCGCCGACCACTGGCGACAACATCGATGTACTGTGGAGACCTCACGCCCCACGTGTTGAGCAATTCGGCGGTACGTCCACCCGGCCTCCCGCATGCCCACTATACTCCCTCGCTCAAAGTCCGTCAACTGCACATACGGTTCACGTCCATGCTGTCGCGGCATGCTATCAGTGTTAAAGACTGCGATGGAGCTCCGTATGCCACGGCAAACTGGCTGACACTGACGGCGGCGGTGCACAAATGCTGCGCAGCTAGCGCCATTCGACGGCCAACACCGCGGTTCCTGGTGTGTCCGCTGTGCCGTGCGTGTGATCATTGCTTGTACAGCCCTCTCGCAGTGTCCGGAGCAAGTATGGTGGGTCTGACACACCGGTGTCAATGTGTTCTTTTTTCCATTTCCAGGAGTGTATATCATACAATTTGGTATCAAATGTACAGTTTGGCTTTAGTAGTCATTTAACAACTGAAAATGCTATATTCTCTTTTCTCTGTGAGACATTGGATGGATTAAACAAAAGGTTTCGAATGCTAGGTGTATTTTTTGATTTAACTAAGGTGTTTGATTGTGTTGGTCACAAAATATTGCTCCAGAAGTTGGACTATTACGGAATATGAGGAGTAACTCACAATTGGTTCACCTCTTACTTTAGCAACAGACAGCAAAAGGCCATCATTCACGATGTTGAAAATGGCTGTGACGTGGGGTCTGAGTGGGGTACGGTCAAGTGGGGGGTGCCCCAGGGATCAATGTTCGGGCCACTCTGGTTCCTTATTTATACAGGGTGTCCCACCTAACTCTGCCACCTCAAATATCTCTGGAACAACAATAGATATTCAAAAACAGTTTTCACCAGCATGAACGTACAGCAGGGGATTAGGAAACCAAATACTATGCAAAACTTTAAAACTTAAAACAAATATAGTTTTCAACAGTAACTTGCGTATTTTTTAAGGGACAACCCCTATTATTTCATATGCAATCTATAGCATGAAAAATCACAAAAATAATGGTGTTGGTTGCATCACAATATGTCAATTATATCCTGAGAAATTGCGAAACGAAGTTGACACTTAAAATAAATGAAGTGCACACACAATGGGAAGGTATGCACAATCCACAAAAATGAACAAGTTATGTTTTTCAAATTGTAAATGTATGTTTATTCTAGCGAAATGACAACTAGAGCTACAATCAGAAATAACACACTTGAATTCACTTTGCTAAATACATTTACTAGTGCCCTGTCACCCACAGAAACTGTATTATTGTGCATTACATCCAGCATAGAAAATACAGCCACATCTTGACCAATAAAACTGTGTTACATCAACATATGTTTGAAGTGCCCTCCGTTTGCATCAATACACATTTGCAGACGGGTAACGAGAGAGAGTTGCACAGACTGTAGCATTTCTAGAGATATTGCCGCACACACTGCAGTAATACAATGTTGCATATCCTCTACTGTCACTGGGGGTTCTTGAAACACCGTCTCTCACTGCGCCCCGGAGAATAGCGTCAAGTTGGAGGACCGTGCTGGCCATTGCACAGTTGCTCCCCACCCCATCCATCTATTTGGAAATGTCGCATCTAGAACATCTCTGGAACTTTTGTATTGTGTGCGGGACACCCATCATGTTGGAAACACATTGATAGAAGAGTTTCCAGTCCTAGATGCGCCATGAGGAGTGCTAGTGTGTGTTGAAGAAATGATGCATATCACTGTCCATTCAATGTTCCACGGTAAAAATAGGGACCTACAATAAAGTTAGCAATCGCACCACACCAAACATCGACACTCCACTGTCACTGATCAGCAACTTGGCGAATCCAGTGGGGATTTTGCATGGACCAGTAGTGCATGTTCTGCAGATTCACGGTGATCTGTAAATGAAGCCTCGTCCGTAAACAACAAATTGCTTACGAACACTGGATTACCATGCAACTGCTGAAGTGCAAAACGACAGAATGCAATGCGGGATTCAAAGTCATTCCCATACAGTTCTTAGTGCAGTGAGATATGGAATGGATGAAACCGATGCCGATGCAATATTCTGCACACACTACTGTGGCTTATTCCTATACCTAGTGCAATTTCTCGTACACCCACCTGAGGACTGTGTACTACAGCAGCCAGAACAACAATTTCATTTCCACTGCCAGTCGCTGGCATTGTATGTTGACATTTTGTGGGAGCCCAGCTTCCTGTTTTCGTGAGTGTCTTGCAGATGTTGCCAATATTTCAACATGACGGACACCGCCAATCTGGATAGCATACAGCATACAGTGTCATAGCTGCAGTTGCATTTCTGTGACATTCACCATAAATTTAAATAATATCTAGTTTTTCTTCATTACTGAAGGCCGGCATATCAATTAGATGATGGCAAATGTAACAAGCCACAAGAAAACAGGTTTTAATATGGCAACGTATGTGAATTACATTACAGTATGAGAGCAGTTCAGCAGACCCGATTAGGAGACACTTGTACTCTGAAGGTAGAGCGTTCCGTGGAGATATCAGTATTTTTACGGTAGGATATAGGCGCCAGTGCAGGCAACCCCTGCTCTGAACACAGTACTACATGCAATGCATGTGACGCCGTTGCTACCCTTTAAAAAGCCACATATTTCAGAACTTATGAGTTTTAGAAACATGAAACCAAGTGTGTTTGTACTAATTGTACCTCTAGTTGTCATTTCGCAACAATAAACATTATGAACAGGACATCCACCATTTGACAAATTATAAGAGGTGGACCAGTTCAAGTAAGGTACAGCTCAAGAAGGGGCTAAACTATCCCACTTTAGGAATGCCATCAATGAAATATGGCCAATGATGTATTGTCATACAATACCACACCATACATTACCACTCCAATGACGTAGTACGTCAATCACATCACGACTACTGGCAGCGTGAGGTGCACACTTGAGTCTCAGGGCGTGCGCTAGCTGTGCACTTCATTTATTTCAAGCGTCAACTTCACTTTGCAATTTCTTAGGACGTAACTGATGTATTCCGCTGCAACCAACACCATTATTTTTGTGATTTTTCATGCTATTGATTGCATATGAAATAATAGGCAGTGTCCATTTAAAAATACACAAGTCTGATTTGAAAATAGTATTTGCTTATGTTTTAAAATTTCGCGTAGTATTTGGTTTCCTAGCCCCCTGCCGTATGTTCATGTTGGTGAAAACCATTTTTGAATATCTATTGTTGTTCCAAAGATATTTGAGGTGGCAGAGTTAGACACCCTGTATAAATGATATGCCCTCTAGTATTATGGGTAACTATAAAATATTTCTGTTTGCTGATGACTCTAGCTTGGTAGTAAAGGATGTTATGTGCAACATTAGCTTGGCTTCAAATAGTGCAGTTCATGACCTAAGTTCATGGCTTGTAGAAAATAAACTAACGCTAAATCACAGTAAGGCTCAGTTTTTACAGTTTCTAACACACAATTCAACAAAACCAGACGTTTTAATTTCACAGAATGGGCATACGATCAGTGAAACTGAACAGTTCAAATTTCTAGGTGTTCAGATAGATAGTAAATTGTCATGGAAACCCCACATTCAGGATCTTCAGGATTTGAATCGGACTTCCCTAACTCCTGTGCAGAAAGGTGTGCAGTATACTGCTGCATCAAGTTTCAATAAGCTACCACTCAAAATAAAAAATCTTAGCAGTAATCCACATGCTTTCAAATCAAAACTGAAGAGTTTCCTCATGGGTCGCTCCTATTCCGTCGAGGAGTTCCTCGAGAAATTAAGCTGATTCTTGTTGCATTGCTGATTGCATTTACTTAAACTTATGGGCTGACTTTTTTCAGGTTCATAAACATTTTATTTTTGTGTGTTATTACTTTTATGTTGTAATTTCACGTACTGACACATTCCATGACCTTGGAGACTTGCTTCTCAATTTGGTTCTACGGAACTTGAAGTGTAAATAAATAAAAATAAAGACACCGGAAAACCATAGGAGCGACACAGACCTTAGGACCCTGCAATAGATTGGTCCTAATCCCTGATCTAGGCACCATCCAATTGGGAGAGGGGGGTATGGGAGGAAAGACACGGGGTGCAGTCCAGTGAGTGGAGATGGAGATCCCGACAGAGGGAAGTGAGACGCATGCCAACCGACAATCCCATGCGTAGGCAGGTGTTAGGAGTGAGACATCCCTCATTGGCGAAGAGAACAGGGTACATAGGATGCTCAGGGTATTAGCAATTGGTGATTGCGTAAGAAACAAGGAGTTGGCTCTGTCGGATGTATAGAGGGGGAATCCCCACTTCTGTGAGGAGACTATCAACAGGACTAGTGCAGAAGGCACCAATAGCCAGATGCACCACACAATGTTGGACAGAGTCAAGGAGTTTCAAAGTTGCAGGACAGGATGATAAAGATGGAGACGAGTGGAACGGTCTGCACCCCAAGATGTGTGGGCCAGGAGGCAGATAGCATTAAGCTTCTGCACACATGTAGTCTTTAGGTGGCGAATGTGGGGCAGCCATGTCAGCTTGTTATCAAAAATAAGGCCCAAGAAATGGGACTGTGCTACAACATCGAAGAGCTGGTTGCCTAAATAAAGTTCTGGATCGGGGTGTACTGTGGGTCGACGACAAAAATGCATAACCCGCATTTTGGAGGGAGAAAACTGGAAGCCATGGGCGATGGCGCATGCAGAGGCCCGCTGGATGGCACCTTGGAGCTGGCATTCGGCAGATGCTATAGAGTGGCAGCTGCACCAGATGCAAAAATCATCAACATACAATGCCAGGGTAACCAGAGGCCCAACAGAGGTCACAAGCCCAGTGACGGCAATGAGAAAGAGTGTGACACTTACCACAGAACCCTGTGGGATACCATTCTTCTGAATTTTAAGGGTGCTGAGTGAAGTGCCAAGTCGAACCCGGAAGAGCTGGTGAGATAAAAACTTGTGGATAAAAATCAGAAGGGGGCCTCAGAAGCCCCAGTCATGGAGGGTAACTAAAATTTGATTGTGTCAAGCCATGTCATATGCCTTATGTAGGTCAAAGAAGACCGCAAAAAGGTGCCGGCGTTGAGTAAAAGCCTGTCGGAAGGCCGATTCCAACCAGAGTAAATGGTCATTTGGAGATCGCCCTGCCTGGAAGCCATGCTGATATGGGGACAAAAGGCGTCAAGATTCGAGTACCCAACATAATCTGAAGCTGACTATCCTTTTGAGCAAATTACAAAGTACATTCATCAGGCTAATAGGGCGGTAGCTGTCTAGAGACATTGGCTTTTCCCTGAGCTTAAGGATGGGGTAACTATACTGTCTCACGATTGTGATGGAAAAGCATCTGTGAGCCAAATATGGTTGGAGACCCTGAGGAGCTGTTGCCTCTGGTGAACGTCCAAGTGTTGGATGGAATCCAGGCCTGAGGCTGTGTCTTGTGGAGAGCTAAGAGCCTGCACCAATTCCCATTCAAAGAGGGGTGCATTATAGAGCTCAACGTGGTGCAGGATGAAATGGAGGGAGGTCTGTTCAACTCTGCTGGAGAAAGGTAGTAGGGTAGGAAGAGGATGACTATGCTGTCACAAAGTGTGTCTTGAGGTGTTATACAAGGACCAATGGATCAGGGCACAGAGCACCTTGGAGGTTCACACCCTGGACAGTTGACTGTCATTGGCGGCTCAGAAGGCTACGGAGCTTGGACCAAACCTGCAATGAAGAGGCATACGTCCCCAGAGAGGAAACATAGCACTCCCAGCATTCATTTTTACTCCGCTTAATAAGGTAATGAGCCTTAGCACGGAGACGCTTAAAAGAGAGGAGGTTGGACTGTGAAGGGCGTTGCTTAAATTGCTGCAACGCCTGTCAGTGGTCCTGGACAGCGACTGCGACATCCTTGGTCCACCACAGTACTCGGCGACGATGAGGGGGACCTGTAGATAGGGGAACAGCAGTGCCAGCAGCATTCAGCTTAGTGGGAAAGATGCCTTGCACGACTACATCAATGGAATTCGAGAGGGAGGTGTCAAAGTTCACAGAAGATGTATTTAAAGGCCAACTGGCCCTGCAGAATGCCCAACGTGAGGGCCCATCTGTCTGGTGGCAGCAGGGGAATGATAGAATCACCAGAAAGTGGTCACCGTCACAAAGATCATCATAGGATGACCAATGTAGGGAAGCCACAAGGAGAGGGGAAGATATCGTGAGATTGATAGCAGAGAAGGTGCCATGAGCAGCACTGAAGTGGGTAGGGGAACCACTATTGAGGTGGCACAAATCGAGGTCCGTGATAAGTTGGTCAATTAGGATACCCCTACCCGTTGAAGTGACACTCTCCCATTGTGGATGGTGGGCACGGAAGTCCCCAAGGAAGAGAAACGGGGGTGGGAGTTGCTGGATTAAGGTAGACAGTGCAACGTAAGCAAGTGGCCTACCTGGAGGGAGGTAGACATTGCAAATTGTGACTGCCAGAGTCATTTGCACTCAAACCACTATTGCTCCCACGTTGGTATGTAGGGGGATCCAGTCACTACTGACATTGGAGCGAACCAGAGTGCAGACCCCACCAGATGCTACCCTGGAGCCAGCATGATTCCGACAGAATGCCCGATAACCACGAAATGTTGGAGAGTGGAGAGTCTTGAAGAACAAGACAGAACACAGAATAGGAGGAGACAAGATGTTGCATTTCTGGCAGGTGACGATAGTATCCACTGCAATTCTCCACTGGATGATCGTGTGGCAAGAGTCCAAGATAGGCATAAAGAAACTGAGGAGGTCGGGTAACTCTGTCAGTAGTCATCACTGACAAGTATGTGGTGCCATCCAAAAATGTCAGACTCACGTAGCGAGGGGGAGATGGCACCTCCAGGGGCACTGGGGGCACCTTGGCTTGGGATTTAAGTTCCTTCTTCTTCTCTTTCTGAGGTGGAGGAGGGCAGGGCATGGGGGGAGTACAGGCTTCTACAAGATCTGGAACTGAAAGAGAGAGGGTGACCTTGGGGCGCACAGATGGTGCGCCTCGTGGCCGAGTGGTGGTAAGAGTCTTTTGGCATGAGAGACACTGCGGAGAGGGGACCCAGGAGTGAGCCCAGTCACCGACAGATTTCAAACAAGGGGGGCACTTCTTCAACCAGGGAGCGTGAGTGGCTCCATGGCGGGAGGTCATGGGAACTGCAGAGAAGGGGAAGGGGAGAGAGGGATAGGACCGGGGTAAGGCTGAGGAGGAGGAGGAAATGAAGTAACAGAGGTGAAAGTTGATAGTGACACTGAATGGAGTCTCTCATGCTTTTGGCGAGCGTCAGCATAAGACAGGTGATCCAGGGACTTGTAGTCTTGGATCTTCTTTTCTCTATATTTGCAGAAAGTCTGCTATTCTCTACAGATGCAGGGGCCATGGGTTGTTAGGCTGTGTGGTTGGGACTTCTTAGTATGAAGTGGATGGAAGGATTGATGAGGTTGAAAGGACCAAACTGCGAGGTCATCGATCTCTTAAGCCTGTTTGTGTCAAGCCAGGAATATGCTCCAGAGAGGAAGGACAAGAGACAAATCCAAATAGACTTGATTGTTCTGAGAGTCAAGAAAACCAAGAGATCGAAGCTAGTAGAAGTGAGAGAGATGTAAAAGGGTGAAGGTGAGAGACTTGCCTTGCCCAGAAAGCAGGGTGGAGGCCCATGGGACGTGTTATGCAACCGGGGAGACTCCCTCTGCATCTGACAGGTGCTTCCACACCCTCCATTACCACAAGGAAACTAGCCACATAACAACAATGACAAGTCTGTCAATAAATGACAGATCTAAAAGAATACGAAGAATTAAAAAGGAGGGAAGGGCAGGAGCCAGGTTGGACAGCCAAGCAAGGGCCACCATGTGCCCCTTGGGTCAGAGGAGACAAAGAAGCAACCCTCCAATCACTCAAGTGGCCGCTGAGGGTAATTAGCTCTACACCAGAGAGAGGAGTAAAAACCATTTTCACAGGTATGTCCGGTAGCACCAAGGTAGTGTGTCAGCAAGTGTATGTTTTGCCATAATGTGGTCAAATTAGGCCAGTCCAGTAGCATATGGGCCGTCGTGAGATGGGCGTCACACCAAGAGTAGGGTGGATCCTCCCGTCATACAATATGGCTATGGGTCAGCCAAATGTGGTCTATGAAGCCAACAGAAAGCAGTAGATTCCCTGTGAAAAGCATGACAGGAAGACTGCAACATGGCCATGGTCTCCTTTGTAATCTGGAGAAACCAGGGCACACCAATCTCCATTCCAAGCCTCCAACAGTTGTTGGTGTAGAGTCTATTGAAGGGGCCAGTTCCAATATCGCCTTTCGCAAAGTCGGTGTCATGGTAGCCATCTTGGTCAGTCAGGACGTTTATTCCTTGGGATCCCAATGTGATCAGGTGTCCATACAAAGGTGACAGAATGTACAGTGCAGTGGTCATATTGGAGATCCTGGAGAGTCACGACAATTGGGTGTCGAGGGTAGCACTGTTCATCAGCCTGAAGACTACTCGAGGAATCACTGCTGACTAAGAATGACTCGTCACTGCAAAAACGAAGGTGGCTGAGGGCTTGAGCAATAGCCACCAATTCTGTAATGAATACACTGCAGCAGGGACCATTGTTCACTGCATGTTGTGGTTGTGGTTGAGGTTGTGTGTGTGTGTGTGTGTGTGTGTGTGTGTGTGTGTGTGTGTGTGTGTGTGTGTGTAGGCAAAACCAGTTAATCCACCAACTGTAGAGCTGTCAGTATATACCATGTCTGAGCCTGGAAATGGGTCAAGGGCATCAGGAACAGACTGGGAAAAGTCACAGGGTCTACTGAGAGTTTTGGTTCAAAGGAGAGATGAGAAGAGCCAACAATGGGATACACACCATCAGGGCGCAGGCGATTTGCTGCTGACAAGGAGCAGCAGTGAGGAAGAAATGGCAAACGAAACAAGAAACATGATTCGTTCTGCAAAATATGTATGCAGGATCTCGGCTGATACTTAGCGGAATAATAAACAGAAGGTCGGTGAGTGAATAATATATCGCCAAAATAAACTGTGCTCTTAAAGAACAATGTGATCGTCTTGGGGCAATTTTTGTAGACCCAAACAAATTCCTATGTGAAAACTCACTAGCGAAGGATGTCTTGCATTTAAATAGACTGGGGTCTGTAACATTCAGCAGAATGTTTGCAGATGTCTGCAAAATCATTAGAAGCAAGGGAAACTAATGTGGCCTGAAGGGGGTGAAAAATCATACACTAGCTGGAGAAGAAAAATATAAGCACCATACAAAAAAAGACGATACTAAAGAATTTGCCCCAGAATACAGCTCACAACATGTAAACCAACAAAAGAAAAATTGCATAAAAGTACTTCATCAAAACATTAAATACTTTGGTAACAAAAAATTAGAAGCACAAGTACTCCTGAGTGAAGTAAGACCAGACATATTATGCATAAGTGAACATGGACTAACTGAAAGTAAAATACATAATGTTGCAATAAAGGGCTACAAACTAGCTATTTACTTCTGCAGATCTAAATATAAGGGTGGTGGCGTTTGTATATATATTAAAACAGGTACTCTATCAAAGAATGTAAACAGTGAAGCTGCTACATTGCCCATAGCTAGAGAAAAAGACACTGAAGTTACTGGTATAGTGACAGAGGATTTTAGAGTGTTTTGTGCGTACAGGTCACCATGTGGCAATATTAGCATCTTTCTGAAAAAAATTGCTGGCTTATTGAGAATGAATATGAAGAAAAATCTTATTATATGTGGAGACTTCAACATTGACATGGGAAAAAGACACAAAAATAAGACAGGATTTTGAAGAATTGTTAATACAGCATAACATGAAAGTAACAATAACTGCACCAACAAGAGTGACTTCACAAAGTGAGACAGTTATTGACAACATAATTACTAATATGTGTAACTATGAGTCACATGTAGTTCATACAGAAATATCTGATCATCATGGACAACTAATCAGCTTTTGCAGAAGTAATGACACAGTATCAGAATCAAAACAAACAACCAAATAAATTAGGATCATCAGTGAACAAAATATCAACATCTTTAGAACAATGTTAAGTAAGGAAACCTGGAATGAAACCCTACAGGCCCAGAGTGTAAATGAAAAATATGATGCATTTATTTCAACAATTAAGTACCATTTTAATGTAGCATTTCCCAAAGTAAAGAGACAAGAAAGGCAGCAAGATCAAACACAGTGGATTACCAGTGAAATACTAGAACAGCGAAGGCAGCTTCAGGATGTGAGACGGATGGGCGAAGCTGAAAACTATAAAATGTTAAAAAGAAGTATAGAAAAACAATAAGAGAAGCCAAAGCAAGAGCAATTGAGACCACCATAACGAACTCAAAAAACAAGGCAAAGGCAGCTTGGAATGCAATCAATGCTGAAAGAAAGGAAAAAGATGGGTCAAACAAAGAAGAAGGTATTAGGTCAATTAAAATAGACAACACAGTGGTCACAGATGGTATGGAAATAGCAAACATACTGAATAATAACTATATCAGTGTAGTAAAAAACTTAAAATTTGAAAGAAATAGTCAAAAGCAGAAGGGTATTAAGGTACCAAAAAGATCATGCAGTACTATGTTCTTAAGACCAGTCACAGAAGATGAATTGCGGAAAACTATACAGAAACTGAAGTCCAAGAAATCAGCTGGAGATGGTGAAATATCAAATCATGTAATAAAGCTGGTAAGTGAGGAGATAATAACACCACTGCTGAACATAGCAAACTGTTCTTTCAGAGATGCAATTTTTCCAGAAGAACTGAAGATAACGAAGGTAGTGCCACTGTACAAGAAAGGGTACAAGGATGATCTCAACAACTACAGACCACTTTCACTGATATCAGGTTTCTCAAAAATCCTAGAAATGCTTATGTATACCAGATTAGTTAACTATTTGGACAAACATAAGATTCTCATACCCTCACAACATGGTTTCAGAAAGGGTAAATCTACAGAATCAGCAATTGCCAGTCTAACAGAATACATTTTGCAGTCCTTAGATGAGAAAAAGGTTGTCTCTGCAATATTTCTGGATCTTTCAAAGGCATTTGACACCATTGACCATGAAATGCTGATACAAAAATTAAGCAATTATGGCATTCAAGGGCAACCAGGTGAATGGATACAATCATACTTGTGCAACCGCAAGCAGTATGTATCATTAGGAAACTCATACCAATCAGAAACCAAACCCATCAAATATGGAGTGCCGCAGAGTTCGGTAATTGTGTCTGTTAATGATATAAGTGTTGAGGAGGAAGAAAAGAAAATATTGTATGCTAATGACATTACAATATTAAATAGTGACCAAAATATGGAACAGCTTGAGAGAAGAGCGTACATATCTGCAAATGTCACAGCTCAATGGCTGTTGGAAAATGAACTGGTTATAAGTCTAAAAAAGACTATGTGCACAGTGTTTAAAAACAAGGAAAAGGCTGTAGACATGGATTTAGAGGTTGATGGAACAAGGCTGGAAGAAGTAGAATCTGCTAGATTCTTAGGTATTCTTGTGGATAATGAACTGAAATGGAAAAAACATTAATAATGTCTGTAAGAAACTGAGCTCTGTCATATTCTTAATGATGCAGCTATCACAGTATTCAGACAAGAACCTTCTGTGTACAGTGTATCACGGACTTTTCAAACCATACTTACAGTATGGAATGACTGTGTGGGGAAACTCAAACAAACATGAGACAAAACGAGTGTTCACATTAAAAAAAAAGCAATTAGGACCATTTTAAGAAGAAAGACCTCTGAAACGTGCAGAAACTGTTTCAAGAATTTGGGTATCTTAACTTTTTCATCGTTGTATATATACAAAACAATAATGTACATCACAAAAGCTAGTGAGGACTGAATTACAAATGCTAGTGTACACACCCACAATACAAGAAGGAAGAACGAAGTACGGAGCATACCCCACCGATTGGCAATGCTAGAAAAAGGACCCCAGTACTCTGGTATCAGACTAAGAAGTCTGCCTAAAAACCTGCAAGATGTGTACTTCACAATGACTTTCCAAAGAAATTTAAAGACTATCTCATTGAAAAAGAGTTTTACAGTGTTGCAGAATACTTATGCCATTAAATTTGTATATATTGTTATTCATTATCAATTATGTAAAAATGTAAGCTAAAGGTGTAGAAAAATAAGTGATAATGAATGGTAATACTTTGACATGTCCTGTATTACACGTACATTTACTGTACACAATGTAATCTTACAGGATCAAATAAAATTCAATTCAAATTCAATTCAATTCAGTGGGGAAAGATTGAATTCATAGAAGAGACTCTATATGCAAATTGCAATCGTGCCTCCAGACCTTGGCCACCATTGTGGGAGGCAGATCTCCCTACAAGGAAAAAGGACATAGTAGTTTGGATGCTCAGGGGAGCAATGAATGTGCACTGCATAGATGAGCAGCAGTTGTTTCTGTAGGGGAATGGATGCTATGATGTTTACAGCACTGGTCAAAAAGTCAGAGCCCACAATGGCATATCGGGCTTAGCATCTGAAATGCTGAAGACAAGGCTGAACCATACATACACCCAGCTAAATCAAGACCCAAGGGGATCACAGCTTTGTGGTGCTACAAAAATGTTGAGTGGTCCCCCCCCCCCCCCCCTCCCAAGCTGGGACAGCAAAGAGCATTAAGGTGTGACTAGCTTGTTTGCTTAGGATGGCGAAGATGGGGAAGCCACATCAATGGGGCATCAAAGACCAATCCCAAAAAACAGACTCCACCACATTGAGTATTTGATCATTGGAGTTCTTGTTGGGGATGCACAGCAACAGATATGCATGGCATATCTTCACCTTTCATATGGCACCCTGTAGTCAGCGTTCAAAACACTCACAGTTGAGGAGCAACAGTAGATGCAAAAGTTGTCACAGCATACAGGAAGTGTGACACAGCAGTAGACCCCACAGCTGCAGCTAGTTCATTGATAGAAAAAATGGCACACTCAATACAAAGCCATTCTCTTGTATATGGGGAGTACTGTGGGAAGCATCAACTTGCACCTTTAAGGTACAGAGAGGTAAGAAGTTCCAGAGAAAAATCGGAAGTTGGCGTGGAGCTTGGTACAGGCTTTTGTTGAAGTTTCGAGAACATACCTTCACCGAAGAGTCAAGCAGTATATTGCTCCCTCCTACGTATATCTCGCGAAGAGACCATGAGGATAAAATCAGAGAGATTAGAGCCCACACAGAAGCATACCGACAATTCTTCTTTCCACGAACAATACGAGACTGGAACAGAAGGGAGAACTGATAGAGGTACTCAAGGTACCCTCCGCCACACACCGTCAGGTGGCTTGCGGAGTATGGATGTAGATGTAGATGTAGATATAGACCCCATTCATGGAGGCAACAAATATGTGACAATGCCATGTGGTGTCATAAGTCCTACGCAAGTTGAAGAAGACAGAGACAAGATGTTGACTTCGAAAAAAAGCTGACTGAACAGCAGACTAAATTGTCAGCAGTTGAACGGCCTTGGTGAAAAACACCCCGAGAACCAAGAAACCAACACAGCTGTTGGCTTACTGTTCATTCAAGCAACATGCAGAGAACATTTATGAAGCCAAGTGGGCCATAACTGTCCATCTCAAGGGGATGTTTACCTGGTTTCAGTACTGGGACAACCACACATTCTCGTCACTGAGACAGGAACTCATCCTCTTTCCAGATACAATTTAAAATGGCAAGGATGTGACATTCCCAATCCACTTATGTGTGTTTGAGTGTTTGGCTGGGGATGCAGTCTGGTCATGGACCCTTGTCAGGGCAAAGGGCTAGGACACTAAGGAATTCCCACTCACTGCACGGAGCATTACAAGGTTCCAGGTGATGCACAGTAAATGGTAAAGGAAGTCTCTCTTTCTGATGTGAGAGGGCACAAAATGCAGGCTGATAATTCTCAGTTGCAGAGGCTTAAGTGTAACGAAAAGCAAAATGTTCAGCAACAATGTCTGGATCAGTATAGACATCACTCTTCACACAGATATCAGGTATACATGCGGGTTACTGGTGTCCACAGAGGTGTTACATCTTTGCTCAAACCTGCTGAAGAGGAGTACGTGGACCAATGGTAGCAGCATATCACTCCCAGCATTCTTGTTTCTCTCATTTTATGAGGTAACAGACCTGGGCATGGAACCATTTAAAGGCATGAGGTACTTCATCAACAGATGTTGCTTATGGTGTTGAAGAGCCTGCCTGTGATATCTAATACCCAAAGCGATTTCAGGGGTCCACCAAGGTACTGACTGGAGGATCCCAAGGAAGAGAAGATCACTGAATCAGCTGCCAACAGAATGTCTGCAGTTGTGCTCTGGCAAACCGTATCGATACCTCAATGCCGCGAGATGCAAAGGCCAATGGCAGTGGTGAAAGCATCCCAATCAGCTTTGGAAAGAGCCCATGCAGGTCGACGCCCACCTAAGCAATGCCAAATGAGAGTCAAAATGATCAGAAAATGATCACTGTTACACATGGACAGAAGAGCTGGACTGTAAATGGAAATATCAATGGGCAAATTAGGCCAATATGCTACATTGAAGTGTGAGGGAACCATCAGTATTCAAGTGTCAGAGGTCAAGCTCTGCAAGCAAGTTTTTGACAGCTTTACCATAGCCAGAAGTCATAGTTCCACCCCACAAAACATTGCAGGCATTGAAGTTACCCAATGTTAGGGAGGGTGAAGGGAGCTGAGGAAACACTACAGACAAAGTGTTCTGGGACATTTCATTGTTGGGTGGGAGATACACATTACACACAGCACACTTCAGAGCTGTCTTCACACAAACAGTCACAGCCTGCAAAGTCATATTGAGTGGCACATGTTTGATGTGGACAGAGTCCAGAACATATGTGCAAACATCACCCGATGCTCTTTCACAGTCAGTGATTTTTCAAATAGCCCCAATAGCTGTGGAGGGTAGGGGTCTACAAGTTTCCTGGAGGGCGATGCAAAGCAGGAGAAATGCACAAAAGACGTTATAGCTCAGCCAAATGGCAGAAAAAACTGCTAACTTCCTCAGGAGGATCATGCTATCAATATCTTGTGGGACACAAAGGGACTAAGGAGGCAGGTCATACTTCGAGGCCACCTTCTGCCACTGGTTGTGAAGATACACCATCAATATACATTTGTTCTGAATCATGGTGAGTGGGGGGGGGGTGGGGGGGGGGGGTGTCATCTGGGCCATAGGGGCCACCAGAAACATTGTCTCAGGTACAGAAGCAGAACATGCAGTTTCTTTCAGAGCAGGGACCACTATAAACTCCCTCTTTTTGGAAAACTACTTCTTGTTCTTGGATGGTTTAGATTTCTGTGAGGGCTTGTCTGCTCCAGATTCTGAGACAGAGGAGGAATGTGAAGTTCTACAACCTGCAACCAGTGGCTCCTTCAACCACTGGCTGGCATCTGGTTGAAGGTCAGCTGAGTCCTGGGACGGCAGTGTCACATGGGACCCCTTCCTGGTAAGGGGTGCTGGAGTGTGTTGATTGGGGGTTTGGGACTGATATCCCCCAGTGGACAGGGAGGTGATGTTCCCAAAAGGGGCAAAGGATGTAAAAGGCGTAAAAGGAAATTTACTTTGAAAGTAACACTTCTTAAACATCATTTGCTACATTTTCTCGTGTTGTTGTTGTGGTCTTCAGTCCTGAGACTGGTTTGATGCAGTTCTCCATGCTACACTATCCTGTGCAAGCTGCTTCATCTCCCAGTACCTACTGCAACCTACATCCTTCTGAATCTGCTTGATGTATTCATCTCTTGGTCTCCCTCTACAATTTTTACCCTCCACGCTGCCCTCCAATACTAAATTGGTGATCCCTTGATGCCTCAGGACATGTTCTACCAACCGATCCCTTCTTCTAGTCAAGTTGTGCCACAAACTTCTCTTCTCCCCAATCCTATTCAACACCTCCTCATTAGTTATGTGATCTACCCATCTAATCTTCAGCATTCTTCTGTAGCACCACATTTCGAAAGCTTCTATTCTCTTCTTGTCTAAACTATTTATCGTCCATGTTCACTTCCATACATGGCTACACTCCATACAAATACTTTCAGAAACGACTTCCTGACACTTAAATCTATACTCAATGTTAACAAATTTCTCTTCTTCAGAAACACTTTCCTTGCCATTGCCAGTCTACATTTTATATCCTCTCTACTTCGACCATCATCAGTTATTTTGCTCCCCAAATAGCAAAACTCCTTTACTACTTTAAATGTCTTATTTCCTAATCTAATTCCCTCAGCATCACTCGATTTAATTCGACTACATTCCATTATCCTAGTTTTGCTTTTGTTGATGTTCATCTTATACCCTCCTTACAAGACACTGTCCACTCCGTTCAACTGCTCTTCCAAGTCCTTTGCTGTCTCTGACAGAATTACAATGTCATCGGCGAACCTCAAAGTTTTTATTTCTTCTCCATGGATTTTAGTACCTACTCCGAATCTTTCTTTTGCTTCCTTTACTGCTTGTTCAATATACAGATTGAATAACATCGGGGAGAGGCTACAACCCTGTCTCACTTCCTTCCCAACCACTGCTTCACTTTCACGCCCCTCAACTCTTATAACTGCCATTTGGTTTCTATATAAATTGTAAATAGCCTTTTGCTCCCTATATTTTACCCCTGCCACCTTCAGAATTTGAAAAAAGAGTATTCCAGTCAACACTGTCAAAAGCTTTCTCTAAGTCTACAAATGCTAGAAACGTAGGTTTGCCTTTCCTTAATCTAGCTTCTAAGATAAGTCGTAGGGTCAGTATTGCCTCACGTGTTCCAACATTTCTACGGAATCCAAACTGATCTTCCCCAAGGTCGGCTTCTACCAGTTTTTCCATTCGTCTGTAAAGAATTCGCGTTAGTATTTTGCAGCTGTGACTTATTAAACTGATAGTTCGGTAATTTTCACATCTGTCAACACCTGCTTTCTTTTGGACTGGAATTATTATATTCTTCTTGCAGTCTGCAGGAATTTCGGCTGTCTCATACATCTTGCTCTCCCAAGGGTGTCAGTAGTTCTAATGGAATGTTGTCTACTCCCGGGGCCTTGTTTCGACTTAGATCTTTCAGTGCTCTGTCAAACTCTTCACGCAGTATCATATCTCCCATTTCATCTTCATCTACATTCTCTTCCATTTCCATAATATTGTCCTCAAGTACATTGCCCTTGTATAGACCCTCTATATACTCCTTCCACCTTTCTGCTTTCCCTTCTTTGATTAGAACTGGGTTTCCATCTGAGCTCTTGATATTCATACAAGTGGTTCTCTTTTCTCCAAAGGTCTCTTTAATTTTCCTGTAGGCAGTATCTATCTTACCCCTAGTGAGATAAGCCTCTACATCCTTACATTTATCCTCTAGCCATCCCTGCTTAGCCATTTTGCACTTCCTGTCGATCTCATTTTTTGAGACGTTTGTATTCCTTTTTGTCTGCTTCATTTACTGCATTTTTATATTTTCTCCTTTCATAAATTAAATTCAATATTTCTTCTGTTACCCAAGGATTTCTACTAGCCCTCATCTTTTTACCTACTCGATCCTCTGCTGCCTTCACTACTTCATCCCTCAAAGCTACCCATTCTTCTTCTACTGTATTTCTTTCCCCCATTCCTGCAATTTGTTCCCTTACCCTCTACCTGAAACTCTGTACAACCTCTGGTTCTTTCAGTTTATCCAGGTCCCATCTCCTTAAATTCCCACCTTTTTGTAGTTTCTTCAGTTTCAATCTACAGTTCATAACCAATAAATTGTGGTCAGAGTCCACATCTGCCCCTGGAAATGTCTTACAATTTAAAACCTGGTTCCTAAATCTCTGTCTTACCATTATATAGTCTATCTGAAATCTGCCAGTATCTCCAGACTTCTTCCATGTATACAACCTTCTTTTATGATTCTTGAACCAAGTGTTAGCAATGATTAAGTTGTGCTCTGTGCAAAATTCTACCAGGCGGTTTCCTCTTTCATTTCTTACCCCCAATCCATATTCACCTACTACGTTTCCTTCTCTCCCTTTTCCTACTACCGAATTCCAGTCACCCATGACTATTAAATTTTCATCTCCCTTCACTATCTGAATAATTTCTTTTATTTCATCATACATTTCTTCAATTTCTTCGTCATCTGCAGAGCTAGTTGGCATATAAACTTGTACTACTGTGGTAGGCGTGGGCTTCGTGTCTATCTTGGCCACAATAATGCGTTCACTATGCTGTTTGTAGTAGCTTACCCGCATTCCTATTTTTTTATTCATTATTGAACCTACTCCTGCATTACCCCTATTTGACTTTTTATTTATAACCCTGTATTCGCCTGACCAAAAGTCTTGTTCCTCCTGCCACCGAACTTCACTAATCTTGCTGGCCTGAGGTCAAACCCCCACCTGCAACAAAAGCTCCAGCCTCGCTCTTCCGAACAATATTTTCTCGTGACCTGTTAGAAATGTCAACAGTTGTGATGGCACACTTATCAAAAGTTGTTTGTTGATACGAAATATTGTATAGTCTTCATCCTAAAGCCTTTGATACATTTTGCTGTCAGCAGATACTTGTGTTTGCATTGTAAATCGTGCATTTTATTTCCAAGTAAACTTTTATTTTGGCAATATTCTCTTGTTTTTGTTTTACTGCCGCAATATTATTCTGCAGTAGTGGGCTACAGTAAAATTCATTGTTAAGAGTATCAGTTCTTAGCAGTCAAAATTACAAAAGTTAAACTGATAACAAAAACAATGAAAAAAAATCACAGAATTCTAAAAAAAAAAAAAAAAAAAAAAACCTGGTTTTTTTTTCACTGAAAAATTTCTGAATTTTTCCTTGCTTTCCCAGTTTTTCCACAGTATATACGCCCTGGAGTATTTCTCGCTTTGTGTCTGAGTCCTATGTTCCTCCCACAGTGTGGTCATGGAGAGGAACATCGCAGCATCTTTCCTCTCTGCATTTTAATATGTCTTTGTTTTAGAAGAGACTGCTGGGGCCAGTGGAAGAACATTTATTTTACTTCATGTGCAAATCTTCCACCATGGTACCACCCACTCAGAATGGGGGCTCTCTCCACAGGTGCCACCCAGCCACAGCAACCGTTACCTGGCCAGTAAATTATTTCCCAGAGTCCGTATGTCCCAGCCATGATGGGCATATACTCCCTCGCTTGCACATGGAGTTCCCAGCTCAGGCACCAACCGTGTGATCCCTGCATGGTCTGGGGGCTATCACCATGAAGGTACTTGATGACCTAGCTCCCCCTCCCCCTCCCTTACAACAGAATGGCTATTGTTCTGGGGTTTGGCCACAGTGCCATTGCAAAAAAGGAAGGTGCAGAGAGAGAAAGACACAAAGGTGGAATATATGTAGTGCTAGGCAACCTTCCCCTGCATGATCTGCACTTCTGTAAAATTTAGAAAAGAAGTATCGAGTCAAACCCAACAAGAGAACCATATAATTAATAACAAGAAAGTGTAGAAAGCCAGAAGGTAATAAAACAAGTATCCAAAATAAAAACCAGATCCTAGCCCAATCGACATCAAGAATACCATCCAATGGTAAGGCAGAGAGGAAAAAATAGTAGTAGAAAGATAGACCTACAGCACAGAAAGGAATGTAGTGCTGCACAGGCTGGGGCCCTGTGGTGTCCAGGTTCGTATTCAGAAGAGAGATGAGCTCCTTGGAGGGGGTAGGGGGTGGGGAGGAGGTGTTTAGAATGGGTGCTAGCTGTCAAAGTGGAGGTACTGCTTGTGGTTGGTAGGTTTGATATGGATGGAGGTACGGAGGTGGATGTCAACATCAGAGAAAGTGACTTGTTGGTTTGAGGAGCAACAGGTGAAGCAAATGGGAGTGAAAGAGTTGGGGTTCTAGAGGAATGTAAATAGGGTATCCTCTCCCTCAGTCCAGATTACAAAGATGACTGCTTCACACACTGCACCATCCAGCTCCTTCCTGACTTTCACCTAGCCCTATCCCCTTCCACACTCCCACCCCAGCACTACACAGCCTCCTATTCCACTAACACATCCACCAATCTCCCCCCCCCCCCCCAAACCACCTGACTGCACCTAGCAGCCCTACACTGTCCTTGCCATGTCCCTACAAGCTCCCACAAGCAGAACTAAACTTCCCCCACACTGCTATCCCTCCCCTTCACTGTCCCACCCTCCTCCTTACCACTCCACCCACAGACTGCTTCTCTCATCAGGCCCTGTTGCTATATACAGTCTGGCCTTAATGGCCAGAGACGGTGGTCGTGTGTATGCAAGTTGTGACTGTGTGAATGCGTGTTTGTTTTCTCCTTTATATGAAGATCTTTTGGCCAAAAGCACAAATGTATAGCAGTCTTTTCGTTGTGTCTGTCTGCATCACAAAGTCTTCTCTATATAGTAAGTAGCAATCTATCCTTTTCATAATATTGTGTACTTAATGAATTAGACAAGGAAGCTGTCAGTATATACATGACAACCTTTTACATAAATTAGAATCTTATGGTGTCACAGGAAATTCTGTAAATCTGTTTAAGTTGTATCTCACTAACAAGAAACAACATGTATCAACAGGGAAGTCTTGTAAAAACCTGGAAACTAATTACTGGTGGTGTACCACAAGGTTCCCATGTAGGTCTATTACTTCTTGCATATCTTATTGACCTTTCATCAGTAACATTACCTCATGCAAAGTTTGTGATTTTTGAAGATGAAGTAAACATAGCAATAAATAGAAAATTAAGTACAGTTCCAGAAAGTGCCATTAATTAAACTTTCAAGGACATTAATAAACTATTTACAGCCAATTCATTGATGTTAAACTCTGAAAATTCACTCTCTCATTGTGCAGTTCAGAATAGGCAGGAGACTTCCACCCGGCATACGTAAAATATGAGGACATGCAGATTTAAGACAGACATTGCCAAAGTTAAATTCTTAGGATTGCAACTTAATAAGTTTCATAGATCATTGTATTTTAGAGTAGAACAAGCTTAAGTATTTTAAATCCATAATCATGTAATATGAAATGTCTGTGATATTAAATAAAAATCATCCGCAGAAGTCTGTTCAAAGAATACTAATTAGTGCTCCATAATGTATTTATTCTTTAATAAAATTTCCCATAATTAACATATCTTTCTTCAAAATCAACAGTTCAGTTCATGGAATTAATACTGCGAAGAACAATTTAGTATCTCTTACTTTGGTGCAGAAAGTTGGCCGTTTTTCTGACACTTTTTCAGTAATTTGATAGCAACCATAAAAAGTTTGGTTACTAATAATGTTCAGTTTATAACGTGCATACAGGATTTATTAATTGCTAAGTTGGTTAGCTCCAATTACGAATTTCTTAGTAAACCCAATTGGTGTGCATATGTTATTAACACTATCACATAATATGAATGCTATTTTGTAATTTGATTAACGCTCACCTTCAGTACTGCAATGTTAACTGTGTAAATAAGACTTGTAAACAGCTTCCTTTTGATAATTCTTGACTGGAGTAGCATAGTGGGACAAATGAAAATGGTCCAGACAAGTGGATACGATCGGACATGAATTTGTGGCAGTGTTGATGGAGGAGGGAAAGACCTACAGTTATTTCCAACAGGATGGAGCAATGGCTCATACAGCTGACCAAATGTGGAGCACATTTACAGTGTCTCTACACCGGACAAAGCTGTTAGCTGATGTCAGATGATCGCAGCCCTGGCTGGCCACCCAGATCACCTGATCTATCAGTGTGCAAATACTTTGTGTGGAGAGCCCTCAAGTCTAAGGTATATTGCAAAAACCCTCTTAGTCTTCAAGAACTGCAGCAGAACATTTCAAATAAGGCTGCAGCAATTTCAGCAGTCTAGCTCTGATCCGCCTTCAGCAACTTGCTGACCAGGGCCAACAAGAGCCAAGAGATGATTGGTGGTCACTTTCAACATTTTCTATAGTCACGTTAGTACTGTATTTCCTTTGCTGTGTTTCTTTGAACCTTGAACTCTATCCTCTAGGCCACTTCTCCTCCATCTGCTCTCTTTGTCTATCACCACCACCCACTCTCTTTGTCCACCATCTCCTGCCCCACTCTCTGGCAATCTGCCCCTCTCCTCCCCTCCTCTTTCTCTGCCCATCTTCTCCTCTTCCCTCTCTCTGTCTAATTCCACCTTCCCCCCTGTCCGTTCATCTCCTCCTCCCCCATCTCTCTGCCTATCTCTTCCTCCCCCCAGTCTCTGTCCATCTTCCCCTTTTCCTGTCTCTGTCGATATCCTCCATTCCCCTCTCCCCGTCCACTTTCCCCTCCCCTACATCTGTCCATCTCCTCCTCATGCTCATTGTCCTATCTGTGTGCTTCTCTCGTACTTCTCCCTCGCTGCCTGCTCATCTCCTCATTCTCCCTTCTCTCTCCACGTTATTACACTCATCCCAATAGGAGGCTGGTGGTTCTTACTCCTAAAGTATCACTGTCTGGGTTGTAACTAATGTGTGTACCAAAGCTGACTGAAATCATTCCAGGAGAGTAGAATGAGCTTCTTACCAGTGGCTTTGCTTGCGTGCACACACATCAAATATATTTTACACATATGTAACATATTTCACGTGTATTTGTTCATGCTTTTCACCTGTACGTCTAACAAATATCATCTTGCAGTTTCATTTTCATGCAGCTTAATGTTTCGGACATCATATCTCCTGAACTATGTGCTGTACAATGATATAATTTTGCACATACATCCAGTAGCATATGTGCCTACTGTCTCTGAAATGTGTTGCGAACAGAGTTACTCATAAAAAAGTAATAAATTAAAACCATCATTCTTCATGTGACTGATTTACTGCTGAATAGCCAAAGTGTAGTAACTGACAGGCTTTTTTCCCTTTCATCATTTTGTGGGGGTTGTCAGTGAGAAATAGTTTCATAAAGATTTGAAAAGTGTAAAGTTGGTTTCAAGTCACTAAGTGCTCTCATTCTCAAATACTGGATAACTAAAGTAGGGTATTCTCACGTCGTGGGCTACATTGCATTTTCACACCCGAACTCACCTCCCCCCTACACCCCCCCCCCCCCCCCCGCTTTGATGGTGGTTCTTACCCCCACAGTGATTCTTTTCAGAGAGAAAATTATCTGTGTAGCAAGTTTGGTTGAAATCGACATACATACATACATACATTCTTATAATTTGTTTGGATGTTTATGAATGTTCTTGCAGAATGTAAATACATTGAATTAAAGGAAACCATTCACTGAAAAGCAGAAGCACTGAGCTGTTGATAGGCACGCACAAAAGAAAGAAAACTTACTAGCTTTCTGAGTTACCATTTGACAACTGAGTAAAACACACACACACACACACACACACACACACACACACACACACACACACCTATTCCCCTGCATGGTGCCACCTGAACTAATAGTGATGATGCTATTTTTTGGTAGATGGACTGCTTGTGTTGGAAGTAGTCTTGGGTGGAGTGGGTAGAGGGAGACAGGGAAAGAGACCAGGAACAGGTGTCTAATGGCCTTGAGGAAGGCAGTTGGTTTGTCAGGCAGGAATGTGGGAGGGAAGGGTGGCAGGTATGTGGGCTAGCATGATAGTAGTGGCCAGTGGGAAGCAGACCAGGAACAGGTGTCTAATGGCCTTGAGGAAGGCAGTTGGGTTTGTCAGGCAGGAATGTGGGGGGAAGGGTGGCAGGTATGTGGGCTAGCATGATAGTAGTGGCCAGTGGGAAGCAGCACACACTGAAGGCGATGTGGGGACGTGAACTGGGAAGGGGTGACAAGAAAGAGGAAGCAGAAACTGTTTGGTGCAGGGTGCAGGTACAGTGGATTACCTGAGATTGAGGCCAGAATGATTACAGCAGCAGAGGTGTGCTGTAAAGAGAAATCCCATCTGCTTATTTCAGAAAAGCTGGTGGTGGAGGGAAGGATACACATGGCTCAAGTGGTGAAGCAGCCATTGAACTCTGGCATGTTGTGCTCATCTGCATGTCATCACATTGGGTGGACAACTTTGTTCTTGACAACAGTTTGGCGGTGGACATTTATCCTGGTGGACAGATGGTTGGGAGGCATACCAACATAAAAAGCTGTGCAGTGTTTGCAGCAGAGTTGATATATGACACAGCTGCTTTCACAGATGGATAGGATAAGACTGTGACAGGACTGGACTAAGGGGTGCTGCATGTGTGGATATTGCAGGTCTTGCACCTGGCACAGCGATATTCCTGTGACAAGGGGTTGGGATTGGAAACGGCATAGGGATGGACTAGGATGTTGTGTTCGTTGGATGAATGACAGAATGCCACTTCAGGAGCATGGGAAGGATCTTGTATGATGTCGCTCATTTAAGAGGATGATGAGTGATAATCAGAGCCCTGGGCAAAGGATTTGGTTCAATTGTTCACGTGCAGGGTGATATTGGGTGATTAAAGGAGTGCTGCTTTGTAGCTGATTCCTGGGGGGTGGTGGTAAGATTGGGATGTATGAGGCTATGGCAAGGGAACCTGTTTGTGGACTGGATTTGGAGGGCACTGTCAGTCTATGATGGCCCTCAGCGTACTGAGCAAGAGAGTTCTCGTCACTGCAGATATGCCATACATGGGTGGCTAGGCTGTGTAGGAGGGATTTTTTCCTTCACAACTTGAGCCATCTGGATCCTTCCCTCCACCACCACCTTATCTGAACTAAATAGATGTGAGTTATCATTACAACAAATTCTCTGCTTCCATAATCACCCTGGCTAACCTGAGGTAACCTGATGTCCCCCCAAACCTCCACCCAAAAGTTTCCCCTTTTTCAATCCTATTACCTGCTCTCAATTCATATCCCCAAGTCGCCTTTAGCATGTGCTGCTTCCCACTAGCCATTACCATTGTGCCAGTCCGCATACCCACCACCCTTCCCTCCCACATTCTTAGCCAGTAAACTGCCGCCTCCCACCAAAATGCTAGCCACCCACCACCAGTCCCTTTCCCTGCCTCACCCACCGCAATCTCTCCACCTGCCAAAAAACAGCAAACAGCATTGGTAGAATTAGTTCAGCTGGCACCACGTAGGGGCACAAGTGCAGGTATGCACGTGTGTGTGTGTGTGTGTGTGTGTGTGTGTGTGTGTGTGTGTTACTTTAGCTCATCGAAGGATAACTTCTGAAAAACTCCAAAACGTAACAAGTTTTATTTCCTTTGTGTGTGCCTGTCGATAATTGTGATTATATACAGGCCTAGGTTCCATAAAATACAATTAGCATGAACACCAGAAAAACTAAATAATATATTAGTTATCTCACCTCTTCTGGTATATGGAAGTATCGTATCTGCCTATTCATTAGGAAAAATGACTCAAACAAATAATGTTGTCCTCTTGGATTTGTAAATATAGCATCAGACATTGTAACATTCATATACCTGGAATCAAAACCAAATTATAAAAATGTTTTAGTCCAATGTCCAAATAAATAATCATTCTTATAGCACGATTTGCTCCTAAATTCAATAGGTATTTGTCCACTTACGTGGTGGTGATTACAGCTTATGTGCATTCAACAGTAATTTGAGAAGCTACTTACAGTTTTTAATATTAAGCAAGAGTGGGTGAAGCAATTAAAAGTAAAAGAAAATTACAACTACGATACTAACATCAATTGTACTTCAATAAGTATGCATTAGCAGGAATGTATGCTCACACATAGTGCTTATGATAAAAGTCATGTCTCAGCTGGGAGAAATGCGAGTTCATTCAACAACATAACGAACACCACATTGGTCTCTCAACCATTTAACATCAAAATTTAATCCACAGGTACACCAAGAGTTATTGAAAAAAAAGAACAAGGGATCTCTCTTTCATGAAATGAAACATAATCCATTAAAATTTGGTTTGTTGGTTTAAAATAGGGGGAAGGGACCAAACAGCCACGTCATCAGTCCCTTGTTCCGAATAAAACAATGCCACAAGGGTGAGAATAAAACAAGCAAGACTAACAACACAAAACGAAGAGAAAGGAAAAACCACAAGAAAAACAGAAGAGCAACAAACACTTAAATTGCAAAGAGGGAAGAAGAAAACCACAGAAACACAAGAAACAGGTAGAAGAGATTAAAATTACAAAACAGATTACCATGGCTGATAACCATGAGAATAAAAAGGAAAATCCAGCCACTCTGCAACACATTAAAACCTCCACCATAAAAGCGCTAGGGTGAAGGACACAAAGGGGCAAATCACATGTGCTAAAACCCACCCTCATGAAAAAAACGTAAAACTAGGAGTTGTCAGATAAAATAAGTGGCAACAAGTCTGGTAACCGAAGATTTTGTCGCAGGGCAGTCAAAGTGGGACAGTGCGCCTGAATGTGGGCCATTGTCAACTGGGCGCTGCATCAACGCTGAGGCAGGTCTTCACGGCGCACGAGGTAGCTGTGGGTCACCCAAGCATGGCCAATGTGGAATCGGCAGAGAACAACAGAGTCCCTGCGAGAGACCTGCATGGAGGACTGCCACACATTTATAGTCTCCTTAATGGCACGCAGTTTTTTGTGCGTACTGAGACTGTGCCATTCCGTCTCCCAAAGCCGAAAAAACTTGTGACGTAAAAACAAACACAGGTCAGTTATTGGAATGCTGATCTCCATAAACTGATTCCGTGTAACCTGTTTGGCCAGCCTGTCAGCAAGTTCATTTCCTGGGATTCCGATGTGTCCTGGGGTCCACACAAACACCACTGAATGGCTGGACCATTCCAGGGCACAAATGGACTCCTGGACGGTCGCTACCAAAGGATGATGAAGGTAGCACTGGTCGGTAGCTTGTACGCTGCTCAAGGAGTCAGTACACAGAAGAACAGATGTTCTCAAGAGCACGAGATATAGCCACCAGCTCTGCAGTGAAAACACTGCAGCCATTGGGCAAGGAATGCTGTTCAATATGTCCTCCATGGACATACGCAAAGCCGACGTGACCATCAGCCATTGAGCCATCAGTGTAAATCACTACATGCCCTCGGTACATGTCAAGAATTGAGATGAAGTGACAGCAGAGAGCCGCGGGGTTAACTGAGTCCTTTGGGCCTTGTGAAAGGTCCAGGCAAAGCCGCGGCCTAAGTGTACACCATGGAGGTGTATGCAACTGGACCTCGAGTACAGGTAGTAAAGGCAAAGACTCCAGTTCAGACAGAAGGGACTGGATGCGAACTGCAATTCTAAGCCCTGACCTGGGCCACCGATGTGGGAGATGAACTGCCTTGGGTGGGAAAGGGAGATGGTAATTCGGATGCGCAGGAGAACTACGAACATGTGCAACATAGCTGACGAGCGGTTGTGCACGCCTGACCTGCAATGGAGGAACTCCAGCCTCCACAAGGACGCTGGTCACTGGACTCGTCCTAAAAGCTCCAATCGCTAGTCGAACACCACAGTAGTGCACTGGATCAAGTAAACACAATGCTGACGGCGCCGCCAAACCATAAACCAGACTCCCATGGTCAAGGCGGGATTGAACAAGGGCTCTGTGCATATGCAGCAGTGTAGAGCAATCTGCACCCCAGCTGGTGTTGTTCAGGCCATGGAGGGCATTGAGGTGCTGCCAGCACTTCCCCTTAAGCTGACAAAATACGTCTCCACTACAGTGAGGGGATCATCAGTAAGGTAAGGTTCTGGTTCCGGATGAAAGGTACGACACCAACAGAAGTGCATAAAACACAACTTTGCAACCCAAAACTGGAAACTCTGGGCTAGATCCATGACTGTGCCTTGTGGATGGCTCCCTGTAGGCACCACTCAGCAACACCAGTACTGGTGGAGCAGTACAAAATGCAGAAGTCGTCTGCATACAGAGAGGGTAAGATGGATGGCCCTACAGCTGCAGCTAGACCATTAATGGCCACTAAAAATAGAGAGACACTCAATACAGAGCCCTGCAGGACCCCATTCTCCTGGATATGGGGGGGAACTATGGGAGGCACCAACTTGGACACGGAATGTATGAAGCGACAAGAAATTCTCGATAAAAATCGGGAGCGGGCCTCGTGTACGCCACTCATATAATGTGCCACGGATATGATGTCGCCAGGTGGTGCCATACGCTTTTCGTAAATCGAAAAAGATGGTAACAGGATGTTGGCATCTGGAAAAGGCTGTTCAGACGGCAGACTCGAGGGACACGAGATTATCAGTGGTAGACCAACACAGGTGGAAGCCGCCCTGCAAGGAGCCAGTAGGCCACGTGCCTCCAGGACCCAACCGAACTGCCGACACACCATACGTTACAGCAGTTTCCAAAGAGTGATGGCGAGGCTGATGGGCCAATAGCTATTCTCATCAAGTGGGTTTTTGCACAGAGGTGCTAACATAGTGCACAGCAAAGTGGTCTGCAATCACGTTTGTGTTGGTAGATAACACGCCATTTATGTTAACACCAGGAACAACTGTTGGGGTCTGGTACCCAAAAACTTGTTTGATCTTTGCACAGACTTGGGAAGGTGGTGTCATTAAAATTTGGTGACACCCAAGACAGACAACATAACCTCCTCACAGTGTTGAGAGTGCCCTCAAAATAGGAAAGCCTTGGCTTTGTGAACAGTGTCCTATGTGACACCAGGTTCACCTTATCACACACTATGCTATGTAGGGGAAGTTAACAATGGAAAATTGTGGATGGAATATCAACAATGGAAGGGATAGATTGCTACTCACCACATAAAGGAAGCACTGAGTCCCAGACAGTCACAATGAAAAAAAGACTGCTAAAATATTTAAGCTTTTGGACAAAGTTATTCTTTCAAAGTAGGAAAGACACACATTCACACAAGCACTACTCTCAGACACACGGCCACTGTCTTCGGGTGCTGAGGCCAGATCGTGACTGCACTGCTGTGAGCAACAATATTTTGGGGTGGGCGATGGGGAAAGGAGGCAGCTTGAGATGAGGAATGAGAGATGGCAGGATAGGGGTCAGGGGTGCTAGTCCTGCTTGTGGGAGCATGTAGGAACGTGGTTGGAACAGGAAAGCGCAGCCAGGCACAGTGTCAGGAGGCTGTGATAGGTGGTGGAGAAGAGGAGGAGAGTAGAGAAGGGGAAATTATTTAGGTGCATAGAAGCCTTGTGTAGAACTGGAGTGGGAGCAGGGAAGGGGCTGAGTAGACAAAGGACTGGGACTAGCATGGGTTGAGGCCATGGGGTTTGCGGGAACAATCCAGATGGCACAGGCTGTGAAGCAATCATTATAGTTAAGTACTTCATGTTGGACACCACGTTCAACAATTACGTAGTCCAGGTATCAATTGACCACAGTTTGATGGTGTTAGTTGCCATGCCCACAGAATTTGTAGCTTAGTCGCTAGATCATTTGGCTGCTTTCAGAGATGGCCTTCCTTTGATGGGGCTGGAAATGCCTGTTTGATGATGATTGTTTTGTGGGGTGCTCAACTGCGATCATCAGTACCTGTACATAGTTCCAATTTTTACACAGTCCAAGTTTTACATAGTCCAATATACCTACTGGGACCAATGATGATGCTAACACAAACACCCAGTCATCGTACAGAGAAAATCCACAACTCTGCCAGGACTCGAACCCGGGACCCCGTGTCTAGAGGTAGCAACGCTTGCCACTAGACCACGAGCTGTGGTCGTTGGAGAGGCCTGTGACTGGACTGGAGTAGGTGGTGGTAGGTGGATGTATGCAACACGTCTTGCATCTAGGTTGATTGCAGGAATGAGCCATAAGGCAAGGGGTTGGGGTCAGGGGTGAAGTACGGATGAACAAGGGTATTATGTAAGTTCGGTGGACAGTAGAATACTATTGTGGAAGGAGTTTGGAGGATACTCCTCACACCACAGAAGAGCTAGAACAAAGGCACAGGGAAATATGACTGGCTGACTACTTAATGAAAAACATAGGTAAGCCAGTCACCCTGTTAACACATTTAGGATATCTCCATAAAATTTTCGGAGAAAAGTCTGACAGATCACAAAACCTTAGAACTCTAACCACATTCATTTCAATGCCACTTAAAACAGAGGCCAGATCTGCCACTGGCTTCTGGTCTGAAAATAAAACACAGTCTAGGAAAACGTGGCTCACAGTGATCTGCATGCCACAAGCACCACACATTGGAAGATCATTGCCCCCCAAGTGAGAAGCCATGCATCAGAGGACTGTGGCCTACATGAAGACGAATGAGGAGGACCACATCCCATTTTCATGGCTGGAAGGAGGCATGCCATGGCTGCATAGTGGGCTTCACTACACTCAGCTTCTTATCTGTCACTTCCATCCACTTGTCTTCCCATCAACACATGAGTCTGAACCTCAGCAGCAAGGAGACACCATGCAGGGGGATGGCACACTGAAAATAACTGTGGATCACAACACATCTCCTTGGCTGCAACATGTGCCCTTCCATTCGCTGCAATACCCATGTGACCTGGTATCCAGCAGAAAAACACCTCCTTCCCCAGCTATTATAGCTGGAGAGGGTGTTCTGGATATCCTGGACTGCTTTCTCTGCTGGGTATAAGTGTTGTAGAGAGTGAAGGGCACTCAGAACCAGAGCAGATAAGGAATTTAGCACTTGATGCACATCTCATCTACTCCAGTGCCCACAAGATCAGATATAATTCTGTGTCGAAGACAGTGAAATCTCAAGGCAGTCAGGCTTCAAGGACATGATCAGGGAAAACAACTGAGTAACCAATGGAGTCCTCCCGTTTTGATCCATCCGTAAAGACAGTTACAATGTCATAAAGTACTGTGTTAAAAACATATGTAGGAATACAATCTTTCCTACACTGCACTAAATCTAAAAGTACTTTGGGCCTCTGCAGGAACCATGGTAGCAGGCAGTTAAAACCCTGGATTTGTGGTTGTATGTGCTCCATACTAAGTGACTAGCACATGCCACATGCAGATTCCATACGGCCTTGTTACTTGACAATGATTGGAGAAAAGGCATTCCAGAGGTGGACGAGCAACAGCGTGTTATGCAGATCATGTCACAGCTGTGAGGAACTTACACACCTGACACAGCACGAGGAGCTGCCGCTGGATGGTGAGTGGCGGTTCCCCATCCTCAGCACAGAGACTGGATACTGGCTGGTCTTGTAAGCACACATGGCCAGCCTAAAACCCCCCCCCCCCCCCCCCCCCCCCCGCCCACAGTGGATGGTATCGATAATCTTCAAGTAGGAAGGCCTCGCAGACCTGTACACAGTGCACTCACAGTCCAGCCGTGAAAATACAAAAGCCCTACAAAACTGGAGCAGCCACACCTTGCCTACTCCCCCAAGATCTGTGGCTATGGCACCTTAAGATATTCAGTGACTACTGGGTTGTGGCTTTCAGGTCTCTCAAGTGCGTAAACCATGACAGTTTTGAATATAAAATTAGGACGAGAAATCTCACTGTAGAACAGTATCCCTCATATGCAAGTCAGGTAAATTAAAAATAGGGCGAGAATGATTAAAATAATTGAAAAACACACACACACACACACACACTTATCTGCAGAAAACTGAAAACCCATCACTGTAGCCCACACCTCTAACCTCTGCACTGGAGTTGCAAATGATGAGTTGCTGTTGCAACACTGGAGGAGGAACAGACAACAGCAAAATCATCCACAAATGAGGTACACTGTCCGGGACTCCATACAGTAGACGTGATGCGGTTTAGAGGCAAAGAGGGTAACACTTGAAACATTGCTATGAGGGACACCATTCTCATACTCAAAATGATCCAACAGTGTGTCACTAACTCTGGACCTAAAAAGTTGCCAAGACAGGAAAGACCATATGAAGGAGGGGAGGTGGCCACAAAAACCCCATTTATGCAGTTGTGGAAGAATACTGTGTCACCATGTAGTATTTTAAACTTTACTGATATGAAAGAATATGCCTACACAGTGATTTTTATGTAGGAAAGTCTGCTGAAAAGCCGCCTCCAGTAGGGTCAGGTTGTCGGCAGTGGACCGAAATCTACTGAATCAACACTGAGTGCTGCTGAGGAGTAGCCTGGTCTCGAATCACCAGATCAGACAACAGTTAACCATTCACTTCGAGGACTTTCCTACAAAGCTCATTAAGGCAATACTCCAGTAACTACTGGGCATGTGCGGCCCTTTCCTGGTTTGAGGTGAGGTATCAAAATTGCCTCTCTCCACGAGTTGAGGAAATGACCTATGTGCCATATCAAATTAAAAGATTCGAGGAGGATTTCCTTTGACACTGCTGACCAGCTGTATCATGAGCCTCAGGTAGTGCTAATTCCAGCTCCCACATGGAGAAAGTGTAGTTGTAAGATGGTGTTTGGAGACAACCCTGTTTCAGCACTGCTGCTATTGGTAAAGAAGTTTACCAGGAATCCTCCTGATGGCTTCCCGTTCTTTTGTAGAACAAGTGGAATGGTTGATAGAGTCCAGGAATGCTTGCCATGAACTTTTTGTGCTCACCTTAATTATGCATTGAGCTATGGCTCTCGCGACCTGAAATGCTTTTAGGTTCTCTGCTGTTGGGCGGTATTTAAACAGTTGAAGAGCCACACACCTGACCTGTATTGCTGAGTGGCACTCATCAGTCCACCAATGAACAGGTTGCCTCCTAAGATGACCCAAGGACTTCGGGATGGATACGTCAGCAGCATGATGGATCACTCATGTAATATGGTCCATCCATTCCTGGACACTGTCGCAGTGTTCAAAAAGAGCCACCTTGGTGAAAAGTGTCTAGTTATGTGGGGTGAGAAATGGTCACTGGAACGAAGGTTGTCAATGCCTTACCATTAAACAGAGTCTGCAATGCCTAGAGGGCTTAAAGAGAAGTCAATGGCTGAGAATAACCCAGCAGGAGCACAGAAATGAGTGGGAGTACCTGTGTTGAGGATGCACAGCTCATGAAATTAGACCTCGAGGGCATGTAGAGGTCAAGCCCCCCCAAGACATGAGGGGTATTGAAGTCTCCAAGTACGAGAAATGGTGAGGGGATTTGTTCCATACAATCTGTAAGAGCCTCAGAGTCTGCTGCATCTTGCTGAAGTAGATACAGTGAGCAAACACTGATCCTCTGACACACATCAATTTCAGTGGCAACTGCTTGCAGGTCAGTTGCCAGGAAGAGAGCAGAGGTGTGGTGTGCATTATTGACAAAGACAGCAACTCCTCCCTTGGCTCTGTCCCTAGTCAGGTCATGCTTCTAGTGAAGGGTATAGCCCCATAGCATTCTTGGGATGAGGTTGCATGGATGCCATTGCAATTGATACAGCAGGGAGAAGGAGATGGCCAATCACCCTCGTGAGCATCTGTACCACAAGTATTGCATTTAAACAACTGGGGTCATACACACCCACGTCAAAAGAATGGAACATGTAAACAGAGAGGAATTAAAAAATGACTAAACATCAATCCCAATTGACATACGAGAGGACAGCTAAAAACAGGGACATGGAGAAAGGACTAGTAAATACACCACATGGAAATGGAGGTCCAAAACTAAAAATTTAATGGCCTTTGCCATATTACTTTGACGGATAAAAAGTAAAACATGGTTGATAGCCCACCCATCATTTGCTCAATTGGCCGATAACTCAGATGGAAAACCCTAGCAGGAACGTAAATGGTTAAAAAATGGACATTCCGCCAGGAAGTGTTTTTTTTTTTTTTTTTTTGTGGTTTTCGGGCGCACAACTTCAATGGTCATTAGCGCCCTGACTACTCTAAGAATGCACCGCGAGGCATAAGTTGACAACAACAACTAAAAGGGAAAACACAATAAAAGACAGACTGACAGGCATAGGATTAAAAAACATCATCAAATGTCCTTAGCGAGGTTTGTCAAATTGATAAAACAAAGAACACGAGCAGCTGCTCGTGGGTCATCCGCTAAAATGGCATCTAAAGTATTAGGCAGGTTAAGATCGAGGCGCAGTGTGTTAAGATCTGGACAGGACATTAAAATGTGTCTAACCGTCAGCAAGTGCCCACATGGGCAGAACGGCGCCGGCGCAGCCGTCAGCAGATGGCGATGGCTGAACCGGCAGTGTCCAATTCTCAACCTTGCTAAAACGACCTCCTCCCGCCGAGAAGGGCGTGAGGAGGACGTCCAAGCCACGGGAAGAGGTTTTAAGGCCCGAAGCTTGTTGTCGGTAAGTGCAGCCCAATCACCCGCCAGGAAGTGGTGGGCAGTTAAAACTGGGCCACTATGGGTACAATGTGGTTGGGGAGCACCACTTATCAAATGATGATGGCTAACAAGGCAGTGCCCAATACACGACCTAGTTAAAATGACCTCCTCCCGATGGGAGGACCAAGAGGAGGTCGTCCAAGCCGCTGGCAGAGGCTTGCTAAATCTGAGCTTATTCCCATGAAGGGAGGACCAATGGCTATGCCAAAGGGACACCACCTCCTGACAGACGGGAGCACAGAGATCATTGGAGGGAGTATAAGAACTATTGGGCTGAGGTACAAAGACTGCAGCCTTGGCAGCAGCATCAGCAGCCTCATTTCCTGGCATACTGACATGACCAGAAAACCACATAAATTGCACACTGGCTCCACCAAGAGTGAGCAAGTGACACTTTTCCTGGACCTGTTGCACTAAGGGATGGGCGGTGTACAGCACACACAGACTTTGAAGGGCGCTGAGAGAGTCTGAGCAGATGACTCAATTGAAAAGTCAGTGTCGCCGGATGTACTCCGTGGCCTGGTACAGGGCGAAGAGCTCAGCTGTAAATACTGAGCAGTGTGCCAGAAGCCGATATCTAAAGACATAGGAGCAAATGGCAAAGGCACACCCTACACCACAGTCAGTCCAAGAGCCATCAGTGTACATAAAGGTACCGTCATGAAATCCCATGCACAGGTTGTGAAACTGAGGGCGATAGAGCGAGGATGGTGTAGTGCCCTTAGGATGTGAATGAAGGCCAAGGTTAACAAGGGCTACTTCATGAAGCCAAGGTGGTGAAGGGTTCACACTCACTGGGAAAGTTGCAGGTAGTGTGAAGTTAAGCTGCCGAAGCAAGTGCCGAAAACGGACTCCAGGAGGTAACAGAGAAGAGGGATGCGCCCCATACTGGTAATCAACAGAACCATCGAAGATGGAGATATAGGATGGGTGGCCACACATGGCAGGCAAAACAGCATGTATACCTACTGAGGAGGAAGTCACAGCAGGAGGACAGTGGTAGTTCAGCAGCTTCAGCAAACAGACTCGCACCTTTGCTAATGTAAAAGGAACCAGTGGCCACACGGATGCCATGATGGTGGATATTGTTGAGATTTCGTAATAGGGATGGATGTGCAGATGCATAAACAAAGCAGCCATAGTCGAGTTTCGAACAGACAAGGAACCGGTACAAATGGAGGAGGGTGGTTTGATCGGCACCCCAGGAAATACCACTGAGGACACACAGGACATTGAGGGACAGCGTACAGCGAGCTGCCAGGTAAGACATGGGAGGACCAAGACAGTTTCCTATCGAGCACGAGCCCCAGGAATTTTGTAGTTTCAATGAACGGAACGGCAATGGGTCCAAGATGTAAAGATGGTGGGAGAAATCATTTGCACTGCCAGATATTCATACAGACAGTTTTGTCAGTGTAAAACGAAAGCCATTGTCAATGATCCAGGAGTAAAGACAATAAAGACGTAGCTGAAGATGCCACTCAGTGAGACAGGTCCATGCAGAGCTGCAATAGACGGCAAAATTGTCAACAAAAAGGGAGCCAGAGATGCCCAATGGGAGAGAGGCCATTGCAGGGTTAATGGCGATAGCAAAGAGGACGACACTCAGGATGGATCCTGAGGCACACCGTTTTCCTGGATAAAGGTATTCAGCAAGGCAGAACCCACATGCACCTTGAAAACTCAGTCTCTTAAAAATTACTGAAGGGTACAGGGCAGGCAGCCACAGAAGCCCCATGTGTAAACAGTATGGAGGATACTAGTTCTCCAGCAGGTGTCGTAGGCTTTCTCCAAATCAAAAAACATGGCCACAATCTAGGATTTCTGTAGAAGACCATTCATGACATGGTGGACAAAATACCGAGATGGACAACTGCAGAACGCCGCGCTCGAAAACCACACTGTGCAGTCGTTAGTGAATTGCGAGACTCTAGCCACTATACCAGACGAGTATGACTCATACGTTACATCACCTTGCAAACACAGCTGGTGAGAGAGATGAAGCGGTACTAGAAGGAAGGTTTTTGTCCTTACTAGGCTTAGGTATGAGTATGATGGTGACTTCACGCCAATATCCAGGAAATGTTCCCTCTGCCCAGATGCAGTTATTTGTGTTAAGCAGAAAGTGCTTGCCCACAAGAGAAAGGTGCTGCAACATCTGAATGTGGACAGTGTCTGGCCCTGGGGCAGAGGATTAGGATGGACTGAGAGTACGATCTAGCTGCCTCATAGTGAAGGCGGCATTGTACCACTCATGATTCTGAGAAGAGAAGGGTATCACCCGAGCCGCCTCCGCTCGTTTCTGATGGAGGAAGGTGGGGTGACAGTTGGAAGAGCTCAAAATTCCTGCAAAATGGTGGCCCAAGCTGTTCGAGGCAGCAATAGGGTCCCGATAACATCATCTGCTCCTGTCAGGCCAGAAATTGGTGATGTATCTTGGTCCCAGGAAGCCATCAGAAGCTGGCCCACATGACAGAGGAAGGGGTGGAACTGTTAAAAGAACTGGTGAATGAAATAAAGCTAGCTTTTTTGCCATCTTTAAGAACGCGAAGACACTCTGCACGCATCTGTTTATAATGAATGCAGCTTGCCATCGGACAATGACGATTAAAAATGCGGGGAGCACATCTCCATATGCGAATTGCATCGTGGCATGCCACAGTCCACCAAGGGACTGGGAAACGGCATGGTAAAGAGAAAGTGTGAGGAATGGAAGGTTCTGTAGCAGTAAGGATCAAGTCTACATCTAAATCTTCATCTGCATCTATAAAGTGCCTGGCAGACGGTTCAATGAACCACCTTCAAGCTATCTCTCTACTGTTCCACACTCGAATGGTACACGGGAAAAATGAGCACTAAAATTTTTCTGTGTGAGCCCTGATTTCTCTTATTTTACCGTGACAATCATTTCTCCATATGTAGGTGGGTGCCAACAGAATGTTTTCACAATCAGAGGAGAAAACTGGTGAGTGAAATTTCATGAGAAGATCCTGTCGCAACAAAAAAACACCTTTGTTTTAATGATTGCCACTCCAATTCACATATACACTTGTCTTTATTCATGGTCAATTGCCACTTTTCGCACCATACAGGTATCTTATCTGAATCATTTTGCAATTCATTTTGGTCATCTGATGACTTCACAAGATGTTAAATGACAGCACCATCTGCAAACAATCTAAGACAGCTACTCAGATTGTCTCCTATGTCATTAATATAGATCAGGAACAATGGAGGGCCTATAACACTACATTGGGGAATGCCAGATAATACTTCTGTTTCACTCAAGAGGACTTTCCATCTATTACTACAAACTGTGACCTTTCTGACAGGAAATCACGAATCCAGTCACACAACTGAGGCGATAGTCCATAGGCTCACAGTTTGGTTAGAAGACTCTTATGAGGAACAGTGTCGAAAGCCTTCTGGAAATCTAAAAATATGGAATCAATTTTACATCCCCTGTCGATGGCACTTATTACTTCATGAGTATAAAGAGCTACTTGTGTTTCAGAAGAACGATATTTTCTGAATCCGTGCTGTGTGTCAATAAATGTCTTTTTTTTTGTTTTTATTTTATTTTATTTTATTTGAGGTACTTCATAATGTTCGAATACAGTATATGTTCCAAAACGCTACTGCAACTCGACGTTAGTGATGTGGGCCAGTAATTCAGTGGGTTACTCCCACTTCCCTTTTTGGGTATTGGTGTGACTTGAGTGATTTTCCAGTCTTTAGGTACGGATCTAACTGTGAGCGAGCGGATGTATATAATTGCTAAATATAGAGCTATTGTATCAGCACACTCTGAAAGGAACCTGAGTGGTATACAATCTGGACCGGAGGTCTTGGCTTTATTAAGTAATTTAAGCTGTTTTGCTACACCGAGGATATCTACTTCTATGTTTCTCATCTTGGCAGACGTTCTTGACTGGAATTCAGGACTATTTACTTTGTCTTCTTTGGTGAAGGTGGTTTGGAAAACCGTGTTTAATAACTCTCCTTTAGTGGCACTGACATCAGTGACTTCGCCATTGTTATTGCGCAGTGAAGGTATTGATTGCGTCTTGCCACTGGTGTGCTTTATGTAAGTCCAGAATCTCTTTGGGTTTTCTGCCAGATTCAGAGACAGAATTTTGTTGTGGAAATTATTAAAAGCACCTCGCATTGGGGATTGCGCTATATTTTGAACTTCTGCAAAACTTTGCCATCTTGGAAATTTTGCGTTCTTTTAAATTTGGCATGCTTTTTTTGTTGCTTCTGCAACAGTGATCTCACCCGTTTTGTGTACCATGGGGGATCAGTACAATAACTTATTAATTTATAAGGTATATATCTCTCAAATGCTGTTGACACTATCTCTTTGAAATCATTCCACAGCTTTCCTACGCTTACGTGATCAGATCGGAAGAAGTGAAGACTGTCTTTTAGAAAGGTATTAAGAGCATTTTTATCAGCGTTTTTAAAGATATATACTTTGCGTTTCTTTTTGATGGTTTTAGGTGTTACGGTATTCAACCTATCAGCAACTGCTTTGTGGTCATTAATCCCTGTGTCTGTCATGATACTCACTATTTGCCCAGGTTTATTTGCTGCTAAAAGGTCAAGTATGCTCTCACAACCATTTACGCTTCGAGTGGGCTCATGAACTAACTGTTCCAAATAATTTTCTGAGAAAGCATTCAGTACAATTTCAGATGATGTTTTATGCCTGCCACCGGCTTTAAATGTTAAATTTTTCCAGTATATCGAGGGTAGATTGCAGTCACCTCTGAGTATAATTGTATGAGTGGGGTACCTATTTGAAATGAGACTCAAGTTTTCTTTGAACTGTTCAGCAACTATATCTTCCGAGTCTGGGGGTCAGTAAAACGATCCAATTAATAGTTTAGTGTCCGATTGTCAAGTATAACCTCTACCCATACTATTTCAAACAAACTATCTACTTCAATTTAACTACAAGGCAAACTACTTCTGACAGCAATAAATACTCCACCACCAACTGTATTTAATCTATCCTTTCTGAACACTGTTAGATAGTTCGAAAAAAGTTTCATTGAGGTTATTTTCGGCTTCAGCCAGCTTTCTCTCTACCTATAACTATTTGAGTTTCAGTGCTTTCTATTAGGGCTTGGAGCTCTGGTTCTTTCACAACACAGCTACAACAGTTAACATCTACAATATTGATCGTTTCTACAACTACCTTACTGTTTTGACTGCCCCTTTTAGACGGATGCCTTTCTAACCTAAAAAACTGCCCAGTCCCTTCCACACAGCCCCCGCTACCATGTAGCCACTTCCTGTGTGTAGTGGACTCCTGACCTATTAAGCGGAACCTGGAAACAAACCACCCAATGGCACAAGTCAAGGAATCTGCAACCTATATGGTCACAGAACCGCCTGAGCCTCTGATTCAGAGCCTCCACTCGGCTCTGTACCAAAGGGCCACAGTCAGTTGTATCGATGGTGCTGAAGATGGTGAGCTCCGTCTTAATCTCCCAAGCGAGACTAGCAGTCTTTAGCATTTTCGCTAGCCACGAAATGCACACTGGCTTCTTTTCCCTCCTTGGCAGCCATATTCCTAATGGTCCCCATTACTTACCTAACGGGGCTCCCAGCTACCAGCAAATACACCCTCTGTGAATGCCCAGACCTTGCGAGTCGAGAAGCTTCCTCTTGAACAAGGTGGACAGCTGCATCCAGTTTAGTGATATCATCAGCCACAGATAACGGCTGAAACCTGTTCATCAACCAGGGAGGCCCTACAATTGGCTCCTCAGAAAGTCTTTTGCTGTGTGCCAGACTTTGGAATGATCTCCCACTCGACCACAGGTGAATGGTCAACCTCAGTGCAGGCAGTACCCGAGGCGAATATAGCAGTGAACCGATCGGGGGACACATGGGACATGCTCGACATCCCTCACATCCCCACGCTCGTAAAAATATATAACAAATGAACGGTGTACTCACCTTATTAGGAACATGAGGTGCTCTGTCTGACAGACTATCCAACACCATCTGTGAGATTATTCCACCTGATCATCACAACTGGGGAAATCTAGTTCTCTGAAGGTCGCCAGGGAGGAGTAAAGCTGCTAGTCAGCCTTAGAAAGCTGCCATTTGGGTGTGCACACAGGTGGGGTAGGAGTCAGCAAACGGATAGCACATGAGAACTGGTCACTCGAGTAAGTGTCAGAAAGAACAGACCACTCAAGACAATGGGCAAGCTGGGCAGTGCAGAAGGATAAGTCCAAATGGAAATAGGTGTACAAGGAATTGGAAAGGAAAATGGGTGCTCCAGTGTTAAGGCAGAAGAGGTTAAGTTGGTTAAGAATGTCATCTAAGAGGGCACATCTCTGACAGGTTCTGGCAGATCCCCAAAGGGAATAACGTACATTAAAGTCACCGAGTAGCAGAAATGGGGGAGGTAGCTGCCCAATAAACTGAAGAAAGTCTGCCCTGGAGACAGTGAATGACGGAGGGATATAAATGGTACAGAGAGAAAAAGTCGGGGAGTGTGGGTGGGTGGGGGGCGGGGGTGGGGGGGAGGTGGAAGGGGGACGGGGGGGGGGGGGGGGGGGGGGGAGGCCAACTGCAACAGCTTGAAGATGGGTAGTCAGGGAGATGGGTTGACTACGAAAGTCATCCTGTATCAGCAGCATGATGCCCCCATGAGATGGAATGCTGACCTCAGGGGGAAGGTCAAAAACTGGGAAGAAATGTGAAAGTTCAAAGCAGTCATAAGGACGCAATTTCGTTTCCTGAAGGCAGAGTATCAGGGGACACTGCAATGCTAAAAGTAGCTGTAAATCCTCTTTGTGAGACCAAAGGCCATGAACATTCCACTGGAGGAGAGTCATGATGAGGAAGAGATGAAGGCCTGACAGCCTGCAAAGAGTCGCTGCCACAGGGCACAAAGCATGAGGATCGTGCTCCATGGGGTCCACAGAAACATCGGTTTGCTTGTGCTGTCGGTCTGTGGAGTCCAATGCAGAAAAATGGTTGGTGGTGCACCCCCATGACATGGAGGCTGGCTGGGCTAACGTATCACATAGTAACACCATCGAAGAGGATCTTTGAGTTGGTAAAGGAGAAGATCATTTGCCTTTGGTGGACTTCCTCGAGCCTTTTTGGTTAGCAGAGGAAGACTCGGGTATTGTTTGGCTGGAGGGACATAGGAAGTCTTTACGGGACTACTCCTTCTGTCCTACCACTTGTGTAGCTGGTGGCTTTGCTCTTTGAGGCAAGAGTTTGATGGCTTGTTGCACAGCTGGACGGGAGGTTGGCGATGCTGCCTACACACTGGGCAATTTCACAACCTCAGAGCTGAATTTGAGGTTGCATGTCTGCATGGCCATGTCCTTCACGGAGTGAAGGGCAACAGAACTATAGGTGCTAGAAGGGAGAACACAGGGTCTGTAACTAGCCAATAACTTACGAGCAACTGGGTAAGGCACTTTTTCCTTTACTCAGATTCTTGAACAGCCCACTCATGAAGATACATGCGACAATCCTGAGAGGAGGCGGCATGGCCACTGTTGCAGTTGACACAGGAGGGAGAAGGAGGCAGGCAATCACCCCCATGCGCATACCTACCACAGGTTACACATTTGGCTAGGTGGCAGCAAGCCATTCTATGGTGGTTGAAACGATCACACTGGTAGTAGCGCATTGGGTTTGGAATGTACAGTCAGACTGTGATAATTTCATAGCCTGCTTTGATCTTGGATGGAAGCACTGCTCTATCAAAGTGAGAAAAAGCGTGCGGGTTGGCACTAAGGAGGAATCTACCTTTTTTATCACCCGATGGATGGCAATGACACCCTGATCAGAGAGGTATGACTGGATTTCAGCCCCAGTCAGAGCATCGAGTAGCCTATTGTAAATAACACCATGGGAAGAATTCAGAGTTTGGTGGGCCTCAGTATGAACCGGGCAGCCGCAGAGAAGCGACGTGGCAAGAAGTAGTCTCCAAAAGCAAAGAACCATTCTGTAAATGAGAGCAAGATTTCATAGGGCTGGCAATTGCATCAACACCTTCCTGAATAACAAACCAATCTACTGTTGTGAAGGACCGACTGTCTTCAGTACGTTAGACAACGAGGAACTGTGATGCAGCTGGAAGGGTCTTTGAATCATTAGCCTCATTACATTTACGTTTTGTAGATGTTGACTGTGAAGACGACTGGCTCATTGCAAGAAAATCCCCCATGATTGCCAGCGTCTCCAATGGCGTGCTCCTTCCAACTGGGGGCCCCCTTCACAAGGGGATGCACTCACCTTAGGTGATTGTTCACATCTCAGGTCACATCTCCCAATCACCTGACAGGTGGACCAATCAACAATTTGGAAAGGTTGCAGCTCAGGCAGTTACCCCTCTCTGGGACTGGCCTGTACCAGGGGGTATGTGCGAACTCTACCTGTCGACCCAGAGCTGAGAATTACGCATTACCTAGTCACCTGTTACATGTCAGATGCATGGGCTGACCTTCAGGAGCACACAGGGAGGAAGAAGAAAAAGAGGAACCTCGAATTCCGAAGCAGAGGAACAAGAGGTGAAGGGAAACAAAGAAAGGAAAAGGGAATGAAAAACAGTGGTGAGACTGTTCTTATGTCATCAACAGACAATGCGGAACATTCCCAATAACATCCCAGACATGTTCCCCAAGGGAGGGAAAAAGAATACCAAGAGGATAGACATGCACCCAGAAGAGAAAAGATGCTGCAATGGCTGGGGCCCCATGGTAGTCAAGCACGAACCTGCCAAAGAGTGGGGCACTCCCTGGGGGGCCATTCGAGCGTGGTTGTAATGTGGACACAGGTAGCAGCACATTGGCTTTGGAATGTACAGTCGACCCTTGATGACTTCATAGCCTGCTTTGATCTCTGATGGAAGCACTATCCTATCACTTGTGAGAAAAAAAATGTGTTTAGGTACTAAGGTTGCATCAATCTTATTATTACCTGATGGACTGCAGTGACACCCTGAACACAGAGGTAAGTTTTGACTCCACCCTTGCTCAGACCATTGAGCTACATAGTATAAATAACATCATGAGAAAAATTCAGCGATCAATGAGCCTCAACACAAAGGGCATAGCTTTAAAGGAGCAAAGTTACAAGCAGTTGTTGGGTTTAAGAATCACTATTAGTCTCCTAAAGCAGAGCACCATTATGTAAATGAGAGCATGATTACAAAGGGCCGGCAATTTCATCAACATCATTATAAATGGATTAACCATAGCAAAGGACTAACCTCCTCCATCAAGTGATACCACGAGGAGCAGAGGTGCAGCTGGGAGAGTCTTTGAATCTTTAGTCTCATTCTTTTTACACTTAGTAGACGTAGGCTGAGATGACGATTGGTTCATTACGAGAAAATCCCCGACGATTGCTAGCGTTCTGATGGCACGATCATTCCAACTGGGAGCCCCCATCAGAGGTGGGCTCACCTGCCTTAGGTGATTGCTCACACCTGAGGACGCACCTCCCAAACTCCTGACAGAGGGATCAGTTGGCAATTTGTGAAGATAACAGCTCATACAATCACCCCTCCCTGGGCCTGACCTGTGCCAGAGGGTATGTGCGAACCCTATCCGTTGACACAGATCTGGGAATTACGCATTACCCAGTCACCTGTTACACAGCAGAATGGGCCAGCCTTAATGAGCACAGAGGGAGCAAGAAGAAACAAAGAGCAACCTCAAACACTGAAATGGAAGAAGTATAGGAGACGGAGAACGAAGAAAGAAAAATTTCTACTTTGATAATGTACATAAGTTCTGTCTAGACTTAGGGCTTTCTGATCACATCAAGTAAGATAAGATGGATCACACCATGTATAAAAATATCCAGTGAGAGGAAAAGGAAGCTACACAATCAGCTGAAGTACAACAAAGATCCTGATTTTGTAAAATATGTTAGGACTATTTTTAAGAAAGTTGTGAAAGCTTCAAAACAAATGGCAACAAATTAATTCTAGGGCAGAAAAATAAAATAAGGGCAGTATGGTCTGTGTTTAAGTCTGAATCAGGTTTCTGAAATCACAGACAAGACATTTCACAAATCAAACTTAAGGAAAAATTGGTTGTAAATCCAGTTCAAATATCTGAGTGCTTCAATGAATAATTCATAAATGTAGCCAAATCTGATTTAGACATAGCAAATTATGACCAGAAAGTAAAGAGTTTTGGGTCAAAAGGCAATACTAGTGAATGTCTCAAAAAATTCAACACAGTTTCAGCAAAATTTGTTCAAAACGTCATACTCTCATTAAAAGACAAAAACTCTGCTGGGTGGAATGGGATACCCATCAAAGTAATTAACAAAGTTTACAACATAATAGCTCATCCTCTCTCTCTCTCTCTCTCTTTCTCTCATAATAAACATATCCTTTGAGAAAGGTTATTTCCTGATCTATTGAAATATGCAGAAGTAAAACCATCATTTGAAAATAGTTCAAAAGATGATATAGGAAATAATCGTCCCATTTCTATACTCCGTCATATCAAAACCATTTGAAAACATTGCTGCCTTTCAGATACAAAGCTTCATCACACAGAATGATATCATTTCACATAACCAATTTGGCTTCCAACAAGACAAAAACACAGTATATGTGATAAATGAGTTTATTAAAAGAATTACTTCATCACTAGACAGGAAAGATAAGGTCACAGGAATATTCTGTGATTTTTACAAAAGCATTTGACTCTGTAAACCATGCCTTCATGCTTTTCAAACTCAACAGGTACGGAATAAGGGATATTGCTTTGAAATGGTTTGAATCATATCTCTTGAAGAGGAAACAAAGGGTTGCAATCACATCAAATGGAGCAGATTACTTCTCATAGTGAAAAACTGTGTCACAAGGTGTTCCTCAAGGTGCCATCATTGGACCCATTTTGTCCCTGTTCTATGTAAATGACTTGCCTCTCAATATAAATACTCATTGCTGATTCTGCCCTAATTGAAAATGATAATTCTGACAATATACCACAGTGTCATGAATACATTAAGTAACTTGGAAACATGGTTCAGTTTAAATGGCTTAAGGCTAAACATTTCAAAAACCCACATGAGGAGTTTTAAAACCAAACAGTCAAAAATTGAAGAAATCTGTATCACTCATAACAATCAAGAAATGGAAGAAATTGACTCAGTCAGGTTCCTGGGAACTTTGAGTTGGAATTCTCATATACAATATCTAGCTAATGAATGAACAACCTTGCATTTGCAGAGGAAATTTTACACTGTGCCACCAGGAAAATAGCATACTATAGCTACTTTCAATCTATTATTCAATATGGCATAATTTTTTGGGGAAACTCTGGAAATGTTACAAAAATTTTAAAGTTGCAAAAAAGAATGATTCGCAACATGTGCTCTGCACAGCCGAGGACGTCATCTCGACCATTATTTAAAGACCTAAAAATATCAACTGCCTCGTCTTTATACATCTTTGAGGTGGTTCTTTTGCTATGCAGCAGAGCTGACCCATTAAAATAAAAAAAAATTTAAAAAAAATGTTGAACACTCTTACAACACAAGGCATAAAGAAAACTTCATGCTCACCTCGCATCACTTAAAATTGTGTGACATAATGCATATGAAGATAAATATTTCAAAAAGCATGTAACATTATTTTCTAATTGAACGATGCTGCTACTCTGTGGAGGATTTCATGAAGGACAAAGTGATACTTTGAGCTGGATCCCTAAAATGGAATAAAAATTTTGATAGTTATAGTACATGTAAATACTGTAAGTTTGACAAATTTTAAGTAAGTAAATTCTTGACAAAGTATTATTGTAAGTGTGACAACATTTCAAATAAGCTAACTGTAACCTTGATATGTCTCCTGTACATCCGACATTTGTTCTGAAACTGTGTATGTTGTGAGATGAAAAAAAAAAAAGAAAGAAACACATTTCACATTGTCAAAATGTAGGGAAAGCTATCATTCAGTTCATCAAGTGGAAATATTCCCTTAATCCATACTGCATCTCACTGTAGTCATCCAAAAAGGATGTATTCCTGTATCCAACAGCTAACAGTCAAGAGTGGAGATATCTCAGCCTAACACATCCTTTGTGAATAATAGTAACTCTAATATTTTCCATAAACACTGATAATAATATTGTTTCTGTTAAATACTGACTGTCCACTGTAACACACAAGATTACATCAGTCGTAAATTGTTTAAGCCACTCAAATATTTGAGAAGCTACTTTGTATAACAGTATCTCTGTTATTAGTTAATAGTACAGTGTGGCAGTGGATACCTATCAGAAATCTAGGACAGCAAAATAAACACGTTCCTATTATTTGTAAAATATTGTTTGTACACCATGTGAAGCACATTTTGCACAAGACATGTTTACACCAATTATGGTGATGTTTTGTGTTCTGTCATCTCACCGAGTAATATCAAATTACATCTCTCAAAAATGTTATAGGGTCCTGCAAACAGACATAATTAACTCAGTTTATATTTATGTGCATCCATTCTTTTAAAACAGAGTAAAATGTCTTGGTTTCCAGTCACATGGGACTGTTTGATACGTGAGAAATTCTCAATAAATATGAGCTAAGAAAATACCTAGTTTCAGATTATGTTCTGAGTAAAGTCAAATAGGAGCTAAGTGAATTAAGCCAAGGTCTCGTACCTACCTCAATTATTAGTTTAAATTATTGTCCAGTACCACAGATGCTTATTTTACTACCAATTGTTTGACATTTCACTTCAAATTAACTACAATATCATTTCCTTGTATAAATATACTGTACATACACAGTGAGACCACAATCTGATTTAAATTTGAAAAAAAAAAAAAAATGGGAAAAGAACCAAAGTTGTTGGTGCAGTAGTTGAGCAACTGGTCTCATGTTCAGAATGACTGTAGTTAAAACACCTGTTGAAACACGCACATTTAAATTTTCCTTTGTTTCCGTAAATCACTCAAGGCAACACCAAAGCAATGCCTTTGGGAAGGACACTGCTTAATGTCATGTCAAATCTGAGTTTCTACATATACATCTAAACTCCACTGACAACTGCATGATTGAAGGTACCTCCCATGTACCAGGCTGGCTGATCCCTCTCCCAGACCCATTCACATATGGAGGATGGGAAGACTGACTGCCTCCTTGTCTCTGTGCATGCTGTAATTAATCTAATCTTGTCTCCAAAGTCCCTACAGGATTAACATGTACAGGATGGTTAAGTACATTCCTAATTTAAAGCTGATTCTTGAAACTTTGTAAGTAGGCTCTCAAGGGCTAGTTTGTGTCTATCTTTCTGCAACTTCAGGTTTTTCAACATCTCTATGATGATCTACTGCAGGTCAAATAAGCCTGTGACTGTTCACACCACCCTTCTTTGTATACATCCGGGATCCAGGTTCATTGATCCCATCTGTTGTATGTCCCACACATTTGAGCAATACTGTCTGACAGGTTGCACAAGATTTTGTAAGCCAACTTAGACTCATTGCTTTTTCAAAATATCCTACTAGCAAACTGATATCTGTCATGCACATCAAAGCTTTTGCTTTGCTAATCCAACTTCAGTTCATGCATCATCCATCAGCATCTAGACCAACTTCAGTGCCAGTGACAGCTTTCACACACAAGAATTTCTTTGGGTTGTGTAAAATTCTTTTCTAAGCTTTGTGAGACACTTACTATGCAAAAGTCACTGTTTCTTGTGCTCATCCTCTAATAATCTTATCACAAACAGGATATTGAACACTGCTCTTTTTTCCTCCTTTTGTATGAAAGTTATCATGATTTAAGATAGACTGGTATATTTGGAGAAGACATTTCAGTACCTGATGTCAGAAAACTTAACTTAATAACAGGGGTCACGTGAGTGTGAAGTGTGCTTGCGTGTGTGTATGTTTTCTTTTTTAAGGAAGACTTTGACGGAAATACGGAAGCGTCCGATCCCACCCGTCTGCTTTGACCCATGACGTCACAAATATGGCGGAAACAAAAACAAACACACACACTTTCCACAAGAAGCCTAATGACACTAATGGGACAAGCGCGGGAAATGGGGTGTTTTGGGTGGGGGGCAAACTAAATATAAACAAATTTAGACGCCTTGCGTAGCTACAACGTGTAAGTGAAGACAGCCATGCATGAATACCCACCCACCTCCCCAGCGGTCGTAACCCCTGCAACCCATAGAAGATAAAGATGCTTCAGTAGCTGATTAGTGTTTTTTGTCTTTTTTAAAAAAAAATCTCACGGGATAGAACGAACAGATCAGAAAGATAAATATAATAAACTAAAACAGAAATTCGAAAAAACAGATAATTAAAATAAGTAATAAGTGTTTTTAAATTTAAAAAAATCTCACGAGATAGAACGAACAGATCAGAAAAGTAAATAAAATAAGATAAAACGGAACTGGAGACAGCCACACTCGAACCAAACTCCGCGCCGTCATGACGTCACACACGACAACACCTTACGTCACGGGTCAAAGCCGACGCGTTGGATCGGACGCTTCTGTCAACCCACTTTGACGAAGCTAAATGTGTAATAGTCTTTTCGCTGTGCCTCTCTGCAACTCAGCATGTCATCTTCATGGTAAGTAGCATTTATCTATTCATAATTCTGAAAAATACAATATGCTTTTGGTAAAGCCTGATGACTGAAGAAATTACGGAGGCAATGAATACATGAACACAAGGAATGAGTACATAAATTAGTAGTATTGGAAATACACTCTGAGCACACATGCCTGATCATGGAACAATGGCAATTTTGCCTTACATTAACTAAGGAAAAACATATGAAAGGTAAGCAGCATTTGTTTCAGAATTAAAACTGTGTAATAACGTGCCCTAGGAGATGATTGGATTGGATTGTTTGGGGGAAGAGACCAAACAGCGAGGTCATCGGTCTCATCGGATTAGGGAAGGAAGTCGGTCGTGCCCTTTCAAAGGGACCATCCCGGCATTTGCCTGAAGCGATTTAGGGAAATCACAGAAAACCTAAATCAGGATGGCCAGATGCGGGACTGAAATGTTGTTCTAGGAGATGAATGAGACAACTAAAATACATTTAAAAAGGCAGTCATTGTATATCTACAACTAACATATAAGACAAGAACAAGCTATTTAGAAAACTCAAGAGCACAGGTCAGTAATAACAAAAAATCATGAGAGGACATTCATTCAGTTTTTTTGTTAGGCAGATAGGGAGCAGAAAAAAGTGTGTGTCAGGATGGTCAAAAACTTGACTTCTCCAAGGGCATGTTGTGGTGCAGTAGGAAGTGTTGAGCAACTAAATGAACAGCGTATAGGTTCCCCCTCCCCACTGCTTTATTAAGGTAACTTGTTCCACACATGTACAACCATAAAGAGTATTGTGTTAGGTATAACTAAATGACACAGTGCATTTGTTAAGATATTGGCCTCATATTTGGTAGGATGGAAGGTTATGCTCTGCCCAACCATTTTGATTTAAGTTTTCTGTAGTTTTCCTTGACCACTTAAAGCAAATGCTGGGACGATTTCAACATGAAGCCCTCTCCTTATTAAAATGTGTGTATACTCACATGTCAGTACGTAACAGGGCGTATATTTTTCCTTACATTAACCCAAAGACTCCTATAATGCTGTGAAATGATCCTTGGATGAGCAAACAACTGCCACCGCCACATGTGACTGGGGATCTTGAGACAATGGCCTGCGGAAAGCAGAGGACTATGTGTGGTAAAGCAAGTAGAATTTAAACCACCTTCTGGGTTTATGATATGGATCAACTTAATCAGCCAATACCGTAACGTAATGGTGTGGCGTTTGACATCATACATACGCAAAGAGAAAAGGAACATGATGCTGATTTTTTTGTTTTGCTTTTCTCTATATTATCTTTTGGAATTTTGGTTGAGGTGACAGTGCTTTTTAGCACAGCCCAAGGTCTAGGTTAGGTTGAAAAGTCAGTTTGGTCGTTAGCTAGCAAGGCGGTATCAAAGGCTTCAATTAAGCCAAAGCCAGTATTACATTTTACAGGACTAGATGTATGTCATATCAGTCAATTCAACCGACCTTCTGTTTGTGACTTTGCACGCACATGTGGAACAGAAAGGGGTCATCTATAGGGCAACATAAACAACACCGCACAATTGTCTCTGGATATCTAGAACATCATAACACGTACGAAAAACGTTGTGTGTGTGACTGCCTCATTTATGAACAAATAAAACTTACAAATCTACTTATCTCTAACACCACCACGTGACTTCCTTCCATTTCCGAAGCCCTACACGTAGTTGGGTAGAAAATCAATTAGACCACGAACGATAATTCAGTACCGGAGTGAAACTTTCCCATGATCATTTCGAACGAATACTCATACATATTGACCCACGTCAAGTAAATGATGATGGTTAGTAAAAATAACGAGGCGAAATGTATTTCTCACTCCGATACCACTTCTCCAACAGCCTCAATAACATAGTGCACAGATGATGTGCAGTGCACTAAAGTAAAAAAGACACTCACCCGTCGACAGTATTGACTTTTCCATACACACAACACTCATTTCTCAGATCTATGGTAACCCATTTGCCTTGCAAAGCAAATGCAAGACATGCTAAATCGTTGTACAAGAAATACCTCTCCCGTTTAAATGCTACTGCCATTGTGAAAGCATGTCGGGATTTACGTAAATAAGAGTACTATTATCTGGAGCAAAGTTTAGCTTCTTCGAAAAGTAGACATCAGCTGATGTCTGCCGGCAACGGGCACAGTTTGACAATTGACACAAGGAACAAATGACTATGAGCACCACAGATAAATATTAACTCCACTTGCTTTGGTCTAACCTCCTAGATGTTTACAAACAAATAACACTCGAACTTCAGTCGAATTAATGCCTTGTGAACTTTTTAACCAGTTAGTAAACTTTACGGAAGGAAACAATAATTACAACTTATCCACATTGTAAACGCCTCCCTTTTATTTTACTACAGCCTCCTTTGTATTAGTCGACCACAATATTATTGCACCTGGGAGTAAAGGCACTTCGGTCGGTGTATCATGTGTTTTTATCGCGATATTTAACGAGCACACGCTGAACGACTCCATAGTATATACAGAATTGTCTTGAAATCATTCAGCTCCAACACTAAAATCCGTCACGAGATGTACCACTGTTTCCAACCACAGTCACAACGCTATACCTCACGCCATCCGTCTATTTTCAAGACCCCCCCCCTTCTTCTTCTAGTCGCTACCAGCGGTTCTATGGGGCCCCACGTCACATTCCTCATAGCATTTTCACGTTAGACATAACATCACCATTACACAATGGCATCATTCATGTCCACAGACTATATTTTAACAATAATTTTTACACAATACTCTAATAAACGTTGCGACAGACATAGGCTACGTATTTTTTCATGTAGACAGTATATAAATATGTATGTGGCCATATCGACCACCAGTATCACGCCGGCCAACTTGTTGATCGCAGTAACTACGGACATGGTTTATCTGTAGCTTAAGAAGATGGTCTTTAATCACCAGTTCCCGCTTGTCTCTCGAACTGTGCGTATCTCGCGAATGTATCTTGTATGTGTTCCGTTTATGTTCACGGGAATAAAGTGTGGAATACTTCGCCGAGGTTTCTGTACATCATTCTTCTAGACTCAGGCCCCCTGTTATTCCCACAGTAATGACCACAGACCATAGTATATACGCAACGTACTTAACAGAGAGGCAAACCGTCGCCAGGACAACTGATACCAGTAACCAACAGGGAATTTTCGGACATTACGTTGGGCTCAGCAGCGTTCTTCATAGATAACATGGTACAACGAGCGATCCAGGACGAGTCAAATAAGAAGGTGTGAGCGAAAGTGACTTCTTCCACTCTCTCACATGTACACCCGAAATCCTCGTCCAGACGTGGCACAACCTGCCCCCTCAACCCTCAGCAAAGGAGATCAACCCACTTCCTGCTGAACACTGCCTGGTCCGAATGCGTGTAAGCCACCTCACCAGTCTGTATACAGCGACATTTGTTCAGCCGCCACCGAGCATTGCACTATCGCGTTGGGCTCTCAGGCGACGAATCCCTCCCCACCTCAGCCGGCCGAGTCATGCCAGAACATTCCCAGCCTTCCTACCGCACTGCATACGTGAAATTGGGTGCCATGTGCTGCTACCTCCGAATCTAATCAAATGGCAGCCTATGGGCACCTTTCCTGCAACACCCCAACAGTGCCACGTACACCACCTAAACCGCCTCCGTTCTTAGTGGATCAGTCTCATATCTAGTTCCTATTGCTGAATCAATATTCACTGAATACAACACGTTTGATGATGCACCGAAGTACTCAACTTTATTGTGCCATTTAGGCAAACACACCACCATGATCAGCAATATGAAACGCTCTCCACCTATGTTGAACAAGTTTGAGGCAGTTAAAATAGAGTTGCTCCTGTGACTGTGCAAGACCTCCACCAACAAGTGCTTCAAGCCATCCATTAAATGAATGACCACTTTTGCAGTCACGGCTTATTTTACAGACCATGGTGGATCACCCACTATTGCCCAACATTTGACTGTGGACCAAATGGTCAAGCAAATTGCAACACGAAATGCAAGCTGGGATAATTTGCAACAAATGACATCCACTGGGCCTTAAATTACAGTTAGCAAACCACAGATATGCTTTGCAAAATTGCCATCCACATTATCCAGCAGCCACTGGCACTACATATTGCAGGCAGCCTTGTTGCACACCGAGTTTCCAGACAGCTTCTGAGTGACACAGACCCCTTCCAAGGTTACCAGGAGTGCTGAGCATGGAGCGAGAGCAGCCATCTTGTCCTCTCCAGGACGCCGCCACTGAACAGTACAGAGCTCACCCAAATCCTCTGACATGTCATGTGCAGAGCAGTGGCATCCATCTTACCTTCCTACCCATCTGGACATGACTGACTGTTACCAGACCCTCCAAACAGTGCCTGATGTGGACAACAAATGATAGACTGTTCTGTGTTGCTAGTTTCACACCCACTTCAGCACCATGGCACGCAATTGTTCCCAGCCCTGCCAACACCCAAATGTGTCCTACAATCTTTACTTGGCGTCAGTGGCCATGGCATAAACAAAATTCGCCACGCGAGATACCTGGTGAACCAAACCAGTTTGTATCACCCACCCGTTGGTATCAACTCCAGGCTCTAAGTGCAAGGTCATCACACCAAATGGCTCTTTTTGGTGGACTCGGGTCTGAAATCAGTACAATCCTGAATACCACCCTACCCCCTTATGCCCCTTACTCAGCACTTACACTACAAGCAGCAAATGCATTGATCATTGCCACTTACAGAATGGTCACCTAACACACTGACCTCAGCAGCAGCTAACACTTCACGTGGAAATTTCTTCATGCTGATGTCAACCAACCGCTGACTGGGAGCAATTTCCTATGGCATTCCATCTCTGCTGAATTTACAAGATGATGTACCACCCTGCAGATCAAGTAATTTCACCATCAAGGGTACCATTGGATGATCACCGGCCTGAGCCCTACCATAACATGAGGACTCCTATCTTTCAATGGTACATAAGCTGCCACTGCTGTGATCCGTCATCAAGAATAAACTGACAACAACCAACCAACAATACATCAACACAAGGAAAGAATGCCTTGTGCTACAGGAAGAAAACTCATCCCTTCAAAGGCTGTTGTATGAGTGTCAAAATCAGCTAGTGGAAGCAGAATCACAACTTACAGCCCTTCAGTCCCCACAGACCACCATCTCAGGAAACAAACCCAATGGATTTATGACACACAGTGAAGGATCTCTACACCAGAGTGCAGAAATTCTCCTCCAACCCTGGTCAAGACAACGAATATTGTCACCTCAACAAATCATTGATCTGAAAGCTGCTCCCCTTGGACACCACAGATGCTACCAGCGACAAGCACACACGCCGCTGCACCAAACGAGGACTAGATACCATTCTACATTGCATACATCTGCTTGATTCTTTGCAGATGTTGTCTCTCACCAAAGACAAACAAACATCTCCAACAAACACTATGAACAAACATATCACTGCCTGTGAAACAAGTGACAGTTCAGTAAATGTTTGTGCAAAAGTAACTATGAAAGTCACATCCGCTCCAACTGTAGCCCCAAATCTCCTCCCCACTATGACATTAATAATGGCATAGTGCACAGAATCATAACAACAGAAGGACCACCCATCTACATCTACAATTATACTCCGCAATCCACCCAACGGTGTGTGGCGGAGGGCACTTTACGTGCCACTGTCATTATCTCCCTTCCCTGATCCACTCGCGTATGGTTCGCAGGAAGAATGACTGCTGGAAAGCCTCCATGCCCGCTCGAATCTCTCTAATTTTACATTCGTGATCTCCTCGGGAGGTATAAGTAGGGGGAAGCAATATATTCGATACCTCATCCAGAAACCCACCCTCTCGAAACCTGGACAGCAAGCTACACCGCGATGCAGAACGCCTCTCTTGCAGAGTCTGCCACTTGAGTTTGATAAACATCCAAGTAATGCTATCACGCTTACCAAATAACCCTGTGGTGAAACGCGCCGCTCTTCTTTGGATCTTCTCTATCTCCTCTGTCAACACGACCTGGTACGGATCCCACACTGATGAGCAATACTCAAGTATAGGTCGAACTAGTGTTTTGTAAGCCACGTCCCTTGTTGACGGACTACATTTTCTAAGGACTCTCCCAATGAATCTCAACCTGGCACCCACCTTACCAAGAATTCATTTTATATGATCATTCCACTTCAAATCATTCCGTACGCATACTCCCAGATATTTTACAGAAGTAACTGCTACCAGTGTTTGTTCCGCTATCATATAATCATACAATAAAGGATCCTTCATTCTATGTATTCGCAATACATTACATTTGTCTATGTTAAGGGTCAGTTGCCACTCCTTGCACCAAGTGCCTACCCGTTGCAGATCTTCCTGCATTTCGCTGCAATTTTCTAATGCTGCAACTTCTCTGTATACTACAGCATCATCCGCGAAAAGCCGCATGGAACTTCCGACACTATCTACTAAGTCATTTATATATATTGTGAAAAGCAATGGTCCCATAACACTCCCCTGTGGCACGCCAGAGGTTACTTTAACGTCTGTAGACGTCTCTCCATTGAGAACAACATGCTGTTTTCTGTTTGATAAAATCTCTTCAATCTAGCCACACAGCTGGTCAGATATTCCGTAGGCTCTTACTTTGTTTATCAGGCGACAGTGCGGAACTGTATCGAAGCCTTCCGGAAGTCGAGGAAAATGGCATCTACCTGGAAGCCTGTATCTAATATTTTCTGGGTCTCATGAACAAATAAAGCGAGTTGGGTCTCACACGATCGCTGTTTCCGGAATCCATGTTGATTCCTACAGACTAGAGTCTGGGTTTCCAGAAATGACATGATACTCGAGCAAAAAACATGTTCTAAAATTCTACAACAGATTGATGTCAGAGATATAGGCCTATAGTTTTGCGCACCTGCTCGACGACCCTTCTTGAAAACTGGAACTATCTGTGCTCTTTTCCAATCATTTGGAACCTTCCGTTCCTCAGGAGACTTGCGGTACACGGCTGTTAGAAGGGGGGCAAGTTCTTTCGCATACTCTGTGTAGAATCGAATTGGTATCCCGTCAGATCCAGTGGACTTTCCTCTGTTGAGTGATTTCAGTAGCTTTTCTATTCCTTGAACACTTATTTCGATGTCAGCCATTTTTTAGTTCCTGCAAGGACTTGGAGAAGGAACTGCAGTGCGGTCTTCCTCTGTGAAACAGCTTTGGAAAAAGGTATTAAGTATTTCAGCTTTACGCGTGTCATCCTCTGTTTCAATGCCATTATCATCCCACATCCCAGAGTGTCTGGATATGCTGTTTCGATCCACTTACTGATTTAACGTAAGACCAAAACTTCCTAGGATTTTCTGTCAAGTCGGTACACAGAATTTTACTTTCGAATTCACTGAACGCTTCACTGAACGTTAACTTTGACATCGTTTAGCTTCTGTTTGTCTGAGAGGTTTTGGCTGCGTTTAAATTTGCAGTGAAGCTCTCTTTGCTTTCGCAGTAGTTTCCTAACTTTGTTGTTGAACCACGATGGATTTTTCCCGTCCCTCACAGTTTTACTCGGCATGTACCTGTCTAAAACGCATTTTACGATTGCATTGAACTTTTTCATAAACACTCAACATTGTCAGTGTCGGAACAGATATTTTCGTTTTGATCTGTTAGGTAGTCTGAAATCTGCCTCCTATTACTCTTGCTAAACAGATAAACCTTCCTGCCTTTTTTTATAATCCTATTAACTTCCATATTCAGGGATGCTGCGCCGGCCGCGGTGGTCTAGCGGTTCTAGGCGCTCAGTCCGGAGCCGCGCGACCGCTACGGTCGCAGGTTCGAATCCTGCCTCGGGCATGGATGTGTGTGATGTCCTTAGGTTAGTTAGGTTTAAGTAGTTCTAAGTTCTAGGGGACTGATGACCACAGATGTTAAGTTCCATAGTGCACAGAGTCATTTGAACCATCAGGGATGCTGCAACGGCCTTATGATCACTGATTCCCTGTTCTGCGCTTACAGAGTCGAAAAGTTCGGGTCTGTTTGTTATCAGTAGGTCCAAGATGTTATCTCCATGAGTCGGTTCTCTGTTTAATTGCTCGAGGTAATTTTCGGATAGTGCACTCAGTATAATGTCACTCGATGCTCTGTCCCTACCACCCGTCCTAAACATCTGAGTGTCCCAGTCTATATCTGGTAAATTGAAATCTCCACCTAAGACTATAATATGCTGAGGAAATTTACATCAAATGTATTCCAGATTTTCTCTCAGTTGTTCTGCCACTAATGCTGCTGAGTCGGGAGGTCGGTAAAAGGGGCCAATTATTAACCTAGCTCGGTTGTTGACTATAACCTCCACCCATAATAATTCACAGGAACTATCCACTCCTATTTCACTACAGGATAAACTACTACTAACAGCGACAAACACGCTACCACCGGTTACATGCAATCTATCCTTTCTAAACGCCGTCTGTGCCTTTGTAAAAATTTCTGCAGAATTTATTTCTGGCGTCAGCCAGCTTTCCGTACCTATACCGATTTCCGCTTCGGTGCTTTCTATCAGCGCTTGAAGTTCCTTATGTTACCAACACAGTTTCGACAGTTTACAGTTACAATACCGACTGCTGCTTGGTCCCCGCATGTCCTGACTTTGCCCCGCACCCTTTGATGCTGATGCTCTTTCTGTACTTGCCCAAGGCCATCTAACCTAAAAAACAGCCCAGTCCACGCCACACAACCCCTGCTACCCGTGTAGCCGCCTGTTGGGTGTAGTGGACTCCTGACCTATCCAGCAGAACCTGAAACCCCACCACCTCTGATTCAGACCCTCCACTCGGCTCTGTACCAAAGGTCCGCAGTCAGTCCTGTCGACGATGCTGCAGATGGTGAGCTCTGCTTTCATCCCGCTAGCAAGACTGGCAGTCTTCACCAAATCAGATAGCCGCCGGAAGCCAGAGAGGATTTTCTCTGATCCATAGTGACACACATCATTGGTGCCGACATGAGCGACCACCTGCAGATGGGTGCACCCTGTACCCTTCATGGCATCCGGAAGGACCCTTTCCACATCTGGAATGACTCCCCCTGGTATGCACACGGAGTGCACATTGGTTTTCTTCCCCTCCCTTGCAGCCATATCCCTAAGGGGCCCCATTATGCACCTGACGTTGGAGCTCCCAACTATCAGTAAGCCCACCCTCTGCGATCGCCTGGATCTTGCAGACTGAGGGGCAACCTCTGGAACAGGACAAGCTGCCATGTCCAGCCGAAGATCAGTATCAGCTGGAGACAGAGCCTGAAACTGATTCGTAAGACAAACTGGAGAAGCCTTCCGTTCAGCCCTCCGGAATGTTTTTCGCCCTCTGCCACACCTCGAGACGACCTCCCACTCTACCACAGGTGAGGGGTCAGCCTCAAAGTGGGCAGTATCCTGGGCAGCCACAGCCAAAGCCCGATCGGGGGATGTGTGGGATGAGCTGGCCGTCCTCAACAAACCCCCCTCTGGACCCCCACAGTGAACAGCCTCAATCTGTGTGACCGAAGCCAACACTGCCTGAAGCTGGGAGCGAAGGGATGCCAACTCAGCCCGCATCCGAACACAGCAGTCGCAGTCCCTATCCATACTAAATACTGTTGTGTAAAGAACGTCTGAACTAATCTACAGAGAGCACAAACAATTCGACACAAAATTTAAACGGTTATTAAAATACAAGACTGCCTAGTAAGTGCAGTAATGCTGCTACTTGTGCACTGCTAACACACTGCTTTGCGGCAGAAGGCTAACTTTACTGTCAGTAGTGTACAAAGACTAGTTGAAAGAAATAAATCTCTCGCAAAGAGCATTGCCTTTCCCCTGTGAAATGGCAAATCGCCAAAGACATTGTAGATGAGTTGCTTAACTTCAGCATTATCTGCTTTCAGACAGCCCTTGGGCTCCACCTCTACATATGGCCCCCAAAAAAGATGGTACTTTTCGAATGTGTTGAGACTACAGAATCCTCAATACTCGGATAATTCTCAATCATTACCTGGTATCTGACATCCATCATCAGGTGCTAAGATCTTCAGCATCAATGACTGCCGAAAGGCATATTTGCAAATACAAATGGCGACTGAAGACATTGCTAAAACTCCCATTATCACCCCTTCGTGTTATTTGAATACTTATTCATGCCATTCGGACTACAAAAGGTGGACCAAACATGGCAGAATTCACCGACTCTGCCCTATGCAAATTCTTGTTCTGTTTCCCTTATGTGGACTACATGTTGATATACTCTGCTACACCTTCAAAGCATGAAGATACAGACAATAGGTTCCTCATGCCCTAGATCAGCTGGGTGTAGTCGTCAACAACGAACTGTGACACTTGCATCAGCAGAGCCTAACATTCCTAGGACATTCTGTTTCATCAGCAGAGATCAGGGCAACAGAAAAAAGAAGGAACTTATACTATTCACTCCCAGGCTCTCTACCTACAAGGAGCTACACAGATTTCTGGAAATGATAACTTTCTATTGGCGTCACATTCTGCAGGCAGCTGAAATTCAGGCACCCTTCACCAAAGGTGTTTCCAGAGCCAACACCAAAGGTAACCGAACTGTTCTGTGGTCAGAAGCAATGTCACAGGATTTCGAGACAATCAAACAATGACTACAGAGGGCCGTGACCCTGGCTCATCCCCCACCAACAACTCGTCTGTCAGTCACTGTTGACGCTAGCAGAACTGCCATCGGCACTGTTCTACAGCAAAAAGTTAACGGTATACACCAGACATCGCATTTCTTCTCACGCAAATTAAATAAATCATAAAAGTTGTGGTCTGCATATAACCTTGAACTGTTCACTCTCTAGAAGGCAGTAAACTGTTTCAGAGAGGATGTAGTGTATCTATCTATAAAAATTGTAGCATGGAATCCTGAATAATTATTGAAATTACTTAGACGAATCCATGCTCAAAACCAGTTAACCATTATAGGCTATATATACATACAAAAAGTATTTCAACATTTTCAATACGTAAGGACCTACGTGTGGTTTAGTTACGTCTTAGTGCAGGCCAAGTATGTGTCCTATTGCACGTAACATACATAGTCTGAGTATATCGTTAGGTACTTTGAAAATGTCAGTTTCCTATATATCAGGAATGAAAGAAATAAAATCACCGATATCCAGCGTCGCCTGTGGAAAGAACGGGATAATAATTACGATAATTTGAAATTGCCGCTTAATGGCGGCCAATTGTCGCCGTCCAGCGATGTTCAGCGTGCTGCCGGCGCTGCGTCTGAAATTCTTTTAAAAATGATGGAAGAAGCAAACGGCAAATGTGATGCAGGTTACAGTTAAAATTAATAACAGCAATACTGTAGAAATATTAGAGCTCACTGCTCAAATACACTCCTGGAAATGGAAAAAAGAACACATTGACACCGGTGTGTCAGACCCACCATACTTGCTCCGGACACTGCGAGAGGGCTGTGCAAGCAATGATCACACGCACGGCACAGCGGACACACCAGGAACCGCGGTGTTGGCCACTTCCCAGCAAATTAGGGACACTGTTGCTCCTGGGGTATCGGCGAGGACCATTCGCAACCGTCTCCATGAAGCTGGGCTACGGTCCCGCACACCGTTAGGCCGTCTTCCGCTCAAGCCCCAGCATCGTGCAGCCCGCCTCCAGTGGTGTCGCGACAGGCGTGAATGGAGGGACGAATGGAGACGTGTCGTCTTCAGCGATGAGAGTCGCTTCTGCCTTGGTGCCAATGATGGTCGTATGCGTGTTTGGCGCCGTGCAGGTGAGCGCCGCAATCAGGACTGCATACGACCGAGGCACACAGGGCCAACACCCGGCATCATGGTGTGGGGAGCGATCTCCTGCACTGGCCGTACACCACTGGTGATCGTCGAGGGGACACTGAATAGTGCACGGTACATCCAAACCGTCATCGAACCCATCGTTCTACCATTCCTAGACCGGCAAGGGAACTTGCTGTTCCAACAGGACAATGCACGTCCGCATGTATCCCGTGCCACCCAACGTGCTCTAGAAGGTGTAAGTCAACTACCCTGGCCAGCAAGATCTCCGGATCTGTCCCCCATTGAGCATGTTTGGGACTGGATGAAGCGTCGTCTCACGCGGTCTGCACGTCCAGCACGAACGCTGGTCCAACTGAGGCGCCAGGTGGAAATGGCATGGCAAGCCGTTCCACAGGACTACATCCAGCACCTCTACGATCGTCTCCATGGGAGAATAGCAGCCTGCATTGCTGCGAAAGGTGGATATACACTGTACTAGTGCCGACATTGTGCATGCTCTGTTGCCTGTGTCTATGTGCCTGTGGTTCTGTCAGTGTGATCATGTGATGTATCTGACCCCAGGAATGTGTCAATAAAGTTTCCCCTTCCTGCGACAATGAATTCACGGTGTTCTTATTTCAATTTCCAGGAGTGTAGTAAAACATGTACACACCTTATTACGTAGATGGCGCACAATGGCGTCCTATCCGAACAAGAACAAGCAAAAGAGTGTCTGGCGCTTTTTGTTTCACGCTGATACCAAAATGAACAAAGGTAATAATACTTATTTACAGACAATAGTTTTTCTTTGTATTCGCATTATTCTTTGACTTTCAGTAGAGTTTCTTTTAGATACGACAAACATAATTGCTCAATATCGTGGGAAAATATTTAAGAAGTTATAGTTTGACTAATCTGGGCCATGGGACATCATAAGGCCCCCTGGAATGCCATGGTCACATGTTGTAATGTTCAGGCATGGCATTCCACATTATGTTGGTTGGTTGTTTTGGGGAAGGAGACCAGACAGCGAGGTCATCGGTCTCATCGGATTAGGGAAGGACGGGGAAGGAAGTCAGCCGTGCCCTTTCAAAGGAACCATCCCGGCATTTGCCTGGAGCGATTTAGGGAAATCACGGAAAACCTAAATCAGGATGGCCGGACACGGGATTGAACCGTCATCCTCCCGAATGCGAGTCCAGTGTCTAACCACTGCGCCACCTCGCTCGGTCCACATTATGTCACATGACACACTTTCACTAGAGATTTCACTTCACATCACAATATTTAACATAATTCCAGTCATAGATTTCTATGATTGTCTGATACTTTGAGTTCACATCAATACACTTTACATCATTCAAAAAGATTACAAAATTTTGGCATCATTGGTACATATATTTAAGCAATATATAAGTATGAGGATGGAGATATAAAGGAAGGAATGATCCAAAGTAGGGAAGAAGTCGAACATGCAATGAAGAAAATGAAAATTGGGAAGGCCCTAGGCGCAGACCAAATCCCAATAGAAGCATGGAAAAGTCTGGGAGAACAGGGAACTGATGTTCTCTGGGATCTAATGCAGAAGATCTGGAAAGGAAAAAGAATGCTGCATGCGTGGAGGAGCAGTATACTGGTTCCCATATATAAGGGGAAAGGGGATATCAAAAACTGTGGCAATTATAGAGGGATTAAACTGATGTCCCACACAATGAAGATCTGGGAAAGGATAATAGAGAAGAGGTTGCATCTAGAAACTGGAGTATGTGAAGAACAGTTTGGGTTTATGCCGGAAAGAGGAACAACCGACGCAATATTTGCACTAAGGCAACAGATGGCGAGGCACAGAGAAGTACAAGCCGAACTGCATATGGGCTTCATCGATCTTGAGAAGGCATATGACAGAGTGCCGAGGCAAGAGATATGGAGATGTCTGAGAAGTAAATGCCTGCTAGAAAAATATATCAGGGTGTTAGAAGACACGTATGAAGGTGCAATGACGCAAGTCAGGAGCAGTGCAGGTGCCACAAAGGCATTTCCGGTGAGAGTAGGACCACATCAGGGATCTGCTCTCAGCCCATGTCTCTTTGACCTTGTCATGGATGTTCTAGTCAAAGATGTGAAAAAAGAGGACCTTGGAGCATGATGTTTGCCGATGATGTTGTAATCTGTGAACCCACCCAGGAGGCACTTCCAGACAATCTTGAACAGTAGAGAAACGCTCTAGAGGAAACGGGAATGAGAATTAGCAGGGTGAAAACAGAATAAATGTGTATAAAGGATGCCAAAGACCTATATATGAACCTCAAGGAGAACTACTGACACTCGTCAAGAAATTTAAATACCTAGACTCTTACATGCAAAGTGATGGAGGATTGGAGTCTGAAATACATCACAGGATAAATAGTGGATGGATGAACTGGAGGAAACAGAGTGGAGTACTGTATGATAAGAAGCTGCAGAAAAAAGGGAAAGCTTTACAAGTCTGCGGTGAGGCCTGCAATACAGTATAGTGCAGAAACTTGGCCAGTTACAAAAGCCCAAGAGAAGAAGATGGAAGTGGCAGAAATGAGAAGGTTAAGGTGGATGAGTGGGTTGACACTAAAGGATAGAAATGGTTCAAATGGCTCTGAGCACTATGGGACTTAACATCTGAGGTCATCAGTCCCCTTGAACTTAGAACTACTTAAACCTAATTAACCTAAGGACATCACACACATCCATTCCCGAGGCAGGATTCGAACCTGCAACCGTAGCAGTCACGCGGTTCCGGACTGAAGCGTCCTAACCGCACAGCCACCGCGGCCGGCACCAAAGGGTAGACTAAGGCTTGAGTACACCAGGGGAAAAGTGAAAGAAGATCCAAGAAAGTACGCTAAGATGGTATGGACATGTGCAGAGAAGAGGGAAGTACTACATGGGGAGAAGAATTGAAGACCTAGAAATAGAAGGACCAAGGAGAAGAGGAAGACCGAAACTGAGATGGAAGAACTAGGTAGCAGGGGACCTAAGGGAGAAAGGATGGCTCAGAGAAGAAGCACTGGATAGACATTTATGGAAGAGAAGGATCCAGCAAGACAACCCCGACCCCATATGATGTGGGAAAAGGCTGTTATTAACTGAAGCTGCGGACGTTTGCTTATTATCGCTCTCCATTCGGACGAGGGTCCCAAGGGAAACCGAAGAAAACCTGGGATGGAGTGAAATAGACCAGGGTTCTCCAAACTTTTTAGTCCGCGGACCACATTGACTCCTCCACAAAGTCATAAGGGCCAAGATCTACCTAGTGGGATTAAAGCACCCTAGCACTCCGTGATCACCGTAATATGAGGCTAAAGGAGAGATGAAATCGCAAAAATCTAAGGTTGTGGGAATAGCTAGCACTGAAACGCACTACGATTTTTATTTAATTACATAATTTTGACTGGTGGACGTACCTGACCGAAATTCTGGCGTATTTTATTCTGGCGAATTTCACCGACAAAAAAGTGTGTCACTGCACATTCTTCACAAAAGCGTCCTGCAAAGTTAACGAAATCTCAAAATCATTGTTAGCAACACTATTACTGCAAGACATATCAGAGGTAGAGTATGTCAACGCATTGTTATTTCAAGCGGTGCAACAATAAGTTTAGTTATGTAGTCTTGTAGCGAGTAGCAGAGCCAATGTCGCGGTGTATTGGTCACGATAGGCCTCGAAACTCCATTGTTGGCAGTATAGGTACCACTCAAATATTTGGCGGGCCGGATACCGGGGATGGGGATGTCCGGTCAGCTAACGCGGGCCGGTTTGCCGGCCCTCGCGGGCCGGTTTCGACCCGCGGGCCGTAGTTTGGAGACCCCTGAAATAGACTATCCTTCATCACTATCTGTTATCAATATTTCAGATATTCTCAGGTATTGCATTCTTGATTTGCAAAGTTTGCATTAGATCGATTAGATAATTTGACAGTTGTATGACGATGTCGGTGGTCGCCGGTGTCGCCATCTGGTAGGCGCAGTCGTCGGCCGTCGGATGTTCGTAGGACGTTGCAGGTACGGCGTCGCGTAGTCGATGATGCTTCGTCATGGATACGCCCGGCGGGAACGTACGTAGCGTCGGCGTGGAGGCAGGCACCGCCCCCCGCGATGTTTAACCGTACTACCGGTCCAGCAAGGCTGCACCGGCGTCGCCTCCTGTGTTGTCGTCTCCCCAAACCGCTCGGAATGCAAAGAAATGACCATGAAACAAGTTCGATTACGCTGTCTTATTTGTTTAACGCACAGATGGTAATTCGCTAAGGGAAAATGCACAATTATTAGTCACTGCTATTGTATAGTTGAGGGCCATCTTATAATATAATAAAAAATAAAGTCTGTGACTTTATTGAATTTAGGAGAGTATTTTTTCGGCACTCGTACAAGCACAAGCTGGGCTACGCCTATAAAAGGGTAAAGAATCATTTTATATTACGTACATCATAAGAGTAATAGCCCTCCTCTTGTTGTGGATTTATGCTTACCAGTTAATAATACTACGTCCGATCGCCGTATCCACTTACAAAATCTTGATCGTGCCCGTGTTGCGTCAATCGGATCTTCGTGAATTTTCCGAAGTACACAGGTGGGCTTCAGTTCTTCTTATTACAGTACTACTTGAAATAATAACCTGATACAATCTTTCAGTTGATAAAATAATACTATATTCTTCTGTCCGATGCGCATTGAAAATACATACTCCTCACGTATTCACATCGCCCAAAATGGCGGTCTGTAACTACGCGCTAAGATAATGTGCGTCTACCATCATTCACTGACAGAGAGCACGTCATTCCTTCTACTGAGGAACAGAAAAAAACATGTTATGTTTTTTAACACTTGAAAATCAAAAATACATTACGGTAGGCACAGGCTCTACGTTGGGCTAGCGCTTCACCTTTTCTCTTTGCCTTTAAAGAAAACGAAAACATGAAAGTAAGAAACGCAAAAGATTCGTCATAAGCTCTGTAACTGTTTATTACACCCCACATGTGTAATTCCAGTAATCACATAGTCCTACAAGCATAGTTGCTTTCTTCACTTTTTTATGATATTCTCAATGTTTCGCGCTATATAAGCGTCCTAATGTCGTCACACGCTTTACACTTCACAGTCTCTTAGAACGATGGCTATTCATTGATTATAACCTGTTCTAAAAACCTCACTCCGAGCGCGGTACGTCACTCGCGACCAAGTGTCCGCTACGCGTTGAATGTTGATTGTTGTCGCGCATGAAACGCTGTCTATTCCAAATACATCGTTCGCACAGCTTACACGAGATGAAATTATTCAGTTTTTCCATACTCGTCGCACTGTGTGCAGTTAACAACATCTGTTCATTAAGGATACCCGCCAAAGTCTGTACAAAGTACGGTGATCGTCCACTTAATACTTTCTCATGCTACAGATTGCGAATTACACATTTCCACATAGTTCAAGTCACGGTTTTTACTGTTTCTGTGACTACACAAATTTTCTCCACAGAACAAGTTAATCACAGATTCTGTCACTTACATTATCTGTCTTTTGTTTAGAAGCAGGCGTTACAGTTTGTGAATTACACAATTCATTGCTTATGTTCCTGCACTCCATGTCACGTTTGCCTGACCAATAGATCATCAGGACCTGTACTCAGACTCTGGTTCAAAAATGGTTCAAATGGCTCTGAGCACTATGGGACTTACCTTCTGGGGTCATCAGTCCCCTAGAACTTAGAACTACTTAAACCTAACTAACCTAAGGACATCACATACATCCAGGCCCGAGGCAGGATTCGAACCTGCGGCCGTAGCGGTCGCGCGGTTCCAGACAGTAGCTCTTAGAACCGCTCGGCCAACCTGGCCGGCTCAGACTCTGGCCTGACTTTACATTAATAATGGCTTTACCATATTATGCTCAACAAATTGCCTATATTTTTATATTTTATCAGGACTGCCATACATGTTCCTATGTTTCACAGTGTCTAATAAGCGTTTCTCGAGCCGAAACTGAGTTTAGCCATGGATCCAAAAATCTAGCAAACTCATGCGGTAAAATGGCATGACATATCCTTGCACGATTGATTCTAAAATTGTTTCATCGAAATCTGCTTTGCTGATGACCCATGGTGTTTTCCTTTATGATGGGTTTTACTCATGGTCATCTTTCTTCTTACTGTAGTAGTCGAAATATTACCAAATATATGAGTACTGCATGTTTAAGATAATTTAACTTACATCTCTATTAAATCTTTCACAAGCTGAACCTTCCAATGAAATAACAGTCCTAACTTTACCTTACAGTATGGAATTAAATCAAATGTTCTCATTAAAAATAGATATCCCTTGATCTTCATTATTCTACTTCAATTTCACGAACTAGTGTTGCCTCGTTACACAGTCTTTCCCATGCATCTTTGAAAAGCAAGTAATATTGTCCTTTTGTCAAGTATACTAACATGGATGACACTTTCTATTTTCTAAATACAGAAAAATATATCATGGCAAACATTTCTATACTACTATATACACGAAAAATACATCAAAAACTGAAAGAAAATCTTATATCTACATTGTCATTCTGAATCATTTTATATATAGTTTGATGTCCTTGCAGCGGTACAGAATATGTGGTGTGGCAGGTTTCATGGGGCAACACCTCTATGTTGTATTTGTAAACCTTTATTACTTCAGGTTTCTCCGAGAAAACCTTTAAATATTTTGACGGCAAACGAGTAAACACATGTTCTGGCTACTGTTCAAATAATCCAATTCCTTAACCTCGTTGTAGGCCATTTCCTGTATTTCTATAGAGTTCTCTATTCTCTTTTCAGGGTAATAGAATTCCTTCCCTTTTAAAACACAGTTAAATTGTAAAATTTTTAAACTGTGGAATTTGATTTGAATACTCTGGAAATACTTGCCATGAACTTCTTTCGTTCTGACCATATCCAGTACAATTCTCCTCCTACCATACATTAAACTAATTTCTGCTCCTTAGGAAATCACAACACAGGATACAAGCTACTGATAAACCTTTTACTACCAGGAAAGTGCATTTGATTGCTCCTTGCCTAAATTTCAAGTTAACCAGTACCTGGAATTTAACTATTTGTGCCTGTGCTCTAATAGCTCCAGACACCCGACAGTTTAGTACTGGGTAAGTCAGTATTTTATTTCTCTTACATGAAGGGCCTATTACAATAGTGGTACAAGTCCACTTTTCAAAAAAATGGAGTTTTCCTCACGTACGTACTCACACAAGTCGTTTTTAATTTATTTGTATTGTGGAATAGTACCAGCTTCGTCCTGCTGTCAACAGAGACCACCTCAATGCTGACGCATTAGAGTCACCAAGCAGCAATTTATTTTAGTAGTGGTACTAGTCCGTGTGCTTTTGTGCATTGCAGTGTGTTGTTATTTCTTGCGAAGATGATGGATTCAGCAGCATTATCAAGTGACTGTGATACAACTGATGATCCAGATTTTCAAACGATTGAAGGTAAAGAGAGCTTGCTTACTTTTCTCTATGCATTATAGAGAAAGAATAAAAATTTATAGTTTCTCAAGCCTATAATTGTTCCAAAACAGGAATATGCGAGGATGAGGGTGTCCATTTAATGTATTTCACATATACATATCTTTTCAATAATCTGGTGCTGTATAAATCATAACTTGTGTTACTTTCTATCTAGATACCAGTACCGATGACGATGAAACTTCCAATGAAAGCGGAAAAAATGACGAAACAGGAGACACTGTGATTGATGCCTGTGCGGAAGGCGCAGCCGCAAATATGCAGACAAAAAGGAAGCGTACTCGCAGCAAGAAGGGTACAAGGAAAACGGACACATATGAAAAGCGTATTTCAAAGAAAAAAGGAACACTGGGGAGTTATACGTCATAGCAACCGGTAAAATAAATCCTCCACAAAACATTTCGCAATGTGAACTGCAGGTGTGCACGTAAATCTTTCAATAAAATTTCAGAGGATGAGGAAGACGTTATTTGACAATTTCTGGGCTATGGGTGATATTAATCGCCAAAACAATTATCTGAATGGTTTATGCACGTATCATTCAGTTAACCGCCGACCGCCAAGAGATGACTCTGGTTCCCAGAAAAGCTGTATTTATGAATATCGATTACATGTGAACGCAAACTGTGCAATAGTACGCAAGAAGTTTTGCTTGAATACTTTTGACATGTCTAATGGACGACTCTCTAGACTTTTAACAAAAAGCAAAGAAGAAGGTACACCTCACCTTGATGGAAGGGGCAAACATCAGAACAAATTCACTATACCGGAAGGTCTGATCAATGATGTAAAGGAACACACCAAAAGCTTTCCAGTTTCCGAGAGCCATTATGCAAGGAAGGATAATCCCCACAAAAGGTTTTTAAATCCTGAGCTGGTGTGGCCAAAATGTACGGTTTGTACAAAGATAAATGCATATCTCAGAATAAAGAAATTGTGGGGAGCACATCTATCGAAAAATCTTTAACAAAGACTTCAACCAGTCATTTCGACCACCAAGTAAAGACACTTGCTCTTTTTGTGACAAACTGATCTATGAAATGTACGCTGCTACCAATGCAAAAGAAAAAAAAGAAAGCTTCAAACTGAAAAGGAGCTTCACCTTAGGAGGGCTGAAGCTGCAAGAACAGCAATGGGTTCAGACACAGCATGTAGTAGAGGCAGATTCCCAGGTGTTCATGTTTACCTTTGACCTGCAAAAAGCACTTGCATTTCTTAAACTGACAACATCGATATCGTACTACAAAAGAAACATGTAAGTGTATAATTTTGGGTGCCACAATTTAACTGACGGCAAAATCCATATGTAGTTTTGAGTGAAACATCTGGATCAAGGGGTTCACAGGAAATTGGTACCTGTTTATTGAAACATATTGAAAAGTGTGTCACTTATCAAAAACAGGTAGTTGCGTACAGTGACACGTGTGGTGGACAAAACAGGAACATAAACATTGCCCTAACAATAATGAAAGTGACACATTAACAGGTTTATATACAATGTTCTATTTATTTTATTTCAATAGCGGTACAGCTCCATTACCTCCACTTTTCTGCCTATAATGCTGTTGAAATTAAATATTCAAACAAATAGAAGGGAAGGTTCATATCGAGCAACAAGCCATATACTTGAATATTTCTCGTATCTCAACTGCAGATTTTTCAGCGCTCATTTAACTTTAGGACTCTGTATCTCAGAATGAAGAAAACTGGACTTGTACCACTATTGAAATAAGTCCTTCACATAATGCCCTATACAGTTCCAAACTCAGAACACTTCAGTAGTGGGACACAGAGAGCGTCGCCCCACTCCACATTATTGCCAAATTTATTCAAGATGGCGGATCCAAGAAGGCAGCGATAGATATGGCAATATCACAATGATGTCATTGCAGGAAGTTCAAATTTTGGCGGAAAAATAGGTCAATTGGGCTACCTCCACTAACCTAATGTCTTCCCCCCCCCTCTCCCCTCCCCCAGAAAATGGCGGGTAGTTAAAATTCCAGCAGGATAATGCAACACACCATGGCTACCTCCACTAACCTAATAAAATGGCTACCTCCACTAACCTAAGTCATCCAACCACCACCTCTTCCTAGGAACTGGCTGAAAAAGGACTCAGCCTGTGCTGGATAGGATGGACATAAGTCTTTTATTTTCCATGCAGTGTTCATTTAAACAATTTGAGGTAGTATCTCAAAAATGGTTCAAATGGCTTTGAGCACTATGGGACTTAACATCTGAGGTCATAAATTACCCTGGAACTTAGAACTACTTAAACCTAACCTAAGGACATCACACACATCCATGCCCAAGGCAGGATTCGAACCTGTGATCATAGCGGTCACGCAGTTCCAGACTGAAGCGCCTAGAACTGCTCGGCCACAGCGGCCGGCCGGTAGTAGTTCCATCCAGTGTGCTCACCATGAGGTCTGGAGTCCAACTGATGTAGCACACAATACTGCCACCAGAGGGCACTGTCGTCCCTCCTGTTATGTAATCCAAGATGCCGGTCTGGGGAGGGAAAATTGTGGGAACCAACAGGAGCCCTTAATCCAGTCATGTGTTAGATTTCAGCCAGTAGGATAGCAGTATCTGTTAATGTCATTGGAGGGGATATACGGCAGGCTCAGCAGGTCTGAAATCTCAGTCTTGGTCAGTCAGCCAGCAGTAGCAGAATAAGAAGAACCATGAAGTGTCAACAGCAGTTGCAATCCAGCACAGCCCTGCAGAACAGAAAGAAGTAGAAAAGTAAGTATCCCATATCACATATTTCTCTGTGGTTAGCATTATTATTATTATTATTGGTTGTATTGGCATCTTGGTCCATATGTAATGCTTCCTCGTCTTTATTCAGCAGTTAGTCGTCAACACGTCCATGCCCACAGAATAGAAATTGAAAATGCATCGAAGGGTGTTAAAGTGCCAATTTCTGAGTTCAACTGGGACGAAATATGTCGTGCAGAGCGCTACATCAATCAGTAGATGACTACAGAGTATTATACAACTCGTTTTCCCCCAGATATTCTTCTTACTGGTGTGACATTATCTATTACAACAGTGTATGATGACTGTGCACTATGTATGAAATGTGGTGACAACAGTGTTTATCTAAGGTGTGCTTCAGTTGTGAACTTATACGATCTGGATACTGCACTATGACTTGCCTTGGAAAGATTGAACCATTGGTTGCCATGCATAGACTCTGCATACAATGATGCTATAAATTTCCTGCGTGTACGTAATGTACATGTTGATGTTTTGAAGCAGTATCTTTGTTTGAATGCTGAACCAAAAGAGAAACAGATTAAATGTGTGTGTGAAAAACCCAAATACTGTGAGGCATTCACTGGTTTGAGGGAGATATGCGCGGAATTTGTTGCATATCAAAAAGCATTGTTTGGGAAATACTGTACAGGTGCGAAGAACAAGAAGATACAGAAAGAGTCTGATGATTTTCTTGAAATACTGCATTCTATGTATGATATATAAATAAATAATGAATGTGTATATATCTCAAACTGTGTTTGCGTTTTATTTCATACCTCTCTCATTATAGTCAAAGTATTACGCTTATTAATATCATTATTTTTCAGTGCTACACCAGTTATCCGCAAAACGAATGATAGAGTTACTCTTCATGGGTAAAATATATATATATAGCTGATTTCTCTGCGTAGCCAAAATCGCTCAGTCGGTTAAGTGGTAGAGCTAAAGTGGCTATACATACTACAGGGCTATTACAAATGATTGAAGCGATTTCATAAATTCACTGTAGCTCCATTCATTGACATATGGCCACGACACACTACAGATACGTAGAAAAACTCATAAAGTTTTGTTCGGCTGAAGCCGCACTTCAGGTTTCTGCTGCCAGAGCGCTCGAGAGTGCAGTGAGACAAAATGGCGACAGGAGCCGAGAAAGCGTATGTCGTGCTTGAAATGCACTCACATCAGTCAGTCATAACAGTGCAACGACACTTCAAGACGAAGTTCAACAAAGATCCACCAACTGCTAACTCCATTCGGCGATGGTATGCGCAGTTTAAAGCTTCTGGATGCCTCTGTAAGGGGAAATCATCGGGTTGGCCTGCAGTGAGCGAAGAAACGGTTGAACGCGTGCGGGCAAGTTTCACGCGTAGCCCGCGGAAGTCGACGAATAAAGCAAGCAGGGAGCTCAACGTACCACAGCCGACGGTTTGGAAAATCTTACGGAAAAGGCTAAAGCAGAAGCCTTACCCTTTACAATTGATACAAGCCCTGACACCCGATGACAAAGTCAAACGCTTTGAATTTTCGGCGCGGTTGCAACAGCTCATGGAAGAGGATGCGTTCAGTGCGAAACTTGTTTTCAGTGATGAAGCTACATTTTTTCTTAATGGTGAAGTGTTTAAACCTCCTCTACCAAGAAACGTGCCAGAACTGTGAGCTCGCATCAACAATGCTTTCGAACTCATTGATGGGGACATGCTGCGCCGAGTGTGGGAGGAACTTGATTATCGGCTTGATGTCTGCCGAATCACTGAAGGGGTACATATCGAACATTTGTGAATGCCTAAAAAAACTTTTTGAGTTTTTGCATGTGTGTGCAAAGCATTGTGAAAATATCTCAAATAATAAAGTTATTGTAGAGCTGTGAAATCGCTTCAATCATTTGTAATAACCCTGTATTACCACCCCTTCAAGTGTATCTTTCTATATATGCCAACTACTTGTCAGTACCTGATGTAGTTAGTATCGTGGCAGGGTGGGTGAAAAATTCTCATCACAAGTACTTTGTTCTCAGTGACTGGTCCTGTGAAGATGCAAAAGAAGATGTGAGGAAGAAGAAGAAGGGAATTCTCCTTCCTGATAATATACATGCAATTATAGTAGGTCTATTCAATTGTGGCATACTAATATCCTCTTGACACTGCTAACACATGTAGATGGAGACCGATATTAACATGTTTGTGTATTCTCCAAAACACTGTTTCAACCCAAGTATCAGCTATTACAGGAGATACTGCGCGGTGTAGATGGTGTTACATACACGACATTCAGTGAAAGCGGTGATATCCCTGCATCTGAAAAAGCAAAGCCAAACACTGTCTTAATATTTGACGATGTTGCTGTGAAAAACCAAGACCAAATTCGAAAATATTTCTGTTTCGGTCGTCATATGGGTTCTGATGTATTTCATCTAAGCCAAACATATTCCAGAATCCCGAAGTAGTTGGTTAGGGATAATGCAAACCTCATTATAGCCTTCAAACAAGACTATCTGAATTTAAAACACATTTACCAGGCACATGTAGGAACTGTCATGTCGTTCAATGATTTTGTAAAGATACGAGCTGATTGCTGGAATCATTCACAGTACGGGTTTCTCGTTATTGATCAAACAAGCCATCTGGGATTAGCCGAGCAGTCTAAGGCGCTGCAGTCATGAAGTGTGCGGCTGGTCCCGGCGGAGGTTTGAGTCCTCCCTTGGGCATGGGTGTGTGTGTTTATCCTTAGGATAATTTAGGTTAAGTAGTGTGTAAGTTTAGGGACTGATGACCTTAGCTGTTAAGTCCCATAAGAGTACTCATACATTTGAACATTTTTTGATAAAACAGGAAAACTGAGTGATGGTATGTACAGATGAAACTTTCAAGAGTTTTTGTATATATAGCACGGTAAGAGAGGTTAGTACATCGTATTCGCGGCACCATGGACAAATTTCCGCGCATGTATAGCTCTCAACCCGAGAGAATGGGTGTACACAGACAGAACATTCGCCTGTACATGGATGCGAAAATTCAGACTGTTGTGCATAAAGTTGGAGGTATGTGCAGGGAACTAGAGACGTATTACCAGACGCTTCTGAGAGTGGTGAATGCGTTAAATGAGTTAGTTAATGAAGTCGGTAAGAAAGTAACCGACTTAACTGAAAAGGTCGAGGCCATTGAGGGGAAAATAAATGTAGAGCTCCTTGTTGTTGAGAAGGGGGAGCAGACCATAGTAAGAGGAAGAAGGAGAGCGGATATATAAAGCCTCACGCTGCGGAGATGTCTGATTAGTATACACCGAAATGTCAATGAAGCAGAAAGTGATTCAAGAGCGGAAAGCAGTTAGAGAGAAATTATGGTTGCTGAGGTTAGGATATATGGATCAACAGCAAACACTAAGAGAGACCTTTAAGCCTGTTACTGAATCTCTCAGACAGCTCTCAGCAAAAACAAAAATACGCGATAACGATGGTGTTGCCATTGACGAATTCATTATCCGTCACGCCCCTGGTCAGATAGATAGAACATTTGGCGTTAGCAGGGGGAGACCGTACATGTTATGCATGCATCCTAGAACTGTAACTGATGACACAACAGAGATTGGTGATAGGGGATTTGAGAGAACACCTTGTTTAATGAATCTTATTTTCCTAAGACCTACAAAAAACCTATAAATTATTCACTTAATGATAGGGAAACGTACTGTGAAATATTGCACACAACTGATGTGCATAAGATCGCGAAAAGCCTGAGCAAGAAGAAATATAAAACCATTATAAAACCAATACTTGATGGCGAAAACAACAACAAGAGCTGTCGTGTCCCGGCACAGCCTCACTATACCAGAATGAAGTAAGTGCGAACTGCTTAGCGCAATCGGGACGTTAACGACAATGGGTTAGTTATAAATTGCTGTCAACCTTTATATCGGAGATGAGAGGGAGAGAATCTCCTTGGTTTGAAGCAAATAAGTTTCCTGAAAGTAGATTACAGAACTGCAATAGGCAGAAGAGATTGGTTTGTTTCTATCAAGTTTATTCTCACATGTACTTATGTGAGGTGTTGGACCATAAACCCCTTAGTAAGATTCAGTCTATTTATTCGGACTTGCTTCTTCAAAGATAATTGCTGGTACATATAAGAAACAAGTACAAAGCAATCACTTGTTCTTGGTTAGCACTGAAATCTCTCTAAGTAACTGAGACAAAGACTGACATCCTCTGTTCAACACTATTCCAATGAAACTCTAAAAATCCTACTTGACCTGCAGTTGCTGAGTGTCCACCAGAGTCTATCACTGTCTTCTCGTAGTTGAAATCTTTATCAGCTGTATCGGCTGCTATGGGTCTACTCGAACCCACTGGCGTCTCGCTGCGGAATCTCCAAACTGCCACCACTGGCTCTGAGTCTGCATCTGAATCTCTGCTTCTAGCTATTCCGCTGCCTGGCCTTTTATTTCGTTTCTCATGTACTTGGGTGCACACGAGTTAATTTGTTTCACACGACCCTTTCATTTGTAAGTGAGCAGATTGCACAAGAATGCCTATGGTTCCACATGACACTCTCGTTTCTAATTGGTCGGCTTGTGCAAGAATGCCTTCGGTTCCACACGACACTTACGTTTCTAGCTGCACGCAACTTAATTTGGTTCCAAACGCCTCTTTTCCGCACGTGACTGACACTCTTTCATTTGTAAGTGAGCAGATTGCACAAGAATGCCTATGGTTCCACATGACACTCTCGTTTCTAATTGGTCGGCTTGTGCAAGAATGCCTTCGGTTCCACACGACACTTACGTTTCTAGCTGCACACAACTTAATTTGGTTCCAAACGCCTCTTTTCCGCACGTGACTGACACTCTCTCTTGCTGTATTATGGCCCTGGTGTTTGTGTCCTCCAATGCGCAAGTTTGAGTCATGTTGCTTCTTCTGGCAGGAAGTCAAACACTAAGTTATTTGACCAACAAGCCATACTTGGCAGCCTCCGCCGCTGATCTTGTTCCTATGTTCTGGTGGACTATTTCTTAATGTCGGCTGGCTGTTTGCCTATGGAGCCTGGACTCTTATTACAGTCACAGCAGCAAGAATAACAATTAAAATTTTCTGCTGTCACAACACAGCAGCAGCAGCGGTGATGGTATTGATATTGAGCATTAAGCAGTAAACAATCGAATCCCACAGTATATATATTGTCACGTAGAGGAAGGTGTAAGTAGATGAATGACGAACACTAACTTCACTTAACGAAGTTTTATTCAGCACTTGCACATACAAGAGAATGGAGCAAACTGCCTCCTGCCAGACCACCTACGGTATGTATACAGCTACAGAATATTCCAGTACAATGATTCTTGCCATTTGTAGATACTTCTAGAATTTACTCGAACCGAATATAGAATTTAAAATGTTTCAGGTTAGGTGAGTTTTGAACTCACAACCCTCCATGTACAAATCTAGTATCATAACCATTACACTATGGCGACTGCGCTAGTGGGCTTCTTCTATGACACTTGTCCCTCCTTAACAGAACAGCGTCTCGGTGTTATGTCCTCCTAGCCCGGGAATGAGTCATCTGTCCTGCATACTCCGACCCCCAATGACTGGTGTTCACCCTGGTGGTGACCTTCTTAGACCTTCCCTTGCTGCTACGTACTTCGGTACCTTTCTGCTTGTTGCCTGTCGCTGGAGCTTCGAATTTACCCTAGGATGTAAGGTCCTTATAGGGCTTCATTTGGCGGATGTGGACCGTATCTCTGATCTTTCATCGTCTTGTGTTAGGGTCGAAATCTTCAACTTCATAAGTAACATCAGACAACTGTCTTACAACCTTATAAGGTCCAAAGTAGCGCCTGAGTAGCTACTCAGAAAGACCAACCTTCTGAAGAGGAGTGAAGATCCAGACGAGGTCATTAGGCTGGTAGACAACAGGGCGGTGGCTCGCATCATACCTTCGGCGATCATTTTCTTGAGCCTGCAGCTTGCGGAGTCGGGCTAATGCCAAGCTTCCTCAGCTCTGGTTAACACCTGGCCGATGTAGTCGTCGTCCACATAATCAGGATGTAACGGAAACACAGTGTCCATCGCCGTCGTCGCCTCCTTCGGTGATCATTTTCTTGAGCCTGCAGCTTGCGGAGTCGGGCTAACTGCCAAGCTTCCTCAGCTCTGGTTAACACCTGGCCGATGTAGTCGTCGTCCACATAATCAGGATGTAACGGAAACACAGTGTCCATCGCCGTCGTCGCCTCCCGCCCATGCACCAGGAAAAATGGCGTAAATCCTGTGGTGTCTTGTTTGGCGGTGTTGCAGGCAAACGTCACGAAAAGTAGCACCTGATCCTAGTTGCCTTGCTCAACATTGATGAACACTGATAGCATGCCGGCCAGTGTCTTATTAAGGCGTTCAGTAAGCCCATTAGTTTGTGGATGGTAGGCAGTCGTCATGTGATGAGTTATGTTGCACCGACGGTTTATTTCTGTCACAAGATTCGATTTAAAAATTTTCTCTCGATCTGTAATTAATGACCTTGGGGCACCATATTTGAATACAATATCTTCTACGACGAATTTGGCTACCTTGAATGCTTCGGCTGTTTTCACGCTTTTGTAACAGCATAGCATGTCAGATAATCAGTGCAAACAATAATCCATCTATTGCCACTAGCAGGAGTTGGGAATCCAACACGCTGGAAAGACATTTCGGCTGGTGGAATTGGTATGAGTCGGCCAGGTGTTTTCTGAGGAACTACTTTTCTCCTCTGGCACTCTCGACAGTGCGACGTATAGAGACGAACTCTCCTAAATAAACATGGCCAGAAAAATCTCTTGCGGATCCTGTCGTAGGTCTTAATAAATCCTAAATGTCCGGCTTCAGGTATGTCATGGAATTTCTGTAGAACATCTAAGCGCATGTGTTTAGGAATCACATTTATATAAGTGATATGCCTTCTAGTATTACAGGTGATTCAAAAATATTTCTGTTTGCTGATGACACCAGCTTGATAGTGAAGGATCTTGTGTGTAATATTGAAACAGTAACAAATAATGTAGTTTATGAAATAAGTTCGTGGCTTGTGGAAAATAATTTGATGCTAAATCACAGTAAGACTCAGTTTTTACAGTTTCTCTCTCACAATTCAACAAGAACCGATATTTTGATCAGACAGAATAGGCATATTATAAGCGAGACGGAACAGTTCAAGTTCCTAGGCGTTCGGATAGATGGTAAGCTGTTGTGGAAAGCCCATGTCCAGGATCTTGTTCAGAAGCTAAATGCTGCTTTATTTACCATTAGAACAGTACCTGAAATAAGTGACACTTCAACACGAAAAGTAGTCTACTTCGCATATTTTCATACGCTTATGTAGTATGGTATTATTTTTTGGGGTAATTCTTCTGATTCAAAAAGGGTATTTTTGGCTCAAAAACGGGCTGTTCGAGCTCTATGTGGTGTAAGTTCGAGCACCTCTTGTCGACCCCTATTCAAAAATCTGGGAATTCTGACATTGCCCTCACAGTATATATTTTCTTTAATGTCGTTTGTTGTTAGCAATATTAGCCTATTCCCAAGAGTTAGCAGCTTTCACTCAGTTAATACTAGGCAGAAATCAAATCTGCATGTAGAATGCACTTCCTTGACTCTTGTGCAGAAAGGAGTGCAGTATTCTGCTGCATCCATTTTCAATAAGCTACCACAAGAACTCAAAAATCTTAGCAGTAGCCCAAACTCTTTTAAGTCTAAACTGAAGAGTTTCCTCATGGCTCACTCCTTCTATTCTGTCGAGGAGCTCCTGGAAGAGCTAAAAAATTAAGCAAATTCCAGTGTTACATTGTTGATTTTCTTCATTTGAGCTTACGACTTGTCACCTGAATATGTTTTTTTTATATTTCATTTTATCTGTTTCTAATATCGTGTTATAATTTCATGTATTACTCGTTCCATGACAATGGAGACTTCTCCTTAATTTGGTCCCACAGAACAATAAATAAATAAATAATCACTGGTAACCACCTCTTTCCAAACGGATCAAAGTTTTTCTTGCAAAGTAATCCATTAACTACCTTAAATTGCCCTTTCACATCTTCTGACCGATTTAAGGCAAGCATAATTTGAGATATCTTGGCGTCCTTCTTCTGCTCAGCAGAGAGAGCCTGGAGTGCAGCGAGACAGTCACTATCTTCATCAAAGTCTTGATGGTCTTGCACATGGTTTCTTGAGAGACAGTCGGCGTCTTGGGTTTTCTTCCACTTTTATGGACTATGGTAATGTCATACTCTTGAAGATGTAGTGCCCACCTGGCGAGTAGTCCTGTTGGAGCCTTAAGACCTGTCAACCAACAAAGTGAATGATGGTCTGTAACAACTGTGAATGGCCTTCCATAGAAATGCTGTCGAAATTTGCACATGGCTGAGATCACAGCAGGACATTCTCTTTCTGTAGTTGAGTAGTTTCTCTCGGCTTTTGTAAGTGCCCTAAAAACATAGACCATAACCTTCTCTTTTCCATCCAAAATCTGCACCAGAACAGCACCGATCGAATACCCATTGGCATCTGTGTGTAGTTCTGTAGATGATCTCTCATCATACAGACCAAGTACAGGGATAGTGGTCAGAGATTTTCGCAGTACATCGAAAGAATCTTGTAGAGCACCACCCCAGATAAATTTAGCATCAGCTATTAACAACTCTTGGAGTGGCCTGGCATTGATACAAAAGTCTTTGATAAAACGACAGTAATAAGAACGCAATCTGAGGAAGCTTCTCAAATCTCTAAAACATTTAGGAATAGGAAATTCCGTTATAGCTCTCACCTTCTCTGGGTTTGGCCGCACACCTTCGTTTGACACAAGGTGCCCAAGTATTTCGATTTCTTTTGCTCCAAAGAGACACTTTCTTGGATTAAGTTTCAGTCTGGCTTGTTAGAGACACTTAAGAACGGCCCTCAGCCTTTTTATGTGTTCATCAAATGTTTCTGAGAAGACTATAATGTCATCTAAATAACAAAGACACATCGTCCACTTCAGGTGCCTTAGAAGATTATCCATAATTCATTCAAAAGTTGCTGGTGCATTACACAAATCAAACGGCATTACCTTAAACTCATACAGGCCCTCAGGGCTGATGAATGCAGTTTTCTCACGATCAGCCTTATCTACTTCGATTTGGCAGTATCCCGAGTACATGTCCATGGTTGAGAAAACTCCGTCGGTCCTATCTGGTAAGGATCCCACACCGCGCAGCAGTATTCTAAAAGAGGACAGACAAGCGTAGAGTAGGCAGTCTCCTTAGTAGGTCTGTTACATTTTCTAAGTGTCCTGCCAATAAAACGCAGTCTTTGATTAGCCTTCCCCACAACATTTTCTGTGTGTTCCTTCCAATTTAAGTTGTTCGTAATCGCAATACCTAGGTATTTAGTTGACTTTACGGCTTTTAGATTAGACTGATTTATCGTGTACCCGAAATTTAACGAGTTCCTTTTAGCACCATGTGGAAGACCTCACACTTTTCGTTATTTAGGGTCAACTGACACTTTTCGCACCATTCAGATATTTTTTCTAAATCGTTTTGCAGTTTGTTTTGATCTTCTGATGACTTTATTAGTCGATAAACGACAGCGTCATCTGCAAACAACCTAAGACAGTTGCTCAGATTGTCTCCCAAATCGTTTATATAGATAAGGAACAGCAAAGGGCCTATAACACTACCTTGGGGAACGCCAGAAATCACTTCTGTTTTACTCGGTTACTTTCCGTCAATGACTATCAACTGTGACCTCTCTGACAGGAAGTCCCAAATCCAGTCACATAACTGAGACCATATTCCATAAGCACGCAATTTCACTACAAGCCACTTGTGTGGTACAGTGTCAAAAGCCTTCCGTAAATCCAGAAATACGGAATCGATCTGAAATCCCTTACAAATAGCACTCAACACTTCATGTGAATAAAGGACTGGTCGCGTTTCACAGGAACGATGTTTTCTAAACCCATGTTGACTGTGTGTCAATAGACCGTTTTCCTCGAGGTAATTCATAATGTTTGAACAGAATATATGTTCCAAAATCCTGCTGCATATCAACGTTAACGATATGGGCTTGTAATTTAGTGGATTAGTCCTACTACCTTTCTTGAATACTGGTGTGACCTGTGCAACTTTCCAGTCTTTGGATACGGATCTTTCGTGGAACGAACGGTTGTATATGATTGTTAAGTATGGAGATAATGCATCAGCATATTCCGAAAGGAACCTAACTGGTATACAGTCTAGACCAGGAGACTTGCTTTTATTAAGTGATTTAAGTTGCTTCACTACTCCGAGGATATTTACCTCTACGTTACTCATGTTGGCAGCTGTTCTCGATTCGAATTCTGGAATATTTACTCGGTCTTCTTTTGTGAAAGCATTTCGGAAGGCTGTGATTAGTAACTCTGCTTTGGCAGCACTGTCTTCGATAGTATCTCCATTGCTATCTTGCCACTAACATACTTCACATTTAAGTTGCTACACTACTCCGAGGATATTTACCTCTACGTTACTCATGTTGGCAGCTGTTCTCGATTCGAATTCTGGAATATTTACTTGGTCTTCTTTTGTGAAAGCATTTCGGAAGGCTGTGATTAGTAACTCTGCTTTGGCAGCACTGTCTTCGATAGTATCTCCATTGCTATCTTGCCACTAACATACTTCACATACGACTAAAATCTCTTTGGATTTCCAGCTAGATTTCGAGACAGAGTTCCGTTGTGCAAACTGTTATAAGCATCTCGCATTGACGTCCGTGCTAAATTTCGAGCTTCTGTAAAATATCGCCAATCTTGGGGATTTTGCGTTTGTTTAAATTTGGCATGTTTGTTTCGTTGTTCCTGCAACAGTGTTCTAACCCGTTGTGTGTACCAAGGAGGAGCAGCTCCGTCGTTTGTTAATTTATTTGGTATATATCTCTCATTGGTCCCGATACTATTTCTTTGAATTCAAGCCACATCTGGTCTACACTTACATTATTAATTTGAAATGAGTGGAAATTGTCTCTCAGGCAGGCATCAAGTGAATTTTTATCTACTTTTTCTGAATAGGAATATTTTTCGCTTAATTTTGGGGGATTTGGGGATTACAATATTCAATCTCGCTACGACAACCCTGTGTTCACTAATCCCTGTATCGGTTTTGATGCTCGTTATTAACTCAGGTGTAAGGTGGAAATAATATCGCACCTTACAAGCACTCATCCACATACTTTGCCGTGATCTACAAACACAATTAGGCATCATGCGATAGGTTGTACATCGTATATATGAATATATAAAGGAGACTGACATTGTCACGTACGTCTTGTAAATAATTGTTAACGTTTATTGCATGAAAGGTGACGGAGTGTCTTTATTATAAAAACGGCGTAATGAATGATTGGCTATACTGGTAGAGGTTGGAACGCCAGTGGAAATGAAACGGCTAGCGGAACTGAAGCCCTGGGTGGAAGGCCCATACACGCGTGTTGGTTCTGCTTAAACACAGGAAATGGCAAGACAGTCGTCGTAGCACCTAAGCGCTGGAGCACAATTGAGTCACGACAGACCGGTTTGTAGCCGAACCGGAAGGATTCTACTTCGGAAACACTGAAAATCTTGGACGCAGGTGAGAGGAACGAAGAAGTGGCACCTTGGAAACCACGCAGGCTGGGCTATTTCGAAGGATTTTTACTCAAACGCGTACCATTGTACGAGTCTAGGTTTTTTCTCGCAAACTTTTCGCGCTGGACGACAAAAGACTAAAATACGGATGGTCGGCGTTCGGAAGAATCTGTAGAGAGGGAGAATATTCCGTGGTTTCGGGAATATGATTCGTTTTTGTAATTACGAGGGTGGGAAGCCAAGCCTCGCTGGGAAGACAGCGCTGGAGAGACGAGGTGTTCTGTTGTGAGCGCCCGTGTGTGACGATCGCTCGAAATCAGCTTTAGTTGGTACATACGGACTTGCTGTCTTTGCTCTCAGTAGAGTTTATAGTTAAAACAGTTAGGAACTGTACTGTTGCGAACCTATACGATTCTGGGCTTCACCTCCGGGTTGGAAGTTATCGTTGAGTTCGCAGCGTTCAGTAATTGAGAGCACTTCCTCAGCCTATACTTACGTGAGACGTTATCTGAACTCCGTCCTTGTGGTTGGGAGTTCGCGTTTCTCGTCTGTAGAACACAAAGAGGAGAAGGCAGTATTAGAGTATATTAGTCACAGGACCGCCGTCTGCCGTCCTAGTGTCTGAAAGAGTTTATTTGTGGCTGGAGTTCTTTCATCGTCGCAGACGAGTACGAGAACCATCACTTCGACGCACCGGACGCAGTACATACGGTGATATCGCAAACTGCTTCGGCTTATTAATGCTATAAATGCTAATCAGCTGTGATCACGTTAGTTTATTTCGACTGGGGTTCCACACCACCGTAGATCATCTTTGAAAGTAGTGTCTTCTATTGTTTGGTACGTAGATGATGTCAGTCATTTCGCGTTATTGATATTGGACCGCGCAGTCATAATAAGGGGCAGAGTTGGGCAATTGATTAGTAATTTTAGTTAGGAAATGTAAACTTTGTAATATAAAGGTTTTTGTTTTAATCTACAATAAATATATAAGCAGGAACAACGTTTATCATTTAGTAGAATTAGTTGCTCTGATCATTCATTTATGTTAAGATTGTAATTTATGGAATTAAGAGATCCTAAGAGCTGCTTCAGGGGGTAGTCAGACAGGGCCAAATCTTAATTTTAACGTGTATTATTCTCCGTCGCGCACATTCATTTTACACCCGCCTGGAGTAGCATCTTAGACAGGATTATTTGTTGTTAAGAGGTCAAATGTTTCTTTACAGCCGTCTTTTTATTCGCGTGGGCTCATGAACTAACTGCTCGAAACAATTTTCAGAGAATGCGTTTAGCAAAATTTCGGATGATATTTTATGCGTACCTCCAGAATTAAACATGTATTTTCGCCAACATGTCGAGGGTAAATTAAAGTCACCACCAACTATTATCGTATGAGTCGGGTACGTGTTTGAAATCAGACTCTAAGTTTTCTTTGAACCTTTCAGCAACTGTATCATCTGAACTGGGAGGTCGGTAAAAGGATCCAATTATTATTTTATTTCGGTTGCCAAAAATGACCTCTGCCCATACTAACTCACAGGAAGTATCTATTTCAGTTTCGCGACAAGTTATATTACTTCTGACAGCAACAAATACGCCACCGCCAACCATGCTTAGCCTAGCCTTTCGGAACACCGTTAGGTTCTTCGCAAAAATTTCGGCTGAGTTTATATCCGGCTTTAGCCAGCTTTCAGTGCCTATAACGATTTGTGCATCAGTGCTTCCCATTAACGTTTGGAGCTCTGGTACTTTCCCAACACAGCTATGACAATTGACAACTGTTATGCCAGTGGTTCCTGTATCTACGTTCTTCCTATGTTCACCCTGCACACTTGGTGACTGAAGCCCTTCTTGTGTTTTACCGAGACCCTCTAACCTAAAAAAATCGCCCAGTCCACGTCACACAGCTCTTGCTACCTGTGTAGCCGCCTCCTGCGTATAGCGGACACTTGACCTATTCAGCGGAACCTGAACCCAACCACCCTTTGGCACAAGTCGAGGAATCTGCAGCCTACACGGTCGCAGAACCGTCCGAGCCTCTGATTCAGACCCTCCACTCGGCTCTGTACCACAGGCCCGCAATCGGTCCTGTCGACTGTGTTGCAAATGGTCAGCTCTGCTTTCATCTTGCAAGCAAGACTGGCAGCCTTTACCACTTCTGTTAGCCACTCGAAACCAGAGAGAATCTCTTCTGATTCAAAGTGACACACATCATTGGTACCGACGTGAGCAACCACCTGCAGTTCGCTGCACCCTGTGCTTTTCATGGCATCTGGGAGGACCCTTTCCACATCTGGAATGACTCCACTCGGTATGCACACGGAGTGCACATTGGTTTTCTTACCCTTCTTGTCTGCCAAGTCCCTAAGGGGCCCCATAACGCGCCTAACGTTGGAGCTCCCAACTACCAATAATCCCACCCTCTGCGATGGCCTGGATCTTGCAGGCTGAGTGGCTTCCTCTGAAACAGGACAGGCGACAGCATCTGGCTCAGCGACATTGTCAGCCACAGACAGCACCTCGAACCTATTTGTCAGTCAAATAGGCGAGGCCTTACGTGCGGCTGCCTGCTTCACTCCACTCGACCACAGGTGAGGGATCAACCTCAGTGCGAGCAGTAACTGGGCTGGCCGTGAGTGAGGACCGATCGGAGAACTCGGACGTGCTGGACGCCTGTTGGATCCCCACAGCCGGCCAACAACAGTGGTGCCCATCCACTGCAGCCTCAAGCTGTGTAACCGAAGCCATCACAGCCTGAAGCTGTGAGCGAAGTGTCACCAACTCAGCTCGCATCCGCACACAACAATCGCAGTCCCTGTCCATACTAAAGACCGTGGAAAACTAAACTATGCAGATAAACGGAGTATCGGCAAGTGCTGCGCAACTCAAATGTAGACCCTGATGAAAACGCACGAACTGTGTCTAGTAATACGCAGATATTCAAAAACCTAACTACTGAAGCACTCAGATGAAACTAAATAATTCGCCCCTGATTAGGAACTTGTAACAGGTCACAAAATCGGTTTACTTTCCGACGCAAACGAAACGGCGAGAACAGTGGCTATTAGATATTAAATTTACACGCAGAAACTCAGGAAACTAAACTATTAAAGCACACAGATGATATAATAAAATTCGTTCCTGGTCAGGAACTCGTAATGTCACAAAAACGGTTACTTCCCCGGTTGCTGCGTCTGTCTCGATCGGCTACTACTGCCTGACTGATTGCCTGACTAACGTCAACAAGCGGTCACTAGTTTTCAAAACAAGCAAACAAACGACTATCGACTCGCACTGCGGAAATCTACTGTAGACCCTGACGAAAACGCAGGAACTGTGTCTAATAATACGCAGATATTCAGAAACCTGATTACCGAAGCACTCAGGTGAAATAATTCGCCTGTTAGTCGATACGTGCGTCAATGTCCTGTTTATATTGTGTTGTCAGCCAACATGTGTTTTTGTTCGTTCATCTATTTCATAACACCATCGAACATGCTGGCAATAATAGTGATGTGCAACTGTTCCACCCCCGTCGCGTAGTTAGAAATGACGTCACACACCAAAATTGGTTCGGAACTAGACTTAGGCATATCACTGGTGGACTGTCTATTTTCTAAATTTACGTCACCCTATATAGTAGTCAATAATATGTCGCTCGTTAGTATTCGAGTCAACCGTAACGTCACTTTCACTATTTAATACCATGTCAGAGTCGAATTGTGTCTGTATTTGCAGTCTCTGGTTTTCCATCTTTGCTAATTGTTTTCTGGTCAATACCATGCCACACGTAATGTATGACACAATAAAAATGTAAACTCGTATGTATAATCAGAATAAATGTAAAAATTAATCTCGCTGTTTGACAATGTCTGAACAAGAAAATTAATTGTCGAAAGTAATGGTGGAATTTTGAATACTAATGGTTGCACGCCATATTTCGTCGCACAGAATTACAGTCGACCACATTGTGAACTGATAAAACTATATTGTTCCACTGTACGAACAATGACAATAATTTTAGAAACCACGCTGTAGCTGAAAATCACTGCTAAGGAAACAGAAAATTGTGATAGATCTACCAAGCAAGATACGATAATACAGAGTGCTTGGGCAAGATTGCTAACGAAAGAAGCGGTGCCTTATCTTGTATCCGCGACTGCAGCGTAATTTCAGGTGTCAACATCCGTTACAGTAATTAGTCTTACTTCAGTGTATTCCCATCTCGTATGTCGTTTTCAATAAACATGTAACGAAAGGAAGACAGTACAGTACATATAACAATGCGTCGAGACACGAAGTCGCCAATTTAATTAATTTTTTTTTTTTTTTTTTTGGGTTCTTCGTGACTGGATCGAGACTGTACAATGAATTTAAGTAATCAGTTTAAACAAACTCTCGGCGTATGTCCATTGCATTTGCGTTAAAGGTCCGTTCATGTATTTCTTAACCGTTTTCTTCTCTGTGTAATATTTCTAATATCGGACTTCGTGAAAAGACAGCACCCGAAGACGACGGTGGTTCGAGGTGGACGACTTTTTGCTCAAAAATACGGAACCTTTTGCCGTGCCAAGTCACCCAACAATCTTACAATAACTAAAGACACAAAAAAACATAAATAGGTTAGTAATAACTATATTTTGAAATGAAAACATAATTAAAAGTACACTTACATGATGTGATTACGAGTACCGCTTGGTTGCAGCTCGCGAATAAAATAATGAAATATATGTAGTATTAATGGCGGTGTGCCACGTACGTCCGATCTGGCGCAAGACATAGAAAACAAAAGGTGACTCTTCCTCTTTCGCCAATAATATGACGATCAAAAATCTTCAAATGTTTCCAGCGGCTGCATACAATATTTATACAGCGGTGGACTATATCTATGGCTCAAATTTAAACCATCACAACTGACCAGTGCCAAGAATTTGGATTCATCCTCTTCACTGAGCAGTGAAAACTAAGCGACATGCAACTGTTCCATACTACAGCCTACTACCCTCAGAGCAACAGGTTAGTGGAAAGGTGGCATTAGATTCTGAAGTCCTTCATATTTCACCATGACACGCAATGGGCAGATGAACTACCCTCGCTTCTGTAAGGCACCTGGGCAGCATACGCGGATGACCTCAAGTCTTTACTTGCAGAGGTGTTGTACGGCGAAAGCTTTGCCTTCCCAGCAGACTTTCACTGGCCATCCCCACCACTTACAACCTCAGGGCTACCACATCAACAGCTCCCACATAGCCCCACCACATGCCCATGGGTTACGACCAACCTTCATCCACAAGGGGCTAAGCAAATGCTTTCACACAATACTACGCAATAACACAGTCTGTGCCACACTCCAGCAACCATACACCAGCCGGTACAAAGTACTACAAACAGGGGAGCAAACGTTCTCAATACCGCAAGAGCACTAGCTCAACCACCCCCCAACTCCAATCAGTCTGACATGGATCTCCAACCCGATACAGCAACTTCGACACCAGAACTGGAGACCATTCTTCATGTCACAAACATTGCCGACAGTGACACTCCCTGTTCGCAGTACGGTAGACCGCTCTGCCCCCCACTGTTCCTAGAGAACTATGAATGGGAGTGAACCACTGCCTCCTTCACTACGACATGGTGCTCCGCACTGGAAATGGGGCGTTCTGTGGCAATATCGACCGCCAGTGTCGACGCCAGCCAACTAATCTACTGCAGCAACTGTGGACACGTTACCTGTACCTTAAGTTCATGACCTTTGATCGCCAGTTGCCGCTTGTCACTTGAGCTGTGCGGCTCGCGTGAGTGTTTCTTATTTACACTACTGGCCATTAAAATTGCTACACCAAGAAGAAATGCAGATGATAAACGGGTATTCATTGGACAAATATATTATACTAGAACTGACATGTGATTACATTTTCACGCGATTTGGGTGCATAAATCCTGAGAAATCAGTACCCAGGACAACCACCTCTGGCCGTAATAACGACCTTGATAGGCCTGGGCATTAAGTCAAACAGAGCTTGGATGGCGTGTACAGGTACAGCTGCCCATGCAGCTTCAACTCGATACCACAGTACGTCAAGAGTAGTGACTGGAGTATTGTGACGAGCCAGTTGTTCGGCCACCATTGACCAGACGTTTTCAGTTGGTGAGAGATCTGGAGAATGTGCTGGCCAGGGCAGCAGTCGAACATTTTCTGTAGCCAGAAAGGCCCGTACAAGACCTGCAACATGCAGTAGTGCATTATCCTGCTGAAACGTAGGGTTTCGCAGGAATCGAATGAAGTGTAGAGCCACGGGTCGTAACACATCTGAAATGTAACGTCCACTGTTCAAAGTGCCGTCAATGCGAACAAGAGATGACCGAGATGTGTAACCAATGGCACCCCATACCATCACGTCAGGTGATACGCCAGTATGGCGATGACGAATACACGCTTCCAGTGTGCGTTCACCGCGATGTCGCCAAACACGGATGCGACCATCGCGATACTGTAAACAGAACCTGGATTCATCCGAAAAAATGACGTTTGCGCAAACAGGTTCGTCGTTGAGTACACCATCGCAGGCGCTCCTGTCTGTGATGCAGCGTCAAGGGTAACCGCAGCCATGGTCTCCGAGCTGATAGTCCATGCTGCTGCAAACGTCGTCGAACTGTTCGTGCTGATGGTTGTTGTCTTGCAAACATCCCCATCTGTTGACTCAGGGATCGAGACGTCGCTGCACGATCCGTTACAGCCATGCGGATAAGATGCCTGTCATCTCGACTGCTAGCGATACGAGGCCGTTGGGATCCAGCACGGCGTTCCGTATTACCCTCCTGAACCCAGCGATTCCATATTCTGGTAACAGTCATTGGATCTCGACCAACGCGAGCAGCAATGTCGCGATACGATAAACGGCAAACGCAATAGGTTAGGTTAGGTTAGTGTTTTATAACGTCCCGTCGACAACGAGGTCATTAGAGACGGAGCACAAGCTCGGGTTAGGGAAGGATGGGGAAGGAAATCGGCCGTGCCCTTTCAAAGGAACCAGCCCGGCATTTGCCTGAAACAATTTAGGGAAATCACGGGAAACCTAAATGAGGATGGCTGGAGAAGGGATTAAACCGTCGTCCTCCCGAATGCGACTCCAGTGTTCTAACCACTGCGCCACCTCGCTCGGTCAAACGCAAAAGGCTACAATCCGACCTTTATCAAAGTCGGAAACGTGATGGTACGCATTTCTCCTCCTTACACGAGGCATCACAACAACGTTTCATCAGGCAACACCGGTCAACTGCTGTTTGTGTATGAGAAATCGGTTGGAAACTTTCCTCATGTCAGCACGTTGCAGGTGTCGCCACCGGCGCCAACCTTGTGTGAATGCTCTGAAAAGCTAATCATTTGCATATCACAGCATCTCCTTCCTGTCGGTTAGATTTTGCATCTGTAGCACGTCATCTTCGTGGTGTAGCAATTTTAATGGCCAGTAGTGTATGTTCGGTTTATTCCAACGGCAATAAAGTGTAGAATACGTCGCCACGGGGTCTGTACATCATTCTAATCGAACCCAGCTGCCTGTTATTCCCACATATGTATAAAATCTTTACTTATATATGAAGACAAGTCATAGTTTAAGGTTGTTACCAAAATCCTCGAAAAGTTCTTGACTGAGTACTTGAAACTGTTACACGATACTCTGTTAACATTTGAACAGACATAGGCTATATACACTGAAGTGCCAAAGAAACTGGTGTGGGCATGCGTATTGAAATTCAAAGATATGTGAAGAGGCAGAATATGGCGCTGCGGTCAGCAACGCCTATGTAAGGGAAGTGTCTTGCGCAGTTATTAGATCGGTTACCGCTGTTACAATTGCAGGTTATCAAAATTTAAGTGAGTTTGAACGTGGTATTACAGTCGGCGCACGAGCGATGGGACACAGAGTCTCCGATGTAGTGATGAAGTGGGGATTTTCCCGCACGAACGCTTCACGAGTGTACCATGAATATCAGGAATCGGGTAAAACATCAAATCTCCGACATCGCTGAGGCCGGCCGGAAAAAGATACTGCAAAAACGGAACCAACGACGACTGAAGAGAGTCGTTCAACATGATAGAAGTGCAATCACTCCGCAAATTTCAATGCTGGGCCGTCGACAAGTGTCAGAGCGCGAAACATTCAACGAAACATCATCGATATGGGCTTTCGGAGCCGAAAGTGCACTCGTCTACCTTGATGACTGCACAACACAAAGCTTTATGCCTCGCGTGGGCCCGTCAACACCGATATTGGACTGTTGATGACTGGACACATGTTGCCTAGTCGGAAGAATCTCGTTTCAAATTGCATCGAGCGAATGGACGTGTACGGGTATGGAGACAACCTCATGAACCCAAGCTGTTGGAGGCTCTGTAATGGTCTGGGGCGTGTGCAGTTGGAGTGATATGAGACCCATATACGTCTAGATACGACTCTGACAGGTGACACGTACGTAAGCATCCTGTTTGATCACTTGTATCCATTCATGTTCATTGTGCATTCCGACGAATTTGGGAAACTGCAGCAGGAGAATGCGACACCCCACACGTCCAGGATTGTTACAGAGTGGCTACAGCAACACTCTTCTGAGTTTAAACACTTCCGCTGTCCACCAAACTCCCGAGACATGAACATTATTGAGCATATCTGGGATGCCTTGCAACGTGCTGCTCAGAAGAGATCTCCACCCCTTCGTACTCTTACGGATTTATGTTCAGCCCTGCATGATTCATGATATCAGTTCCCTCCAGCACAACTTCAGACATTAGTCGAGTCCATGCCACGTCGTGATGTGACACTTCTGTGTGCTCACAGCGGCCCTACAGGATATTAGGCAGGTGTGCCAATTTCTTCGGCTCTTCAGCGTTTTTTCTTTAACTATAATATATTGCCTTTAGTTTAAAGTGACAGTGAGAGTGAAAATGGTGTGCTGTGAAAAAGTACAGGTACGTTTTCTTTCTCGCATTGAGTTTTAACTTAGATGTCAGGGCATTTAATATATTGGACAAATCTTTTCTTCCACATATGTTCTGTCTCCTTATATATAATTAAAAAAAAGTATTGGATAGACAACGGCATGTTGGTTTGTTTTCTCACCACAATCAGTATTAGGGGGAAAGAAAAATGTATTTATGGCTTATTGACTTATGATCAGAATACTACTGTAGAATCTGGATCATCTAAAACTTTGCTGTCCTGTTTGTTCACTGGTTAAAACTGTGAGAAATACTGCTGTTGGAGCTATTATCCTCACAGATCTAGCAGCTGGAGAGCTCTCTCGTGTATCCCTTGTATTAGTGATCCCAACTGACTTGCCCATCCATTTTAAGTGTCTTCATTTTCCAATAGTGGTTTCGTTTGCAGTAACAACAAACAAGGCTCAGGGTCAGAGAAAGGGAAGGAGACAGAAAGATATGGGGAGAGGGGTAGAGAAAATGGACAGAGAGAGGGGAAGGAGGAGATGGAGAGAGACTGGGGGCGGGGCGATGGAGTTGGACAGTGAGAAGGGGAGGAGGACAGATGGATAAAGAGGAGGGAAGAGGAGGAGATGGACAGAGAGAAAGGGGAAGAGGAGAAGATGGACAAAGAGAGGTAGAGGAGGAAATAGACAGAGAGTGGGAGGAGAAGGAGATCAGGATGTGTATACAACTCCCATATGGGTTTAGCAATTGTGGAACATTATTGGACTATTCTAGTCTAGTCTAGTCTTTTATGTATTTTAACTATCTTTTAAATTCAGTTATGTAACCTTTGGCTGAAGAGCGGTTTTTATCTGCTACCAGCCCGCCCACTTTGTGGAGAACGAAAAAAGTCATTCACATTGGGCGCCGCGAGGTAACCGCGTGGTCTGAGACGTCTTGCCATGGTTCGCGCGGCTCTGCTCGTAGGAGGTTCGATTCTTCCCTTGGGCATGTGACTGAGTGTGTGTGTGTGTGTGTGTGTGTGTGTGTGTGTGTGTGTGTGTGTGTGTGTGTGTGTGTGTTGTCCTTAGTGTAAGTTAGTTTAAGTTAGATTAAGTAGTGTGTAAGTCTGCCTCGGCAGTTTGGTCTCATAGTAACTTATCACAAATTTCCATATTTCATTCACATTGCGATGTATTTTCCTTATTCACCACTGTACTTGTTTATTGTAATGTTTCCGCGAGTTTCCGATAACTGCCACAGGAGGCCGAGTACGAAAATATCGTGTTCAGATAATAAGAGGCCATGCCATCTGTTTATGTGGATTGGTAACGATTCTACAGATGATTACAATCGTATCACTGCAATTTCATCGCCAACAAAGCTGGTTTCACACACGCAACGAAAGTGCCGCCTTACCTAGTGGCAATTTAATGTGTGATGTCTCAGTTTTAAGTGATGTAACATTAAGAGATACCACAGAAACTTCAACTTGGTTGTATTTTGTTACATTACAAAAATTTCAACTTAACTGACTTTTGTTACACCACTTTCCTTCCACGCATGCTCTCTGGTGGCTGTATTTCATAAGACAAACATTCCATCACAGTTACATGAGTAGGGGGACAAGGCCTGTGCGGCCCCACTCTGACGTCATCAAAGATGGCGGCTGTGCCGTCAGCTGATGACGCAAGTACCATTATCCAAGATGTCGGTTTTTGGCAGGAAAGTACCACGCCCTCCTGCCATGACCCCCCATGGTGGGGAGTCTGAATTTTGGCGGGAAATTGAATTATGTGCTTGTACGGGTCCCTCGTCCCGCTTTTCGACTTTTTTGCATGATGGTGCGTCATCCTCTTGAAAAATGGCCAGGAATTTCGAATTTTGGCGGGAATTTTCCTCTAAGAGCTTACTCCTGCAGCTGAGGGGAGTTAGTATGGTGTCGCCCCCAATAGAGACTGCTCATGGTGCCATTCAATTCGAATATAATTTGTGAGTTCGAGTCTCGGTCAGGCACACAGTTTTAATCTGCCAGGAAGTTTCATATCAGCGCACACTCCGCTGCAGAGTGAAAATCTCATTTTGTATAAATTTGTTTAAATTTATTATCTACCTGCAGTATCAGTGCTTGTTCAGTTGTTGGTGTGGAAGGAGCATGAGAAAATGTTGGTGCCAGGCAGGGGGAGTATGAATAGCAGTATTACATGCACTCATTCAGCTACGAGTGCAGCCATAGCCTCCTACATGAAGAATGGTAGCAAGCATTAATGCTTTAACGTATGAAGAGGAAGAGTACAGTCCTGCAAATAAATGCTTTGCATAACACAACACATAGAAACATGTCTCAGCTCCCACCCCACAAGAGACAACTGCCTCCGATCCTGCAAACCAAAGAACTGAACTTGTTTGTGAGTTCACCGCTACAAGGCATCATGATAGGTCACGTTATCGTGCAGTTCAGTCAAAAGGAGCACAGCATCATGATGACATCATGTGTTTTTCTCAGCTGCACATGTGCCCGAGCCTCCCCATCCCTCCCAGCGGTCTTTAGGGAAAATTGGCGGGGAAAAAAATCAGCCTGTCATGGGCTGCTGGTGAGAGGAAGGAATGTACTTTATTAATTTTTGGAACAATTTATTTCGGGACGGATTTCACGTTGTTTATTTATTACGCTGATACAAACACTCACTCTGACATGCTTGGGGTCGCAGTATACGGGTTGCAGACCTGGAAACTACTCATAAATAATACAGTACACTGATGTGCGGGGATGCAAACAACTCGGAAATTACCGAAATAATCCAGTACACAGCATACAGACGTCAAACTATTCGTAGATCACTGAAATAATGCGTGTGTAACGCTATGCAAAACACGCCCACAACACTTAAACACCCGAAAATAATGCAGTGCACAAACACTGAGTGCACATAAAAAACACAACATATCAGCGACTCGAACCCTGATTCTACTGAATGGAAAGCCTAAGTGCACCCCTAACACATAGAAACTGTCCAGATGCGGGAGAGGAAGGTTAGGTTAGTGTACTTTATTTGTTTTGGACGGGAAACTGATGCAAATATCAATCCTAATTACGTAATTAATCACGAAGATCTGGGCTAATTACACAACTATATGCATAGCACTACACAACGACGGCAAAAAAAGCGCAATACACTGCAAAAACTGACGATACCATACAACTGGTGTTATCCTGCTCGGAAAAATTTCGCAATACCACACGAAACCAGCGACAGAAACACTACACCTACAAGCTAGGGGGAAAAGGGTGGGGTTTAAGGTACTATCCATATTCTTTTTCGTGGGAAATATGTTCAACTAACTACATGCGGGTGTTGAACAGAGAGAAGTTTAAAAAGTATATTACCTGCAAGTATACATCATATTTCACTGTTTGACATCAGAATTCACTACACACACCTACTAAAAATCACCCTACAGCCCAGCTAATCGAAGCCAATACACGCTATCACAGCTGATGGCAAAAATGCGTCACAGTTCCAATTACAATTTGAAAGTGTCGTGAAAAAACCAGCACTCGTATTGACTGGGTCATAATGCAGCACATGTATTGGGGAAAATCGTTGTCCTAAAAGACTGCAGAGGGGATGGTAATTAAACGTGCGCTCTCCTTCATGTACAATAAGAAACTGCCGAAAATCGAAGCCCTCTCATCACCTGCAGGGTCAATGGACCGCGAGAGGGAGCTACTCCACTGACAGCCTCACGGCTTGTGATGGCCGCTGTCCGCTTCGAAGCGATGGTACTTCGCCAACATAAAAGCAGGAGGTGAAAGGACGGCACTCCCATATGCATCTTGGTCGTCTAAAGCATAGTGATGCAGCCCCCCATAACGGTTAGGGGACGCAGCTGTGGCGACGAGCTGTCACAGACTAGACACACCCCCAATGCCTCCAATAGGCCTCTCGTTCTGGAATGGAAAACACTTTTGTTTATAACGTCATGTAGGACGCTCCAGCTGAGACCAAGCGACAGCCATGGTCTCGTAGAGAACTCACCCACCATTCTGCACTGGGTTATTTAACATCAACTCGACTTCTGTAATGTTGTTGTTGTGGTCTTCAGTCCTGAGACTGGTTTGATGCAGCTATTCATGCTACTCTATCCTGTGCAAGATTATTCATCTCCCAGTACCTACTGCAGCCTACATCCTTCTGAATCTGCTCAGTGTATTCATCTTTTGGTCTCCCTCTACGATTTTTACCCTCCACGCTGCCCTCCAGTACCAAATTGGTGGTCCCTTGATGCCTCAGAACATGTCCTACCAACCGATCCCTTCTTCTAGTCAAGTTGTGCCACAATAAAGCAACTATTTAGAAAAAAAACATTCGCGATGATAATAAATGTCCTCTTTCCACGAAAATAGACAAAGTCCTTTTTCCTTTATTTTTATGAGTAAAGTCAGTATAGCTTCTTGCGTTCAACTGAGAAACTTATCCCGTCTGCAAAGACCTTTACATGAAAACTCGAAAAAAATAGAAGAAACTGATATTTGCACTTGCGAATACCGATGTCGGTGATATAACAGATTCCAAATCATCCTTATAATTTACAAAGTCAACTAAGGTGTCTCTCATGTCTAGAGAACCAGAAAACGTGTCGTCTACCTGTCTTCCACCTGCTAGATGCACTCAACATACACCATAATCGATCTTCTCTCAACAAAATAAAGACAGGAAATATGAAGAAAGAGCCAATTGGACAATTTACATGGGAGGGAATAATGGTCCAGTGCAAACACACGTCCATATTGAATCTTCTCAAATTTCCAGGCAATCACAAAAGTTGTCCAACACATACTAAGTATTAGTCCGTTATTGGGCCGTCTAGAGGACGAGATGGTTAAGTCAACTACATTCAACAGGCCTCTCCATTCGGATGGCTCCTGCTGTTAGTGGGAAACGTGAATCATTTCCGCCACAGGACACCGCCGCCGCCGCGCCAAGCACGCGTAGACAGAATCATCCTAAGAAATCGGTCAGATATGTATTTGGTCGCTATACTTACAATTAAATGTTAGGATTGCGGTTTCAATTGAACAATATTCGACAATGAGCGAAGTATCGGAAATACACCCTGCTGACAGATGTGGCTGTGGAAATAGCAATATCTGTACCATTCTTATGACTTGACATACTTATCCCTTTGCTATCACAATATTCCACGTCAAATCAATACCTCCTTTTCGACTGGACCTAGTCATTTCCTTTGCACATGTCAGAACACAAAATGGTTCAAATGGCTCTGAGCACTATGAGACTTAACTTCTGAGGTCATCAGTCCCCTAGACGTAGAACTACTTAAACCTAACTAACCTAAGGATATCACATACATCCATGCCCGAGGCAGGATTCGAACCTGCGACCGTAGCGGTCTCGCAGTTCCAGACTGAAGCGCCTAGAACCGCTCGGCCACACCGGCCGGCTGTCAGAACACAAACACATACTTTATAAGCCTGATGCTCAAGACGAACCTATGACAATCCCCTACTACTAAGTATAATCTTTAGTCAGTAACTAATTGCTGGCGATACGAAATAATACTGACCGAAAATCAACGATGGGTGGACGTGCCTCATAAGTTTTCTTGCTAGCGGTATCACTGTGTCCTAGAACAAGAGGCGTAATCGTCTTACAAACAGCCAGATGTTAAAAACCACAACCATTTTACCAACACAAGCGGTCCTGGTTCTACAGGTGCATATAAGTAGCCATGTTAAAAGCAATACTCGCTTTATAAATCTACATATGGCATTACCTCTGAATGAAGTGGTTTTTTCCAGACAAATACCATGACACTGAATATAGACAGTGATCGCCAGAGTGTATAGTACCAGCCCAATTGTGCGGTTACACGTCGCCAACGGTGCAATCTTGTAACAAATTAACAAATTTTGAAAGTGGTTCGGCTAAGGAGCGTTGTATGAAACAGGTATTTTCGACTCCCTCACGCCGCCACCGCCACTAGATGTTTCTCCAGTATTTGTATTGCATTCTGTCTCGAAGCCATGTCAGAGGTTCGGTGATATATCGACTGGGTTATAGGCGATGGTTGATTGAGAAGGATCACAAACAGTAGTAGATGATGTGCTGATTGAGGTCGTAAGAAATGTACACTAGAGTTTCAGATCTCTAGTGCTACGCTTTCGGTAAAAATGCTGTCTCGGATTTGGAGTCAAGTCTTTCCATTCAGACACATACCTGCAATGGATCCTACGGAGTAGTACTTTAATGATTACAGCCACTAGTGAATCACATTTCTGGTACTCTCATATCTCTAAACGAGTCACCTTTCTCGAGCCTATCTGCTACAGTAAAATTCCATTGTGGTTTTAGGTAGTCCCTATGCATCTTGCAATTGCCCCTCAGACTCTGCGCTACCATCGCTGTAGCTTTGCACATGTGATCGTTCCAATGTAAGTCAGAGCTGAGCAGAAGTCAGAGACAGCTATATCTAACACCTTCTGCAACCCATGTAAAAACAGGCTAAGCTGGGTTACTGCGACAGGACTGTGTTTTGACCATTCGATGGAAACAGGAAGTGGGAAAAGGACGAGGATTTTGCTACTGCACTGTGGGGGTGGTCCCCAACGACATACCAGTACTACAGATCCGCGTACCTCAGGGCCCATTCACGTCTAAAACCCCAACATGCCATCTTCATTATTCTGTACCATCCAACAGAGAAAAATTACGAACTATAAAAGTCCACTAACTTCATCCGATAGAGTACTCGGTAAGATTTTTACCGCATCTCTCTCCTCCAATATATCGAAAACAAATACTGTATGTGCGCTGGCATTGAGCACATGTGACGATATATTAAACATACAGGTATTGATCCACTGTACAGACCAGTTTAAAGTTTCATCACCTGTACTGTAGGAGGCTCTAAATGGTTCAAATGGCTCTGAGAACTATGGGACTTAACTACTGAGGTCATCAGTTCCCTAGAACTTAGAATTACTTAAACCTAACTAACCTAAGGACATCACACACATCCATGCCCGAGGCAGGATTCGAACCTGCGAGCGTAGCGGTCGCGCGGTTCCAGACTGAAGCGACTAGAACCGTTGGCCACTCCGGCCGGCATTGTAGGAGGATGATCGTATCCCACAGACTATACTGTAAGTATCAAGAGATGCTCCCTGTGACCCTGTGTCATTGTTTGAAACATTGCTTTTTTTCTGCTGTAACACGCTTTGTACACTGTCAGACATTTTATTTTTCCACCATGACTTCAAAAATGGTTCAAATGGCTCTGAGCACTATGGGACTTAACATCTATGGTCATCAGTCCCCTAGAACTTAGAACTACTTAAACCTAACTAACCTAAGGACAGCACACAACACCCAGCCATCACGAGGCAGAGAAAATCCCTCACCCCGCCGGGAATCGAACCCGGGAACCCGGGCGCGGGAAGCGAGAGCGCTACCGCACGACCACGAGCTGCGGGCCACACCATGACTTCGACGTCTGTGTCAGGTTCTAAACTGACATTAACACGTTCTGATCCATTGCCTCTCGCAGAAAACTTGACGTCGCATGGTGTAAATCAGGTTGTTACTGCTGCTGCCATAACACTCCACACACACTGGATGATTTATTTTAAAGAAAAGACAGTTAGTTACAACATTAGGAATCTGGAAGAATTTGACGGCATTGTGGCGAGTTTCTAAACTGCTGGGCGAAGGTGATTGACGACCTCTACATTTAAACTCATCCGTCACAGTTACAGACTAGCTGATAGCTCCGCGTTCCATTTCAACTGATTCCTCATATTGCAGTCATGTACGCGATCACTGTTTCGGTACTAGCCTCCCCCAAGAAGGTGCAGCCCCTCCACCAAAACTCTTTCTCCAACTCAGACAAGCGATGTCAGCCAATCGTTATGTGGTATCCAACAGCGTGCCCTTGGATAGATGGAATGGAAAGACACCGTCGATGTATTGTAATAATAAGTAGCACAGTTGATAGTGCGAACAATTTTAGTAATTTTACTGCAATTTCAACACCAACCAATGATGCGACAGCATGTTTCCGAATTTCAGTATCATAGCTAAACCGCCCCTTCTCTATTTTGAGTATCATTTCGAATGTAGAAAGATGACTGTGCAGCATGTCCATTCAATGTTAATTCTCGAACACTTACATCATCAAAGCATACCAGACAGCACTCAACATATTTCTAACACCTTGAACCAAGTGCTTAATTTACGATCCGTCTCTATGCAGATGGGAGTCACAGAGCATTCTCGCAGTCTTAGGATAAAATTAGAGACTGAAAGACCCTCTCGCACTGTCTTTGACCAGCCTGCCCTGTAGCACCATTACCAATTTAATCTGCAGCTGACCACAGGTAGTCTGCTACATTCCGCGTCTCGTGAATGAATGGAGCATGCTGAGTCCTTCCTTGCCCGTCCAAGTGCACAAAACTTCTCCAGACGTACCTATGTCGAGAGGGTTAGCACCGCTTATCGGTGAATAGTAACAGATTTGAAAGTATTGTGCTGTAATAGCAGACAGTTAAGAAGAACAAGAAACGGGTGGTTTTTATGCATGACAGAGCACCAGATGGATGGAGTTCGAAGCATTTTACGTAAATCAACTACACTATCAATTTTAAAGTATTGTTCTAGTGTCTGGGATCATTACCAGGAGGGTATTGGTAAGAGAGAACATAAACACACACACTCCTAAGGCTACACAGTTCTGCACATAAAACAGGCTATAATGTTAGATCGCTTGAGTTTCCGACCTATCTGTCACTTGGAATGTAGCGCTTTTAATATTCCACTGTAAGAAATATATCTCAGCGCATGACATATATCCTTCTTGCAGGTTTCTCTGCGATAAACTATGGTAAGAAACAGTAAAACAAAAAAGCCACTTCCTTAAAACAGAAGCTCGGTGTGATAGGTGCACAACGTAGCTCTCCAGAGATTTATAGCGTCCACTGTTCACATTCGATCACAGTTCAGAAATTATACTATGCTTGCTTCAGTCCTATATAAAATGATCGTTAGAAACGGAGAACACCTCTTACAAGGAAAGCAGCTGCGTCCCCTAACCATTAGGGCGGGTCTGCATCACTATACTTTAGACGACCAAGATCCATTTAGGAGAGCCGTCCTTTTATCTCCTTCTTCTGTGCTGGCGAAGGACCATCGCTTCAAAGTGGACAGAGGCCATCACAAGCCACGAGGCTGTTGGCGGAGTACCTCCCTCCCTCGGTCCATCCACCCTGTAGGTGGTGAGAAGGCTTCGATTTTCGGCAGTTTGTGATTGTACATGGAGGAGAACGCACGTTCAATTACCACCCCCTCTGCAGTCTTTTAGGACGACAATTTTCCCCAGTACATGTGCTGCATTATGACCCGTTCAATACGAGTGCAGGTTTTTTCATGACAATTTCGAAGTGTAATTAGAACTGTGATGCATTTTTTGCATCAGCTGTGATAGTATGTATTGACTTCGGTTAGCTGGGTTGTAGGGTGATTTTTAGTAGGCGTGTGTAGTGAACTCTGATGTCAGACAGCGATAGATGCTGAATGCTTGCAGGTAATATACTTTTTAAACTTCTCTTTGTCCAACACCCGCATCTAGTTAGTTGAACATATTTCTCACGAGAAAGGATAAAGATACTACCTTAAACCCCACCCTTCTCCCCCTAGCTTAACGGTGTAGGGTAGAGTTTGAGTGTTTCTGTCGTTGGTTTCGAGTGGTATTGCGAATTTTTTTCTGAGCAGGATAACACCAGTTGTATGGTATCGTCAGTTTTTCAGCATATTGCGCTTTTTTTGCCGTCCTTGTGTAGTGCCATGCATAAAGTTGTCTAATTAGCCCAGATCTTCGTGATTAATTACGTAATTAGGATCGATATCTGCGTCAGTTTCGAGCGGTATCGCGCAATTTTTTCCCAGCAGGATGAGACTAGTTGTATGGTATCGTCTGTTTTTGCGCTATATTGCGATTTTATGCCATCCTTGTGCAGCGCCTTGGCTGTAGTTGTGTACTTAGGACCGATCTTTATGATTAATTATGTAATTAGGATCGATATTAGCGTCAGTTTCGAGTGGTATTGCAAATTTATTTCCCAGCAGCATAAGACCATTTGTACTGTACCGTCAATTTTTGCGCTATATCCCGATTTTATGCCGTCCTTGTGCAGCGCTATGCATATAGTTGTGTAATTAGCCCAGATCTTCGTGATTAATTACGTAATTAGGGTCTAGAAAATACACTCATTTTACATTCTAGTACTGCAGTCTGTATGACACAACAGCACACATTGCAGGGTCCTCGTTCAAGAGCATACATCAGTGGACTATGGATTATACTTAGCAGATAGACTTCATCTTACGACAAGGACCAGAATTAGGTGATATCTTGCCAGATAGTATGTGTCGCCCTTATGGCTCACTATGTCGTTTGATTATTGTAAAACATCAAAATCATAGCTCTTTTACGTCTGAAATGTAGAATAATCTCATCAGATTTAAAGTAGTGGCACTTTTACATATCATTGCATTACATCAGAGAATATGTCTTGGTTGTCTAGCGCGTAGTGAAGAATTGTCTTTCCACATTTAATGTCTGTCTATTTTCATATTAACAGTTTTCTACCACTCGACAGTGGACAAAGCTCTGAATCAATTATGAGATAAAAAAAGGTTTAATTAAAATTTTATAAATGAAGCTATGTTGTTTTCTATTCTGTGGAATCTCGTTCCAGTTTTAATACTGATTTTGTTACACTTCCAGTTTAAGGAACTGGCGTTTCTTGACAGTGACCTTCAATTATTTGAAATGTTTTCTAAGCCTTACCCATTAAATTTCCACATAACATATCTGACTATCCTAGGCCTCAATCAGTTACTTAGAGAGTCAATTAGATACTTGATCTGCACATCATATTTACAAAAACGTGATGTCATGGGATGGGAGTGTGAACAATCAAATGATAACAGACAAGACATGCTCGAAAACGTAATGCACAGCGCTCTACTTTGCGAGACGGGGAATTGACCCAGATCCAGATCGAATCTGCGTGGCAGGTAATGACCATGGGCTGGTACAGCGGCCAGCCTAAGTGTGGTTTTAGATTGTTTCCCACACTTGTTTAGGCAAATGTTGGGCTTGTCCCCAAATTCCATCTCAAAGAATACAATACCCAAACAATTATATACAATAACACAAAGAAAATAGTTTACATGGTTCACAGCAGCTGGCACACACATCTACCCTCTTTTACATCATCTTGACAATTGTGCTGTCAGAAACAGCATCCGGGCACAAAGTTAAATATTGGAGATAAAGTTTACCGTATCTCACAAAAGCGGACCCTGTACTAGACAGGACAGACGCTACGGAAAAGAAAGAAAGTTAATGACAGACAACGAAATATAACAAAGAAAAAGTATATAGGCACAAAAACAAGATGTTGGCTGTTGTAGTTCAGTTTTCAAACTTTTATTTTGAATTCAAACAAAATGTTCTGCCTGGCATCTGCACAAAAATATCTATTCTTTTTATTTTTACTTCGCATCTTCCTCATTACATAGGCTATAATGAAAAATTTAAGTGTTCTCTATTGAAGCACTACTTTATTTTTAAAATGATTATTTTTAATAGTAGTCCTACATAAATTATCATGTCTACAAATTCATTAAGTTAAGTCAGATTTATAAAATGCTGGTTTATGCCTACAACTAACTAGATGTGCCTTCTCTTTGTTTAGGAAATTTGGACATTGTCTGTAAAACACTACACCTACATCTATACTCTGCAATCCACAGTGAAGTGCATCGCAGACATCCCATTAGTTTCTTACCAATCCATTCACATATGGAGTGTGGGAAGAATGGATGTTTGAATGTGTCTGTGCATGCTGTAATTATTCTATTCTTATTCTCATGACCTCTATGTGAGCAATACGTAGAGGACTGTGGTACATTTCTAGAGTCATCATTGAAAGCCGTTCTTGAAATATTGTTAATGGACTTTCTTGGGATAGTTTATGTCTATCGTCAAGGGTCTTCCAGTTCACTTCTTTCAACATCATAGTGACACTCTCCCACAGGTCAAACAAACCTGTGACGATTCGTGCTGCCCTTCTCTGTATATGTTCAATATCCTCTGTTTGTCTTGTTTGGTGCGAGTCCCACACACTTAAGCAATATTCTATAACCAGTTTCATAAGTGATTTGTAAGCAATTTGCTTTGTAGATTGTTGCAGTTCCCAGGTATTCTACCAATAAAACGAAGTCTACCTCCTTTCTCATTGATATTATTACAGTCATAGGATACTCGTTTTTTTTCGTTTTGTGACGTGCACAGTTTTATTGCTCTAACATTTAATGCAAGTTGCCAATCTTTGCGCCACTTTGAAATCTTATCAAGATCCGACTGAATATTTATGCAGCTTCTTTCAGATAATACTTCATTATAGATAACTGCATCACCTGCAAAAAGTCTGACGTTACTATTAATATTGTCTGCAAGGTCATTAATATACAACAGGAACACCAAGTGTCCCAACAAAATTCACTGGGGCATAACTGAAGTTACTTCTACGTTAGACAATGATTCTCCATCCAAAATAAGATGCTGCATCCTCTCTGCCAAAAAGCTCTAAGTCTAGTCATAAATTTCACTTGATACTTCATATGATCGAACTTTTTGACGGTAAGTGTAGGTGTGGTATGAGTCAAATCCTTTACGGAAATCAAGAAACTTTTAGTATGTCATGTGCAGTTTTGTTGGCCATTCATGACAAATATTAATTCTATGTCTACTATAATTCTTAAGAGGAATATGATGTTCGAATCATGGAATATTGGTATCAGTGTTACTTAAACGTTTGTGAGATACATCTATAGTCAGAAAAGACATGTCTACCTCCTAAGTAGATTTGGGTTGAGCTGCATCTGTTCGTGGCTTATTTCTATATAGTATAGGTCTAATAATAGATAGGCAATCATTCCTGGAAATTGCCGAAAACTGTATCTGAAGCCACAATTTAAACCTTCTTACTTCCTATTTCGAATTGTGGCCAGTTTATCCTATTTCTTGATTGATAATCAAGCATGTGATTACACAAGAAAAATATGGATAATAATGATCTACATTATAAATTTGTAATAAAACATTGAAAATGGTATGTAAACCTATCTGTGACGTCTTTAAATGATATTTTTCGGTAGCAGAATGATCTCCGCATTTTTATATCTTCTTTCAAATTTAAATTAGCACGAAGCATTAGAAATACATGAACAACATAACATGTAGGTTCCTACGACTTCTTGAAGTGCACCATTTCTTACTTGTAAAGTGCGCGCTTTCAAACTTCAGGCGAGCCAACATACATAAAGATAAATACTGCAAATTTTAGAAAACACGACCAGTCAGTATTTTTTTTCATGAGCTTATTGAAACGTTTGTTAACTTTACTGCGTTCGCATCTAACGAAAAATTGAAACAAAAGCGCTACAGTTCGCCTGAACCTCGGAAACTATATTTTCGACGCCGTTTCGCAAAAGATGGATAAACTTTGCACAGGAGATTGCCTGGACCAATCAGACTCAAACACGAAGTTGTTGTACATATAAGCGTAGTCTAGTGTCAACGCAGCGTGTTGTCTAACTATTGGATTTGTATTAGCTGACTCGATGGTGTGAAGTGTACACGAGACGATTTGCTGCTAGCAGAGTACAAAAAGGAACTGATAAGACTGTTTCTTCAGAATGGCGGTTTTTTGGGGTAAGTTACATTACTTTCTGTAATAGTACAAATCCTATGAATGACATTATATAAAAGTAGTCTCTCCATCTTAAAGAATAAACAACTTAACAGAACTATCTATTAATTATTATCGTCATTAAGATTGCACGTAATAATTATTTACACATAGCACTCCGTTTAGATTGCTGACCACCGGTCACCATAACTATTTTGCCTTCATTACTCATAAAGAAGGTAGAGGGAGAGAGAGAGAGAGAAGAGAACGTGAAGCACTTACAAATCATATAGGCCTAAAATAAATTTTATAAGGGCGAGAGACATCCCGTTTGAAGATAGTTGCCTATAAAGATGTATGCCATAATTATATTGCCTTTCATTAAAAAAAAATCTATAGCATCTTCATAACCGGTCGTCATTTTCATCTTTAAGAGAGAAACTCTTGGTCTTCAGCGATCAGGACTGTGCTGTAAAAATATTATGTGGTGCTCACCCACGATGATCTTGTAGACACCTGTTTCACTAGTTGAGCATGCTGGCTACTGCTTCACAGTATATTTCGCCATGAAGTTCGCCGTAAATAACGCACTACAGTTGAAAAGCAACAATGATGTACATAATAACAATACCTCAAGGGAAAACTGACGTTCATTACTACACATTAAGGTTGCCTTTAAACCCAAAAATGAGTGCACAGTGCTGCAACCTAAATTTTTGATCACTTTCCCCTACGGACGAAGTAAAATTTGAAAACCGAAAAAGTATTTCTTTGACAACCCCTTATGTTTGATAGAATACTTTCAATTATTGTAATGTGTAAAAGCTGACGAATAGGAATTAACTAACTCGCATTTACATGTATTAAAAAAACTTGTAAATGTTTGGCATGTAGCCATATTTACAGATTCATTTACAATGTGAATGTAAAAAGACTTGTTCCAAATCATTGTGCAAATGATACATGGAACATGAAACTAACTCACTACAAAGACACACAGTGTTAACTGACAAACTGTTTTAGGTGCCCTGATTTGCTTAGTGTCGTCGGTGGCTGCCTTGTATCCTTCAAGTTCAGATGTTGTAGATCTGAATCCTGCAAATTTCGATAGATTGGTTATTCAGAGTGATGCATTATGGATAGTTGAATTTTATGCCCCTTGGTGTGGACATTGCCAGCAGTTTGTACCTGAATTCTCAAAGGCAGCAACTGCTCTGAAGGTAAGTGGGCTATGTTTCTGTTAAAAATATTTTTCAGAAGATATTTTTTGATATGCACTCTTAGAATAATATAATTTTTAATGAAAAGCAATTATATTGCTTAAGGTGGGAATTATTTTGTAGCGTGTGATGAGTGAGCATGATGTACATTTATGATCTGTCAAATAATGTCATTTACTGAGCTAAAGGTTTCTCTTGTTATAATTTTCTTTATTCTAATTATATTCATTAACCTATAGTGTCAAGCATTTATTCAGTTTGGAAATACTTATGCGCTACTGTGACCATTGACAATATAATCAATAAGTTGATGTATCAGAAGTGTAGGGTAATACTTTTTGAAAGTTGCATTTTAAATGAAAGATATGTGGATGACGGTATTTGTTAAGAAGGCTGAGTGAAGTGTGATAAATTCTGTGTATTGTTCCTACAAAGTTCTTCACTTTTCTTTCCCCCTTCTGTGCTTTTTGTTAAGAATTTATAGTGCCCCAACATTGCTCTATAGTCATTTGAAGGAAAACTGCCTTCTGTTTTAAAAATGTAACTGTATGTATAAAGACACATGGAACAACTGTGGCATTGAAATACACAATGTCATTTTATGTTTCATCACTTACAGAAGGTATAAAGATTTAGATAAATGTTACAGAAAAAATGGAAAATTAGAAATCTAATGAGTGGAGAGGGGAGAGTGCAGAAAATTCTTATGAAGAAGCCAGATACTTCTGTCATGATGCTGCAACTAGGTTTTTCCTGGATTCTATTATTGTTGCTGCCAACCCATAAAGAGTCAACATTCTTGTCTGCAATTGATGAAGTAAAAACTTCCCATAACATGCTTTCTGCAGTTGGCAAAAATATAACTATTTCTGGAAACACGTTTTCAGGTGTGTTGCAGATTCAATAGTAATTGTGACAAACCAAAAAAATTGCAATTACTAAATAATTTGTTTCTATTCTCATAATCTGTATCCACAGACCAATGCTTTTGTGGATTCTTGCATAACTAGTACAAAAATGCACATTTATCTGCAAGTGTCCACTTTTGTAACTAAACTACTTATGAGCACTAAAATATCAAGTGAGGGTGACAGGAGTTTTAATCAAACAAAATTGCTGTCAATTTTAAACCAGTCAAATTCGTAGACAGTATTCATTTCAAATAAAATTTAAAGAAAGTGCTTCAACGAACAATGAATAAAGAACTGAAGTTCATAGCCAATAGAATTGTGGGGTGCAATACTCAAAATGGTGACTTAGGTCAGTAATGTGATAGACCAAGTGTAAAGAAGTTCTAGTCCAAATGCCAGAGATCTCAAGAGACTCTCAAATTATTGGTACATTTCTTGGAAAGCATGTCTCATGAAAATCTTGGGAATGTAAGTGCATTTCTATTCAGTGTAGCGTGCATACCTGCAACCCATTAGGCATATAATGCCATACCACATGTACAGCAAATTGTCATTTAATTTGAGCTGTAACATTCATTTGGCACAAATAGGAAAGAGCTGTACAAAACACAGTACTTATTGGTGACAGTGAAAAGGGTAACTTTCTCAAGGCAGTAGCTACGTTCTCTTAATCTGCAAATGTGTGTTCACAATCAGGTTTTTGAGGCATTGTCTAAGAGCCAGGTACAAAACAAATGGTCCAGACACTTTGATAAAGGGATAAAGAAAATTTACTCTTGGTTTAATCAAATATGGCTGACAGCATATCATATTCATTCCTGAAAAAGGATAATCTTAATTTCCCTCCTCAAATTGGGAAGGGCTGCACTTGCTCCATCAGTTGTATTATTACTGTGTCTACCTGCTTGTGAGAGAACTTGAAGCAGGTGTTTGAATTACTGACTAAAAACTGAGCAGCTCATTACTCATTTCCAGTGTGGGTTTTATCCCACTATCAACAATCCGACCTTCCTTGAAATTGCTGTAAAACAGACCTCGTCGTTTAGGTAACTCTTAATAATTATTTTCTTAAACATAGAGAATGCCTACAATAATAAGCAGAGGCACAATGCCTTGATACAGCTCCTTAAATGTGGCTTTTGAGAAACACAGTCTGTCATGGTGATTTCTGTACAAATTATTCTTAGTGTTGGTTGGCGATGTTCTATTGTCTCTTACCTGTCTCACCTTCTCAAATAATAAATTGGTGTCTCCTAGGGCCCCACTCAAACTGTAGCTACATTGTCAATAACTATAAATAGTAAATACTCACCTTATAGTGGAGATGATGAATCACAGGCAGGCACAACAAAAAGACTGTCAGAAAATGAGCTTTTGGCCAACAAGGCCTTCGTCTGAGATAGAAAAAACACACACACACACACACACACACACACACACACACACACACACACACACACACACACACACACACACACACACACACCAGCTGTCTTATGCTACTGAGGCCACACTGCGAGCACCAGCACATGAGGGGAGATGGAACTGGGGCGGGGGGGGGGGGGGGGGGAGGGGCAGTAGGGAGGAGGCTGGGATGGGGAGGGGGAGGGATAGCGATAGCAGGATGATAGGGGTGGGGCCAGTTAAGTGCTGCTTCTGGGAGCATACATGGATGGGGTGGAGAGATGGTAGGATAGCTAGGTACAGTCAGGAGGTTACAACAGAGGGCGGGGGAGGGTTAGCGGAAAAGGAGAGAGGTGAAAAAGACTGTGGGTGCATTGGTGGAATTGAGGACTGTTTAGTGCTGGAATGGGAACAGAGAAGGAGCTTGAGGGTAAGGACAAAGACTTAACGAATGTTGAGGCCAGGAGGGTTAGGCTAACACAGGATGTACTGCAGGGAGAGTTCCCACCTGTGCAATTCAGAAAAGCTGGCATTGATGGGAAGGATGCCTTAGGTTGTGAGGCAGTCATTAAAATGAAGAATATACGTTGGGAGGTGTGCTCAGCAATGGGAAGGTCCAGCTGTAGAATACAGCTCATTGGTAGGTTATAGGTCACACAACGGGCTTCACAGGTAGCCATGCATTAGACGGGATAAATGATGTTTTTGGCTGGGCTGGAGTACTTGGTGGTGGGAGGAGGATGTTCGGGACGGGTCTTTCATTTAGGTCTATCACAGGTATATGAAACAAGGGGTTGGGAGTAGGAGTTGTGTGGGGGTGAACGAGGATATTGTGTAGGTTCGATGGGCAGCCGAATACCACTGGGAGGGGTGACAAGCATAGTGGATAGGACATTCCTTGTTTTGGGGCACCATAAGAGATAGTCAAAACCCTGGTGGAGAATGTGGTGCAGTTGCTCCAGTCCTGGGTGGTACTGAGTCACAAGGCGAGTGCTCCTCTGTGGCCAGATGGTGGGACATTAGGAGGTGGTGGGTGACTGGAGAGGTAAGGCACGGGAGATCTGTATTTGTACAAGGTTGGGAGGGTAGTTATGGTCTGTGAAGGCCTTAGTGAGACACTTTGTGTATTTCAAGAGGGACCTCTTTGTCACTACAGATGTGACAGCCACAGGTGGCTAGGCTGTATAGAAGGGACTTCTTGATATGGAATGGGTGGCAGCTGTCAAAGTAGAGGCATTTTTGGCGGTTGGTAGGTTTGATATGTGCAGAGGCACTGATACAGCCATCTTTAAGATGGAGGTCAATATCGAGGAAGGTGGCTTGTTGTGTTGAGTAGGACCAGATGAAGCGGATGGGTGAGAAAGGGTTGAGGTTCTGGAGGAATACTGGTAGGGTATCGTCACCTTGTATCCAGACCATGAAGATGTTATTGATGAATCTGGACCAGGTGAGGGGTTTGGGATTCTGGATGTTTAGGAAGGCTTCCTCTAGATGGCCCATGATTAGGTTGACATATGATGGTGCCATGCGGGTGCACATAGTTGTAGGCTGGATTTGTTTCTAGCTGCTGCCTCCAAAGGAGAAGTAATTGTGGGTGAGGATATAGTTGGTCAAAGTGATTAGGAAGGAGATTGTAGGTTTGGAATGTGTCTGGTGTTGGGAAAGATATTGTTCAGTAGCGGTAAGGCCGTGGGTATTAGAGGTGCTAGTGCAAAAAGACGCGGCATCAACAGTGACAAGCTTTGCACCCTGTGTTGAAGGAACAGGAACAGTGGAGAGTCAATGAAGGAAATTGTTGGAGTCTTTTATATAGGACAGTGGGTTGAAAGTGTTGGTCTACGAGAGTAGAGATTCTCTCAGTGGGTGCACAGTAACCAGCCAACAGTGGTTGTCTTTGATCTCGTTGTGTCTTCACGCCAATTTTAGGTATTTTTCACCTTGCACTATCAGCCTACTCCCTCGGACTTTCTCTTGTTGCCCCCAACTCCATCCGTTTCATCCTTTTAGTGATTTTTTTTTTTTTTTTTTTCCCCACATTTGGATTACTTACGCGACATTTTTGGACATATTTATGTATTGTTTATAATTTTTTATACATTTTTATCCTTGACTATGAATCCTTGTTCCTTCCATCTGTGTCAAGACTGAAAAGTTCCTTATCCCTGGCCAGAACCCAGTCCCACATACTGTTCCTGTGTTGTTTGGCTGATGGAATCCCTCCAAATGGCCTTACCATGAAATTATCCATCGCTGGCTGCTGCCTTTCCACAGTGACGTGTCCATCTTTTTCTATTCTGTCAGTCCTTAAACCTAACCAACATAGTGGTTCAAAACCATGCCAATCAGGCCCAAGTTCCCTCACAATACCTCCTCTCCATCCATAAAATACTCCTGTTGCGCAATCCCAAATTACTGGATCCCATATAACACACAGAAACCCCTGCCCTCCAGGAACTAGAGCAACAAGCACAACACATCCTCAAAAAAACTCTCCACTCTGTTCGCTTCCTATTTCTGCCTTGGGCTAGCGCTATCCACCACCTCTACAACCACCTCCCCCACGCCCTCTCATGGCTTACAAAACCTCTCTCGCAGACCACCTACATTTACTCTACCCTCCAAAACTCTGTTCCACCACCACACAGAATCCAGAACTTAAACAGACCTGAAACAGTCATGAACTTTTCCTCCAGAAGTCTTAGCCCCACAGAAATCAGTCTTTTTCCAAAGGCCTCATCTTTTGCCCCACTCCCAAATTCAAACATGCAGGACTTGTTTAACACCTTCTCTCCTTCTCCCAGACCCTACAGTGGAAGCACTTTTTCACCACCAACTCTACCTATCAGACTCAACCAAAGGCCAATGTTGAACCCTGCCTGACTCAGTTCATGCCTCAATCCAACTGTGATTCGCCCCTACTGCCTCCAAATCACCTCCTGCAAACTTTCCAGAATTTCTTAACCTCAAACCATGCCTCACCATTTTTTCCCCAAATCCCTCAACATGCAAATTAACCTTACATCCACAGAAAGGACTGCAGTCCACTACATAAAAACTGATACCGACCTTCCAGTCCCACTTGCTGACAAAGGCACCACCACTGTTTTGACCTGCAAGAATTACCTGGTGGAAAGACTCTGCCAGTTGTCAGAGTCATCCATTTACAAACCCTGGCACAATGACCCTATTCCAGGAATCCAGCAGTGTCTTCAGTCTCTCCCCAAATCCTTGGGCCCATCCCAGAACTTCTGTCTCTCTGTCCTGACCTCTACCACTCTATGCACTCCTACCTTTTACATGCTTCCTGAAGTCAATAAACCCAACCACCCAGGAACCCCCAATGTGGCTGGTTACTGTGGCCCTACTGAGAGAATTTCTGCTTTATAGACAAGCACCTTCAGCCTATTATGCATAACTACCAACCTGTATAAAAGATACCAACCATTTCCTCTACCAACTCTCCATAGTCCCTGTTCCTTTACCACATGGTTCCCTGCTCGTCACTATTGATGCAACTTCCCTTTATACTAGTATTCCAAATGTCCATGGCCTTGGCAGTATTGAGCACTACCTATCCCAATGCCCGACAGATTCCAAACCTCCTTCCTAATCACCGTGACCAACTATATCCTCACCCACAGTTACCCTTCCTTCAAAAGCATCACCTAGAAACAAATTCGAGGTATGATTACTGGCACTTGCATGGCACCATCAGAGGCTAATCTATTCATTCCGCCTGGAGGAATCCTTCCTATACACCTAGAATTCCAAACACCTAATCTAGTTCAGATTCATTGATGACATCTTCATGATTTGGATCAAGAGTGACATTCCTCCAGAACCTCAACACCTCTCTCATTCACTTCACCTGGTCCTACTCAACCCAACAAGCCACCTTGCTTGATATTGATCTCCACCTCAAAGATGGCTATATCAGTACCTCCATCCATACCAAACCTGCCAACCACAAGCAATGTCTCCACTTCGACAAGTGCGACCCATTCCATATGAAGGAGTCCTTTCTGTACAGCCTAGTATCTGTAGTGACGAGCTGTCCCTCTCAAAATACAGTGTCTCACTGAGGCCTTCACAGACCATAATTACCCTCCAAACCTTATATAAAAACAGATATCGTGTCCCTTATCTCTCCAGTCCCCCCCACCCCCACCCAAGAACCATGGACCTTGCCGTTGGTGGGGGGGGGGGGGGGGGCTTGCGTGCCTCAGCGATACAGATAGCCGTACCGTAGGTGCAACCACAACAGAGGGGTATCTATTGAGAGGCCAGACAAACGTGTGGTTCCTGAAGAGGGGCAGCAGCCTTTTCAGTAGTTGCAGGGGCAACAGTCTGGATGATGACTGATCTGGCCTTGGTAACACTAATCAAAACAGCTTTGCTGTGCTGTTACTGCGAATGGCTTTAGGGGAAACTACAGCCGAAATTTTTCCCGAGGGCATGCAGCTTTACTGTATGGTTAAATGGTGATGGCGTCCTCTTGGGTAAAATATTCCGGGGGTAAAATAGTCCCCCATTTGGATCTCCGGGTGGGGACTACTCAGGAGGAAGTCGTTATCAGAAGAAAGAAAACTGGTGTTCTACAGATCGGAGCGTGGAATGTCAGATCCCTTAATTGAGCAGGTAGGTTAGAAAATTCAAAAAGGGAAATGGATAGGTTAAAGATAGATATAGTGGGAATTAGTGAAGTTCGGTGGCAGGAGGAACAAGACTTTTGGTCAGGTAAATACAGGGCTATAAATACAAAATCAAATAGGGGTAATGCAGGAGTAGGTTTAATAATGAGTAAAAAAATAGGAGTGCGGGTAAGCTACTACAAACAGCATAGTGAACGCATTATTGTGGCCAAGGTAGACACGAAGCCCACGCCTACTACAGTAGTAGAAGTTTATGTGCCAACTAGCGCTGCAGATGACGAAGAAATTGAAGAAATGTATGACGAAATAAAAGAAATTATTCAGATAGTGAAGGGAGACGAAAATTTAATAGTCATGGGTGACTGGAATTCAGTAGTAGGAAAAGGGAGAGAAGGAAACGTAGTAGGTGAATATGGAATGGGGCTAAGAAATGAAAGAGGAAGCCGCCTGATAGAATTTTGCACAGAGCACAACTTAATCATAGCTAATACTTGGTTCAAGAATCATAAAAGAAGGTTGTATACATGGAAGAAGCCTGGAGATACTAAAAGGTTTCAGATAGATTATATAATGGTAAGACAGAGATTTAGGAACCCGGTTTTAAATTGTAAGACATTTCCAGAGACAGATGTGGACTCTGACCACAATCTATTGGTTATGAACTGCAGATTAAAACTGAAGAAACTGCAAAAAGGTGGGAATTTAAGGAGATGGGACCTGGATAAACTGCCTAATCCAGAGGTTGTACAGAGTTTCAGGGAAAGCATAAGGGAACAATTGACCGTAATGGGGGAAAGAAATACAGTAGAAGAAGAATGGGTAGCTTTGAGAGATGAAGTAGTGAAGGCAGCAGAGGATCTACTAGGTAAAAAGACAAGGGCTAGTACAAATCCTTGGGTAACAGAAGAAATATTGAATTTAATTGATGAAAGGGGAAATATAAAAATGCAGTAAATGAAGCAGGCAAAAAGGAATACAAACGTCTCAAAAATGAGATCGACAGGAAGTGCAAAATGGCTAAGCAGGGATGGCTAGAGGACAAATGTTAGAATGTAGAGACTTATCTCACTAGGGGTAAGATAGATACTGCCTACAGGAAAATTAGAGAGACCTTTGGAGAAAAGAGAGCCACTTGTATGAATATAAAGATATTTGATGGAAACCCAGTTCTAAGCAAAGAAGGAAAAGCAGAAAGGTGGAAGGAGTATATAGAGGGTCTATACAAGGGCAATGTACTTGAGGACAATATTATGGAAATGGAAGAGAATGTAGATGAAGATGAAATGGGAGATATGATACTGCGTGAAGAGTTTGACAGAGCACTGAAAGACCTAAGTCGAAACAAGGCCCCGGGAGTAGACAACATTCCATTAGAACTACTGACGGCCTTGGGAGAGCCAGTCCTGACAAAATTCTACCATATGGTGAGCAAGATGTATGAGACAGCCGAAATTCCCGCAGACTTCAAGAAGAATATAATAATTCCAATCCCGAAGAAAGCAGGTGTGGGCAAATGTGAAAATTACTGAACTATCAGTTTAATATGTCACAGCTGCAAAATACTAACGCGAATTCTTTACAGACGAATGGAAAAACTAGTAGAAGCCGACCTCGGGGAAGATCAGTTTGGATTCCATAGAAATATTGGGACACGTGAGGCAATACTGACCCTACGACTTATCTTAGAAGCTAGATTAAGGAAAGGCCAACCTACATTTCTAGCATTTGTAGACTTAGAGAAAGCTTTTGACAATGTTGACTGGAATACTCTCTTTCAAATTCTAAAGGTGGCAGGGGTAAAATACAGGGAGCGAAAGGCTATTTACAATTTGTACAGAAACCTGATGGCAGTTATGAGAGTCGAGGGACATGAAAGGGAAGCAGTGGTTGGGAAGGAAGTGAGATAGGGTTGTAGCCTATCCCTGATGTTATTCAATCTGTATATTGAACAAGCAGTGAAGGAAACAAAAGAAAAATTCGGAATAGGTATTAAAATCCATGGAGAAGAAATAAAAACTTTGAGGTTCGCCGATGACATTGTAATTCTGTCAGAGACAGCAAAGGACCTGGGAGAGCAGTTGAATGGAATGGACAGTGTCATGAAAGGAGGGCATAAGATGAACATCAACAAAAGCAAAACTAGGATAATGGAATGTAGTCAAATTAAATCGGGTGATGCTGAGGGAATTAGATTAGGAAATGAGACACTTAAAGTAGTAAAGGAGTTTTGCTATTTGGGGAGCAAAATAACTGATGATGGTCGAAGTAGAGAGGATATAAAATGTAGATTGGCAATGGCTAGGAAAGCGTTTCTGAAGAAGAGAAATTTGTTAACATCGAGTATAGATTTAAGTGTCAGGAAGTCGTTTCTGAAAGTATTTGTATGGAACGTAGCCATGTATGGAAGTGAAACATGGATGAGAACTAGTTTGTAGAAGAAAAGAATAGAAGCTTTCGAAAGCTGAAGATTATATGGGTAGATCACATAACTAATGAGGAGGTATTGAACAGGATTGGGGAGAAGGGGAGTTTGTGGCACAACTTGACTAGAAGAAGGGATCGGTTGGTAGGACATGTTCTGAGGCATCAAGGGATCACCAATTTAGTATTGGAGGGCAGCGTGGAGGGTAAAAATGGTAGAGGGAGACCAGAAGATGAATACACTAAACAGATTCAGAAGGATGTAGGTTGCAGTAGGTACTGGGAGATGAAGAAGCTTGCACAGGATAGCGTAGCATGGAGAGCTGCATCAAACCAGTCTCAGCACTGAAGACCACAACAACAAACAACATCTCTCCAGTCAACCACCACCTACCAAATTCCCAATGTCTGGTGACATAGGAGCATTCCCGATGTGTCTTGGTACCACCCAGGACTGGAGCAACTGAATCACATTCTCTACCAGGGTTTTGACTACCTCTCATTGTGCCCTGAAATGAATGTCGTACCCACTATCCTTCCCACCTCTCCCACAGTGGCATTCCGCAACCCACCAAACCTACACAATATCCTCGTTCATCCCTACACGACTCCTGCTCCCAACCTCTTGCTCATGGCTCATATACCTTTTGTAGAAGTGGATGAAGTATGTGTTCCATACATTCTCCCACCACCCATTGCTACAGTCTGGTCACAAGGATCAGCTATCCCATCCAAGGAGGGGCTGCTAAAAGCTGAGCTGCAGCCAGTGTGTTGCATTCTACATGGGCATGGCAACCAACTGCCTGTCTGCATAAATGGCCATCGACAAACTGTGACCAAGAAACAGCAGGACCACTGCATTGCTAAGTGCACCTCCCAACACATTGTTGTCCATTTGAATGACAGCCTCACAGCTTGTGCCATCTGGGCCCTTCCTACCAGCACCAGCTTTTCTGAATTGCACAGGTGGAAACTCTCCCTCCAATACCTCCTATGTTCCTGTAATCTTCCTGGCCTCGATCTTTGTTAGTTTTGTCCTTTTCCCCAAGCCACTTTTCTGTTGCCATTCCGGCACTACACAGTTTTCAATTTCACCAAAGCACACACAGTCTTTTTACCTCTCTCCTTTTCCGCTAACCCTCCCCAGCCCTCTGTTGTAACCCCGCAATTGTACCTAGTTGCCCTTCTCTCTCTCTCTCTCTCTCTCTCTCTCTCTCTCTCTCTCTCTCTCTCTCTCTCTCTACTTCATCCTTGTATGATTCTGCAAGCAGCACTCTTTGGTCCCCCCACCCCTACCCTGCTATCCCTCCTCCCCCTCCCTACCCCAATTTCATCCCTGCCCTGCACCACTCAGTTGCATCTCCCATCATGTGCTGCTGCTGCTCCTCCTCTCAATGCAGCCTCAGCAGCTGGAGACTGTGTGTGTGTGTGTGTGTGTGTGTGTGTGTGTGTGTCTCTCTCTCTCTCTCTCTCTCTCTTTTCGGCTGGGTAAGAGTGCCTTAAATAGCGCCGGCTGTGTTAGATACCCACAGTGCACAATAATTGTGTACTCATATGTGCTTCAAAGTAAACGTTGCAATCAATCAGAAATGGTCGGGTCATTATTTAACCTTTCAGTAGAGCATCCTAACAACACAGGAATCACATTTCTGATGCCTAAACTGCTAGCTTCCCAAGTGCTAGATGCCTACCCCCTTGGGACATGATTCCTATTAGTGGTTGTCATGCCAGATGATCTTTGCTGTGGTTTCCATGGGAAGAGCTCCTGGTTGGAGTAGGTGTCATCAGGATGTACGTTTCACACATGGAGAAACATCAAACTAAACCAGCATAATGACCGTAATGATCTGGCTGTCTCAACAAAGAGGTATGGACAGTTAAACAATCAAAGTGCTTTTCCTACCCTGGCTACCTCATGGGAAAAGGGTCAAGCCAGACGACTGGGAACAAAACCAAAAACAGATGGAGATACTTCTACAGCAACAAAACTGTTATTTTTCACGGAACAAATAGAAGATAAATTTCAAGAAGTGGACTCGGACGGGGGGGGGGGGGGGGGGGGGGGATTGCGAAATGGATCACTTTCGATTAGCCTTCTGTGCTGCACAATCCCAAGCACTTAAGATATGTGAAAGACTGGGTGATGTACAAGCGACCATTACACCACATAAACCTCTGAATATGCTACTAGAGTTATTTCACAGAGACCTAACGCTCCAGACAAGTGAAGAGGTATGAGCTAATGTAGAATGAGGATATGTTCATTTTTGTCTGATGCAGAAAAAAAAAAGGTCCAAATATAACTGAAAAGACACCGAAGCTTTCATATTAGACTTGAAGGAAATGTTCAAATAAAGTTAGTTAGGTTTGTATAGTTGTTAGTAAAACTTATATCCAACAACGTGAGAAAGATTTCCGTGGCTTATGCATTGGACATATATCATCTCGTTGCACAGCATACCCAAAATGTGGAAACTGTGGAAAATCAATTCACAACCATCTTTGTATATAAAGGTTACAAATTATGCAAAAGTTGCAGCGTTCACACCACCTACTTCAACATTTTAAAAGCTAGCCATCCTCACCTTCTGTGGGTCCTGAGGCACAGTCTTCAGTAACCACTTCTTGCACCCGAACCTAGAAGCATCATCATTCTCCAGTATCTGCTGGTGGCAGGGCTTCCTCTTGGAGCCTCTCTCCCAAGAAATCTCCAGTGCAGAGACCCAACACCAGTTACAGGCTGAAGGAGATGCTCACAAGACTCTAAAGCACCAAAAGTTTTGAAAGAGAAAGATAACCACAGCTAACCAGGACACATTCGACATGATAATCCAGTTGAAGTACAATGGATATTATTGTCACCTGCCTGAACTAAAACTAATTTCTTGTTGTGCTGCACTCTTTGTTGCATTGCGAGAACCCCACTTCAGTGATGATGATTGTTCCCCAATGCTTAGAGGTTACCAAGCAACATGTTGGAACCATATGGACCCTGAGGGGGCAAATGGAGGAGTAGTTATATTAATTTGCACAGATGTTGTCAGCGAGTAGATTTCTCTCTGTACCACATTGTAAGCAGTAGTGACGCGAGCGCAAATAACCCCAGCAATAAACCATTTGTAATGTTTATGTACCTTCGGTAGATCTCAATCCAGGCCTCTCCTCCTCTCAACCCCCCCCCCCCCCCCCCTTCCCTCTTTGTTTCTCCTGATGGGGATTATTTCAATGTGCACTACTCCGTGTGGTGAGAAGTCCCACTTTGTCTGATAGGGGCCTTCTGAATGACCAGCTTTTTTCCAGTCTTCATCTGTCTCTCCTCAATGGTAGTACTCCTGCCCACTTTGGTGTTTCCCATGGCATCTTTTCAACTGTCAACCTTCTGATTTTTGCCTCCAATCTCATGGCTTCCCTACAGTGGTTGCTACATGACAATATTTGTAACAGTGAGCATCTTCCAATGTCCTGTTACTTCCTTGCCATGGCCTTACTAACATGTTGGATGCTTCAAAAAGCCATGTGGCAGTTGTGTGCCTCTGCTGTCACTTCACCCTATCTGTCAGATCGCATCAGTGATGTGGAAGACAGCCTGATGCAATCGTCTGTGCCACTGGAACTGATATACACCCCTTTCTACAGCTATTCAGGATTGGAGCAGAACTTTGCAATCCCATCTCGAGCAACATCCTTCAGACAACCCTCCTCACTTTCAAGAGACTTCATGCTAAGGCTTGCTGTCTGTTGTAAAGCAGTAAGGAGAAATGCTTGGAGCACTACATCTCCTCACTATAGGCATGTGCCTCTTTATACCAAGTGTGGGCCAAGATTGTGTGGGCTGCCAGAGCTAGACAACTCTTCTGGTATCTTCCTGCAGGGTGGGCTTTATACCAAAGTGTATGTTCTCGCTGAACACTGTGCGACAGTGTCGGCATCCTCTTATCACCTGGCCTACCTTTTGAAAGCATAAACAAGATGTTGAAAACCTCTTCCTGCTCTTCACCCACCTGCCATGCTTAAAAGTATAATGATCCTTTCACTGACTGTGAACTGCTTCAGGCTTTTGCCTTGCTACACAATGTGCCATAATATCCTGCTTAGATTCATAGTCAGATGATCTAAAATCTGAATGTTATTCAAAAGGTCCTTCTCCTCAAGTTCTTCAACTGTATTTGGCTCGAAGGTATCTTCTTCATAATGCCAAGATAGTGTCATTGGTCACCCAGGCAGAAACCCAAAATCTATTGACAGCTGCTGACCAATTAACCTTAAAATGTGCTCTGCAAATTTCTGGAAAGGATAGTCACTGACCTATTGTAGATTCTCAAATCTTGGGGATGTTTCATCTCCCCTATCAGTATGGTTACCGGGAGGCACAATCTAGTCAGCCATTCAGTTAGTGACCTCCATTGGACTACTGATCATGCCTGCAATGCATTTTGCTAACTTAAGCATTTCATATAGCTTCTACCCTGCAGCCTCAGCCAAACACTAGCTCCAAGGTGCCATCCACTGGGCCTCCACTTGGACCGACTCTCATTGCTACCTGTTACCTGCTGCAAGTCGTGCATTCCTGTCGTCATACCACTCCTGACCGAGAATCCTTCTTGAGAACCAAGAACTTGGACTTGCAATGGCGTCCAAAATTAAAACAACAAACTGCTATATCCCCATCCTGTGTCTGTCACGATATAATCATACCAACTGTCAAGAGATGTCTGCATGGTCGTATTCTGCACGGAAGAGGCATTCTGGTCAAGGGACAACCATGTCAGCGATGACGTCGGGGCACCCATCAAACAGGGTAGTATTTGTTTGGTAGCCCCACATTCACAATCACTATTTACACAGTCACAGATGGTGCAGTATGGCACAGAGAAGACGCCTGTCACACTCTGTTCTGTGGAGAGGCGTAGGAAGAATGGAAGCAAGACGTATGCGAAACTGATGTCGCCCAATGGCTTAAAGTGAATCATTCTGTTGTTTCTCGGGTGTGGCGGCAGTTTGTAGATACCAAAGGACCAGGGTAGGGCCGACCATGTATGACAACAGAAAGAGAAGGCAGTTATTTGGCTGTAAGGGTACAATAGCACTGGCTCAGTACAGTACAGCACAGCACAGCAACTGGCATCTGAACATGCAGCAGCCACTGGATGTGCTGTATTTAGGCAAACAGTGTACAGAACACTTCAGCAGACTGGCCTTTATTGTTGGAGACTTGCTGTCTGTGTACCTCTGACGGGTCTTCACAGAAGGGAATGTCTAGGGTGGAGTCGTCAACATGCCACCTTGGATGGTCGAACAGTGGGCTAATGTTCTTTTCATAAATGATCCCTGACTTGGTCTGGAGAGTGAATCTCGAATTCGCATCTGGGAAGGAATGTTCAACACTGTTTCGGGATCCAAACATTGTGGAAAGAGATCAATATTGAGAAGGGACTTTAATGATGTGGGCAGGGATTATGCTGATCACTTGAACAGCTCTTCGTAAAATTGTACTGGTGAATCGGCAAGGTTTAACTAGCATCAGGTATCGTGACAAGATTTTGAGACCTTGTGTGATTGTTGCAAGGTGCTGTGGATCCAGACTTTGTATTAGTGGACAATAATGCTCGACCTCATAGAGCACAGGTGGTTGATGTTTTCTTGGAAACAGAAGGGATTGGACGCATCAGGTAGCCTGCTCACTCTTCAGATTTAAATCCCATGTGTGGGATGCACTATGGAGACAGATTCCATCACATAAGCATCCACCAACTGCTCCTTAAGACTTGTGAGCAGCTCTGCAAGAAGAATGGTTGTTATTGCTCCAACATGAGCTTGGTGACATCGTACACAGCCCGCCCCATCATCGTCAGGTCGGTATTGCTGCAAGAGGTGGTCACACCTCATACTCGGCACTATAATCAGTTGTCGGAATGTATGTGCAACCCAGTTAAGTTGGAAAAAATGAACGGTTTTTTGTACTGTTATGTATGTTGCAGTTGCTTACATTCTGGATTCTTTACATAGTTTCTACTTTACTATCACATGTTTATACTGTTTTGTGGCAAAATAAATGCAACCTTGCAAAATTTCTGTTTGTTGCTTCAATTTTAGACACCATTGTGGTTGCATAGTCCTGAATTTATGGTATCCTCTTCAGCATTCATAATAAAAAAAACCCTGATTTAGCTGCCCCATATTCATCATACTTCTAACATGCGAAAGCTTTATGCTTTCTGGTTCCTTGCCCACACTTCCGGGTGTGCAGATCATTCTACTCTTCCACATATTTATTGGGCACTCGTCTCATTCAGATTGAACTGTGGTTGCCAAGTTTATGGCTAGGTGATAACTTAAGCTTTGAAATTGTAGAACCCAGTCCATTGTTGTGGAGGAAGACTGGCCACTGGGTTCTTCCCCACTAGTGCCATAGACCATCTCTTTGCAAAATTGGGAATCTTCAGTTTTCAGTTCTGATGGGACCAACTCTTGCTCACATATGCAACCACCATCTGTCAAGTTCCTAACCTTCCAACTTTTTGCATGCAAAGGCATCAACCTCCTGACGCCTATACTTGGGTAAAACTAACCATCATGGAAATCGTTAAAAGAAAGGCGTGTTTTGTTGCGACAGAATTTTCTCACGAAATTTCAATCACCAACTTTCTCCTCCGAATGTGAAAATATTTTGTTGACACTGACCTACATAGGGAGGAATGATCACCACGATAAAATAATGCAAATTAAGGAGAAAGATACAGGTGTTCATTCTTTCTGTGCGCTATAAGAGATTGGAATAATAGAGAATTGTGAAGGTGGTTTGATGAACCCTCTGCCAGGCACTTAAATGTGATGTGCAGAGTATCCATGTAGATGTAGATTGAAATGCACCTCTAGGCCTTCTGCTGGGATCTCTGCCTAATCCCCTTATATTGTGCTCGGTGCACTCCCTCTCTTTCTCTTTGTCCTCTCAGTTCTTCAGGAGTATCATTTACAGTTACAGCTCTAAATCCATAAATAGGGGATATGTTTTTACATTTCCCGACTGTCAGGAGCATGTGTTGCCAGGAGTGTATAGTGTTGTCATGGCGTAGCTGATAGCCATTAACAGAGCCCTACATTTCCTTAAGACAACCACCTCACATGGGTTTTAATTTGTAGTGTCTCAGGGAGGTGTCTCAAGGCTACTGAGTGATGTTAATCTTGTCTCCTTATGATGCCTGCTATTTATGAACTTCCTATCTGGTCTTGGTCACACTGCTTGCTCCATTATCTTTCTCTGGGTCCCCAGTCTTATGGATATCCCGGGGAATGAACTGGCCAGCCGTTTAGCCAGACAAGTGATATCTCACCCAACATTCACTTTGACCACCCATGGCTTGGATTTGCAGGATGCAGACAAGATCTCTCCTCACTCTGAGATGGAAAATCATCTGATAAACTGCTGCCTCCTCCAATAAACTCTGCACTGTCAAGACTACAGTTGGGACCCTCCTTCTGTTCCTCCCAGAAGAAATCCATGGTCCTGTGTCACCTTCACATTGGTCATAATAGACTAAATCATAGTTTTATTTTATGTAACAAGCCGCTACCACCACATTGTGGTTGCAGACCATTAGACAGCAGCTCATATCCCGGTGGAATGCCCTCTTCTTGCTCTCCATTTTAAGTATGGTCTTTCAGATTCTTTGCCTCTAATATTGGTGGGCAACTTACAGACAGTTGAATTAGTTCTTACTTTTCTCTGTGGAAGTAGTTTTTGTTCTCAGAGATAACATTTTTGACTACTCTCGGGGCAGGAGTAGGGTGGTTGGGGTTGGGGCATCTCCTGCTCCGTGGGAAGTACTCTTGATTCTGCCTCCTTTGCCAGCTGCCTACACCACCCCTCTTCAGCTCTGTTCCAATTGCTTTTAGATATGGTTTCCACCTTTCTCTGCCACATTCTACTTTTCATTTTGACAATAGTACTCTGTGAAATTACTGGGTGCCGCTCCCCTCCTTAACACTATACTGTAATGGATCAGGGGTGAGGCAGCTGTGGAACAGGTGGATCCCATTGCATGCAGAGCCCTGGGGTGCACTCACCTGGGCACACCCATATGCTGCCTTCATTAATTCTGTCACCTTGTATTATTGGTGGGTCAGCTGTTCTCCATTTCATTTTTAGCCTTCTCACTTTTATTGTTATGAATCTCTTGGCTAGAAGATATTCTTTACTATATTCTTTACTCTTTAACTTTCATCGCCCTTAATTCAATTGGTGGCGGTCTGAGGCAGGTGGTATTTCTGTTGCCATAGATGAACTCTGGTAGACCCCTTGTCTGTTCTGGGCTATATACTGGACTGATTCTTGCATTATTACTCTTTCATAAATTATTTGTCAGCTCTGGCACCAGTATTGCCTTCAGTGGTTCGATTTTACCATTTTCCGTTTACAATGAATCGTGTAATTTTTGTGGTTCATGGCTTCATGTTGGAGAAGACATGCAATATGATGATTTCACTTATGTTGAGTGGCTTTGGTAGTGGCTTTATATTGGTTCTTAATGCTGAGTACTCCTCTTATCGTTGAATATATTAAATAGATACTTAATTAAAATTTCTAAAATTGTTTTTATATTTGCTTATACATAGTTTGTCAGTTTTCTTTCTGTATGTTTGTTGGTGGTTTTGTGCTTGATGTCGCAAGTATCCATTGGAATTTCTTGGTTCAATTACTTGTGATTTATTCTAACTTTTGTCATGTGGAAATGTCAGGAATATGAGACATAATGAGGAAATAGTTGACTGTACAGTTACCTGAATTTATTCATCAAGCTACTGGACTAGAATCTGGCAGAAAACTAGTTGCCCGATTTTATTTTTTTGTTATTTTATTTTAATTCCACCCCCCCCCCCCCCCCCCCCGTCCCCCCCCCATCCCCCCCTTATCCAGAGACAAAACAATCTTCCTGTGATGTGGTATCTCTCCAGGACTTGTATACCTCAAATAATCTTACGAATACATTACTAATTGGTTCATTTGGGCTTCCTGGAAAGAATAATAAAAGCATACATACTTCTTGTATGCAGTCAAAAATTTATATTTATTAATTTAAGATGCGCAACAATGTTTCAATTAATCACATAGAGGGAGAAATATTGTTCATTTTAATTTGTTTTATTTCTTCCAGGGTGTTATTAAAGTAGGAGCAGTGAATGCAGATGAACACAAGTCTTTAAGTTCCCAGTATGGTGTTAGAGGATTTCCAACTGTAAAAATATTTGGATCAGATAAGAGCAAACCCGAAGATTACAGTGGTCCTAGAACAGCTGAAGGACTTGTTGATTCTGGATTTAAAGCACTTAGGGATAAAGTTAACATTCAACTTGGTGGAAAACGAAGTGGTAGCAGTTCAAAGGTAAAAATTAAACAATTATTTAATAATCACTTTTGTTGCTGCTCTCTTGCTTGAAATGTTTAAAAATGTTTAAAATACATGTTTTATTTATTGTTAGCAGTGACTCTCTAAATATTTCTTTAAAAGTTTTAAATTGGTGTACAGTGTGATTATAATCAAAGTTAAACTTTCAAAACGCTGTAGAAATAACACCACTGATCAGAATGACATCAAATTGCAACAGAATATTATAGGAGAAGGGTGAAAACGTATGGCAGAAGGAAAAAAAGTGTGAAAATTGATCAGTAGATGGCGCTGTATGTGTTGGAATACGTAAATGGAAAACACCTTTCATGCGCACGACCCATTGAAGGTGGTATAAACACGCCGACTACACAGTTTTCCTCTTTTCACATCTGCGATACTTGCCATGACTGTCTCAATGCAGGATTGTGCTCTGCTTGTAAAGCTGTATTACAAGAATGATGACTGTGCACCCTCTCCACAGAAGTTCCGGACACTGAAGGGTTTGAAAAAAGACGTTGGTCCGATGACTGCTGTGTTTCTGGAGAAAATGATTTGGAAATTCGAAAATATGGGTTCTTTTGGTGTGCAACCTGGTAGAGGGCGGAATCAAATTGATTTGATGTCGGAGGAAGCAGTGGCCATAGCAATGCAGGAGAAGAGTGGTGGTGTGCAAACTTGTAGCGCATGGGGAATTTCCTGAACATTGGACATACCCATGAGCACGGTGTGTAAAATCTTATGAAACATCCTTCTTTGCTATCCATTAAAAATTACCCATGTGAACGAGTTGCTTCCTGTTGACTTGCCAGCAAGAGAGACCTTTGCTTTAGAATTTCTTGCTCGCATTGAAGTGGACAATGATTGGCTGTGGAAGATTTTGTGGACAGGCGAAGCCCATTTCCACCTGACAGGAAATGTCAATACACAGAATTCTCGAATGTGGGCAATGGAAAATCCACATGCAAATAAACTAGTGCCACTTCATCCTGAAAAGGTCACTGTGTGGTGCTGGTTTACAGTGCCCTTTATCATAGGGTCATATTTTTTCAAAGAGACTGGTGCTTCCGGTCCTGTTACCTGTCCAACACTTATAAGCGCTATGAGTGTTTTTTGTGCAACCGCTTCATACCAGCTCTCCAATGGTGTGGATGGGATTATTTTTATAAAAGATGGCACATCTCCGCACATTGCAAATGCAGTTAAGTGGCTTCTGAAGTGCCATTTCGGAAGTGCTAGAATTGTCAGCCGCCATTTCCTTACAGCCTGGCTGTCCCGATCACCTGATCTTAATCCATGTGACTTCTGGCTGTAGGGCTATCTGAAAGATGTGTTCAGGGTTCCTATTGCAAACTTAGCTGCATTGAAGGCACGCATTCCACAACACATTCTGAATGTGACCCCGGAAACACTTTGATCAGTTGTGGAACATGCTGTTTCTCGATTTCAACTTGTTGCAGAAGACTGTGGACAGCACATTGAACATGTTTCGCGCCAGTCACGTGGAACTTAATTATCTGGTTTGATTTTGATTGATGCTTTTTATGCAGCTTTTGGCCTCATGATAATTAAATACAGATTTTTTTCACATCTTCATTGCTGTGGTGGATGGGCTTACGCAAGTAACAGTAGCACATCTGTACACCCATCCACACAAAGTAGTACAGTTTTTCCAATGTCAGACGTACACTTTGGGCATCGTTGTAAGATTCATTTGTCATTTGTAGTTGACCCCTATTATGATGCTTACAGTGCCATCTGTTGCTACATTTTGTAACTTTTTATTTTTCTTCTGCCATACATTTCCCCCTTCACTGATAGTATTCCGTTGCAATTTGATGTCATTTTGACCAGTGGTGTTGTTTCTACAGCTGTTTGAAAGTTTAATTATAATCACCCTGTATATTGAAAGGTACACTGGACTGTAACACACATTAGTTAAGTGAATCAGATGGGTAAATTTGGAAGCAGCATTGAGGTTTAGTGTAACAAATCCCGTTTAGCAATAGGATTTTTATGGATGGTTAACAAAACTTCCTTTATTTTTTTAATTCATTAGATGCTGCAAAAATTGTACTGTAGTCCTTGTTTAAATGTTTCTCACGTGTTTTCAGGGAGCCTAAATATTTTACAAGTTACTAAATTCTTGACAGTTAATAAAGAAAGTAAAGTACTGATAAGAATCAGTGATCATAATGAATTTCCTGAGTCATGTCGTCTAGATTACTTCATTTTTGTTATTACGTTATTTCAAGTATTATGTTTTAGCAATTTACATCGTCAGATCCTGTAATTAATAAGAGTTGAGAACTGTAAAACCTCACTTATCAAACTCAAAACTTTGAAAATAAAGTTGAGTGCCAATGGAAGAGGATGGTTTGAAAAGTTCTCAGAATGGAATAGGAAAAAAGTATTTACATCACTGAATCTCTCTTTATTTTTCAATGTAGTCTCCTTGTAGATGAATGCACTTGGTTTCCAACAATGTTCCAGTGCCTTGATCCCATCTTGAAAATGAGTTCTCTCCAGGCCTGCAAAATAGTCATCAACTGTGGTTGTCAATTCTTTGTTTTCTTTGTTTTCAGTTTTGGGAAGAGATGGAAGTTTGACAGAGCCATATCAGGTTAATAAGGCGGGTGTGACAACAATTCATACGTTTGTTCGTGTAATTTTTCCATGGTGACGGTACATGTGTGCAGGCGCGCATTGTCTTGATGGAAGATGACTTTCTTCCTTGCCAAACCTGGCCATTCTTTGTGTATCTTTTGTTGCAATTTGTCCAGGAGGTTAGCATAGTATTCTCCAGTAATTGTTTGCCCAGTGGGGAGATAATCTACAAACAGAATCCCCTTCGCATCCCAAAACACTGATGTATGACCTTTCGTGCCGAAGGAATTGTCTTAGCTTCCTGTGGTTGCAGTGAATCACCCTGTTTCTACTGCTTTGACTGTTGTTTTGTCTCTGGGGCATAGTAGTGCACACAATTTTCGTCTGTGGTCACAGACCGGCACAAAAAATCTTGTTCATTTCTCCTACAATGGGCCAGACATTGTTCCGATATGTCCATTATCATGCCATTTTTGATATAGCATTAAGTGTAGCAGCACCTATCTTGCAGACAATATTTTTTTTCATTTCTATAGTTAAAATGCAATATACCCTTTCAGATGACATCTGGCAAGCGTGAGGAATTTGACGCACTTTCAATCGGTCCTCCATGATCATTTTGTGCACTTTTGCTATAATTTCTGGGGTAGTCACACATCTTGGTCAACCACTGTGCAGATAATCATCTAAGATCTTCTGACCTAATTTAAATTAATTTGTCCATTTGGCAACAGTTGAATATGAAGGAGCAGAGTCTACCCGTGTATTCTGTAAATCGGCTTGAATGTCCTTTGCTTTCATATCTTTCTTCATGAAGTACTTCGCAAATCACTACGTGGGAACATTAACAGAGCCACGCCACTGCCACAGCTCTCTTCCAAGATCACTGACGTGGCTTGTGTTTACAGGCAACATTGCAATGAATATCACATGAACAACTTGTTGCACTAGTGCTGACCTCTCGTGTTGATTTAGAGAACTTTTCACACCATCGTCGTATAGTAAGTCATATACTGAAACAGTGTATCAGCTACCAATTGGACTCAAAAGTTTGCACATATAAAAGCACGAGGCAAGAGACAACAGTGGTGAGGCTAATGGTTTTCTAAACATTCGTGGATTTTCATGTATAAAAATTGAGAGCGATTTAAAACAGGAAATACTTGAAGTTGAATTATCCAAGAGTACTTAAGAGAAGTGGAGCAAATCAGTTTCGAATTTGCACTGATGATCTACAGGACACCAGCTGGTGGTGCTCACTGCTGCTCAACATAGTGAAGCTCGTGGTCATATTACTATGAATAACTTGACATTTCAGACTGTGGTAATATGTACATTTGGAGTCATCCTATCATCATGTTTACTCCAGGATCATGTATGATGCATGTTAAGTCACTGCTTTGATTCCTGGAACAATCCACAGACTGCATTGAGACTTGACAAAGTACCAGTACTGTGTTGCAGACTCCCTCCCTACCTCCATCAGTGAAGTCACAGATGGGTACGTAAACCCAGTGAATGAATCTGTTTTACATGGTCATTGCTGTCGTCTTCTGTTAATAGAACTTCCGATGCTGGCATATCCTTGTCTGACTATTACAACAATTTTAATAACTATTCCTTGGTGTGGCAAATGTGACATACCATCCTAACCCTTCTTTCAGTCAAGGTATGCCATAAAGCTGTTTTCTCCACTATTAAATTCAATGCTTCTTCATTAGTTACCCAGTCTACATAACTTATATGCAGTATTCTTCTATAACACCACATTCCAATAGTTTCTATGCACTTCTTATGTGTGCTGTTTATCATTAATTTTACACTTCCATCTATCACAGCATTCCAGACAAGTGATTTTAGAAACGACTTCCAGACATATCAAATATTTATTCAGCGTTAACAAATTTCTCTTTTTCAGAAGTTCTTCCCTTGCTGTTGCTATTCTGTATTTTGTATCCTTTCCACTTCAGCCTTTGTTAGTTATTTTGCTGTCCATGTAACAAAACTTGTTTCCTATTTTTAGTGTCTCATTTCCTAATTTAATTTCCTCAGCATCGTGTAGTAATAATTTGGCTTCATTCTGCTACTTGTGTTTTTCTTTTGTTGATGTTCATCTTGTAACTTCATTTCAAGATACTATCCGTTTCAGCCGACTGCTCTTTAAAGTCTTTTGCCATCTCTGCCAGAATTTAGTAATTTTTTTTGTCTCCAGGTACATAAATTTGTCAGATTTTTCCTCAATTTCCTTTACTGCTAGCTCTATGTACACACTCAGTAACACAGCTGATAGCTTAAAACCCTGTGTCACTCCTTTCTCAACTGCAGCTACCAGTTATTTTTCTTCATCTCTTAGAATTGCAGTGTGATTTCTGTACAAGTTGTGAATCACCTTTTTCTCGTTCGTATTTTACCTCTGACAAATTCAGAATTTCAAAGATTGTATCTCAGTCAGTACTGTCAAAAAGATTTTCTGCATTCGTAAATGTGGGTTTGTTTTTCTTCAACCTATTTACTAAGTTCAAGTCAATATTGCCTTTCATGTTCCTCAGTTTCTCTTGAACTGAAATTCTTCCTAGTCTAGTTCAGTTACTACCAGCCGTTCGATTCTTCTACAGATAATGTGTATTATAATTTTGCGACCACAACTTACTAAACTGACAACACAGTGTGAGTGTAAATAACCCATTAGCATCTGCCTTCTTTGGTATTGGGATTATTACACTCTTCCTGAAGTCTGAGGATATTTCACATTTCTTAGATATTTTGCATCCATGGTGAAACAGTTTTACAAAGAAGTTCATGTAATAAGTGTTCCCCATTAGACTGTCTCACAGTTCATATTTGGCTCAATTGAGTATTGCCAAATTATGTTTGCAACTGTATATGTTTCAATAATTGTATTCTTGCAACTGTAAACATGCGCTGCTGTTCCAGAACTTTTGAGCGTAATCTTTGTTGTTGTCATTTGTACTTTGTCAGAATATTTGTTAATGAAATATAACATTTATGTATAAAAGCATTCCTAACAAATAAACTTTTGGTCTTTAACAGAGTGATCCAAAAGATGTCATTGAACTGACAGACAGTAACTTCAAATCAAAAGTTTTAGATTCTGAAGATATTTGGCTGGTTGAATTTTATGCTCCTTGGTGTGGCCATTGTAAGAATCTTGCACCACATTGGGCTAAAGCAGCTACTGAACTGAAAGGAAAGGCGAGTACTACGGGTTGCATATATTTATGTAGAGGTAGATAACCGAGAAAAATAAAAAGAAACTGTTTGATATTTTAACTCTTATTTGTTTAAAATGAATTGCTTTGTTGTAGGTAAAACTTGGCGCTTTAGATGCAACAGTACATACTGTAACAGCAAATGAATATGGAGTACAGGGATATCCTACAATAAAATATTTTGGACCTGGCAGGAAGGAATCAAGCTCGGCTCAAGACTACACTGGTGGCAGGACAAGCAGTGATATAGTAACATGGGCAATGGAAAAACTGGCAGAAAATGTTCCTGCTCCAGATGTGAAACAGGTCAGTCATTCAACAAATAAAGCTAGTAATGTGTGTGTGTGTGTGTGTGTGTAATCATGAACAAGAAGAAATAAAAGTTGTCTCAATAGTAAATAACTCTGTTAGAATGTAGTGGATTAAAAGTTAGATGTAATTCTCCTTACTTGCCTCGATATACATAGACAACATTTCATGCTGAATCACACCATGGCAAAAGTTTGGGATTCAGCCACACCTAAATATAGATATAAGCCTCTAAAGTGGCCAAAAAATTTGGCGTGCTGTTCTGAGAGCCAAGGTTTGACCGACCACTGCTACTTTTCGTATAAACCAATCACACCAAAACTTCAGAGGGTTATTCCTATCTATGATGTCTATATATGGATGAAATTTAACTAACATTGGATGCCTAGATGAAAAGATACGCCCCTGCAAAGTTGGCCAAAATTTTATACGTTCAAATTTTAGAGTATTTGGGGGGGGGGGGGGGGCAATATCTCGACTGTTTCTCTTACTACAGCTGGAAAGAGCATGCTTTAAGTTTCAAAGCTATATTGTTTAATTTCTGGATCTTTCTGAGTAAGAGTACGTTTCAAGAGTTATTAGTTTTGCACTTCTAGAAGATTGAAAAGTGAAATATTTTTCACATGAATTCCCATAATTAATTTTTTTATTTGACTATATAAATCAGTTTCAAACAGTAATTTAACATATGCTATAAAACAAGTATAATAAACAACACAGCAAATTTTCAAAACAAAAACACTAAATAGTCAGTTCCATTTTTGGTTAAATAGCTCCACAGTTTTGTCAAGGACAAATTGAAAAAACAGTATTGTCTTCCTGATGATGACGTTGAAGGTGCTTTTAGTCATGAAAATAATGAAAATATGTTGCTCAGGAATCCAACAGGTAGTTTTTGCAGTTGGCCAATGGAAGGGACAAGCAGTAACATGTGGCTGATGAGGACATCTTGTTGTTCATGTGAAACTTGACAGACTCTTCCAACTTGCCAAAAATTGTCATACTGTCCTGGTTGTAAATTTGCAATTGAGATTGCTGGAATTTCATCATCTACTTCAGGGGCATTAACTGTGAATGCTGTAGCATCATTGTAAACTCTTTCTCCGAGCTGATTTCGATTAATTGGCTTAAACTGATGATTTTCTCTTGTTCCAGATATTGTATGTCCCATGTCAAACATTGTTTCTTGATCCGGATGATTTTTTTTTTTTTCATTTGCTACATAAAAAAACTTTTTCTGGACTACTATCATCACAGAATTTGAACAAATCATATGGAGTCAATATTTGGTTATCTAAGGGCCTCTGCAAACTACTAAGGAGTGCTAGTCTTTTTGCTGTTCCCCCAGTGCCAGCACATGGTGATATACTGTGGCTTGTTCCAAAAAAAATCCATTCGGCAGTGGTGCTAAAATCCTTTTCATGCAGACATAAATTGATGAAACTTTTGGAATTCTTATACTGAGCAGCTGAACCATCACTAAATAAATGTTCTTCATGTTTTCAATCTTTGTCTTTAAATATGCTATTAGCTTTATTTGATGGGCATGGACAGCAATTGTTATCACGACAGAGACAACAAATGCTGATAGTCTGACATTCTTTGCCACCAAAATAGATAGCAAATGGATGTAATGTGGCTTGACTATGCTTCCAATGAAATCCTTGCACTACATCGTGAACAACAAATGAATAATTCTCAGCAAAATCCATCAATGTTATTAATTAATTTCCTGCAAGATTTCTTTTTAGCTGCGTAGGGTTTAAACTTTAGTGTTTTGTCAGAAAGTGATGGCTTCTTAAATTGGTAATTTTCAAAATCAGTGCCACCATGAAATCTTCAGCAGTGCTCTGATATGTCTCCAATTTGCTTCTGGTAGTATGAACCCATTGCTTGTATTACACTGTTTCTTTAGGGTCATAGTCTTCAAAAGGGTCTTTAAGAAAAGCTTCTAGTTTTATTTTTTCTGGACATTCCTCACAGCACTCACAGCATTGTTGCAGTGTACAATCTTTTAAGTCTAAACTGCATACAGTTTCTCCCCCCCCCTCTCCTAACTCTGTAATAACCTCAGCTGGATGTTTCTGAAGCCAAGCTCACAAAATTTTGAGAAGCTTAGTTGAGTTCATTTTGCTTACAATAAACAATGATTTTTTTATTTTATTTTTTATTTTATTTTATTTTTTTTTTAGGTTACAAAGAAGCAGGTGTTTCTGCTTCTGAATCTTCCCTTTTCAGTTTGCAGGTGTTGCCAAAATTCCATCTTCCATCTCTAGTTTCCTAGACTTCTTCACCATTTTAGTCGAAACAGCAAATTCCTTAGCTGTTTTTTCAATAGTCCAGGTATTTGGGGCCAGGGTCAAAATTTGAACTTTACTGCTATTTCTTGAAGCCTGAAATATCTTAAGTTTTTAAATTAACATGTCCATATCTTTACATTTCTGGCACTTTTCCATTTGCATTTGAGCAATGGCTACTTGGCTCACACCAGCAGCTGTGGCAATTACATTAGTAATGCTGCCTTAGGCTTTCAGAACTTTGCTCTTTATGTGTCCCATTGAATGCCTTTTGCTGATCTGTTGAAGCTTTAATGGTGATTCACCATGTGGTGATAATGAAGTATTAGCAGTAAAACGAGCATCAACAACATCCATATCTTCAGTAGATGGTGATTCTTGCTTATTATGGTAGGATGATTCTTTTTGGGCCACATTTGGTACCAATTTTCTGACCAGGTTTAAAAAACTTCATTAGTCGGTAACTTCAACCAATCGGACATCGCAATGGTTACTGCTGTTAAAATCTTCTTGGTTACGTGTTGTTCTTTACTACCAAATGGGTTGCAGCAAGTCTTCTGCAAGAACAGAAATTTTGTTATCAACAAGGCGTTATGTTATGAACAAATTTGGGCATCTTCAGTAAAATCAAGCCCAGACCTACGCTGTAGAAGCTCCTTCTCCATTGGTGACATTTCCTCAACTTCTTGTAGATGACTTTTGTCATAATAGAGTGGTGATGACTCGTAACAATCAGCTTCATCTGATCCGCCAAAGTAGCTGGGTGCAAGGGTCTCTTGGTTCATTTTATACAATAATTTATTGACCTTTTACAAGCAATTTTGAAAGCTGATGAACATCTGGGTTTGAAGCTTAGAAGATTTAATCTTGCACATAAAATATACAAATTAGGCCATCAAAACATATTGTTTTAGTGGTCACCTTCAGCTAAAACAATGACTGTTGATTACTCAAACACTCAGTACTCAACACTAAGATTGTACAATGTCAACACCAAAGATTACACTGCACAGAAAACTGACACTGTGAAAATTGCCAATAATGAAAGCAACCATTGAAAGTGGTGAATCAGCAATGTATCACTGCTGCGAGGATAGAGCCGTAAAAGAAAAACACTATTGCTGCTTTATAATGTCGATGGAAACGGAGTGAAAATGCATATATGCACCACCATGCATTGTAGGATTAGAACGTTCTAAAGCAACATAGCATTCCATTATGATCTTATAGATTTTATAATCTTGACCATTTTCTGAGGTTTTATTATATTTATATTCTATACTGTAAAATGATGTAAAAACACTTCTTATTAGCATAGTTACATTCCCTAAACTTCAGGAAAATCTGATACTACTGAAAGAAACTACACTTACACATTTTTTTATTGGTTTAAAGTTTCAAATTTTATTAATTTTTTGATTTATCGATAATCTATTGTCCGTGCTTTTGATAGCTATTCTTACCCATTGGTGTGCAAGATCCAGAGATTAAATTATGTAACTTTGAAAGCTTAAAGCATGCTCTTTCCAGCTGTGGCAAGAAAAAAAGATTTAAAAAGTGACAATTGAGATAATGCCTCCCAAAAATACCCTAAAATTTGAATGTAGAAAATTTTGGCCAACTTGTGTGCAGATGCATATCTTTTCATGTAAGCATCCAATGCTAATTAAATTTGATCAATAGATAGCCATCATAGATAGAAAAAACCCTCTGAAGTTTTGGTGTGATTGGTTCATACGAAAAGTAGCAGTGGTCAGTCAAACCTTGGCTCTCAGAATAGCTCGCCAAATTTTTTAGCCGCTTTAGAGGCTTGTATCTGTATTTAGATGTGACTAAATCCCAATTTTTTTTTTGCCATGTTGTGATTCAGCATAAAGTTGTCTGTGTATAGTAAAGCAAATGACCTATCAATCTTGGCACATTTGCACTTTCGTATGTGATACAAAGATGAGTATCCTCTCTTTAAAAGCCCCTAAAAATTCAACCACTGAAGATACTGGACTGAAATTTGGTTTGTAACCTTCAAAGGCCATATAGAATCTTCACACCAAATTTCGTTACATTTGGAGATGGTAGAGTGGAGGCGTTTTTTAATATTGGTCCCTTTGATGTGGAATGACCCTTAGATGACCTCTGTCTCAGCTGTTAAACCAGAAAACAAAGCAAACTTTCTAAGTTGAGCATAAGGCGGAAGTTTTTTTATTGTGGCATTCAGGTATTATTTTTCCAGACCAGAATGGCACACTTACCTTTCTGTGTGTTTGTGAACTTCAGTATTTCCTGAAGTATCTGCATAATTTTAGCAGTTGTCCACCCCTTGTTTGTATCCCTCACTGTGTGCAACTATGCACCAGTGCTTCGTAAACTCTCATTTCTTCTCTGTTTGCAGATAATAAATGAAGAAACCCTTAAAGAAGCCTGCGAAGAACATCCACTTTGTGTTGTATCTGTTTTGCCCCATATTTTGGACTGTCAGTCAGATTGCCGATATAGTTATCTAGACACACTGAAGAAAATGGGTGAGAAGTACAAACAGAAAATGTGGGGGTAAGTTTTAAGTGACTTGTTTTTCTTCTTATGCTTTGTATTTCTCCATAATAGCATTGTGTTTCTAACTTAAAGCAATTAAACATTAATAAACAATGTGATGCCACAAGAGGATTTTGTATGCAGGCACATTTAAATGTCTAAACTTTTGCAGAAAATAAAAATTATGTTAATGCAGTAAATACCATATAAATGGAATTAGTTAGGTAACACACACACACACAATACACTCTATATATCAGTAACTTGCCTAGTCTTCTTCATCTACAATGCAGTCATATAGTCAGAAACATGTGAGATGTCAGTTTGGGGGACAGTTAAGCAGCTGGCTGTAGAATTTTCACATGTTATCAACCTGGGAGATATTAATGTAAATGTTCTTCCTTTTGTTCTTTAAATTCCTTTTAGTATCATTGTGTGTGATTGCCATTAAATACTTCTCCACACATGCAGTAAAAAAAATCTAATGACCTTGCTGACATGTTGAGGTGGTGAAAAAACTGTTCATATAAATACTGAATAGTTCAAAATACTCTAAAAGTACTTAATTCTTTCTTTATTGATCTATTCAATGCTGTATCTTCCTGAAGATATTTACACTAAAATTCCTCACTGTTTTACAAAAGTAATATGTGGATGGTAAGCAGTATACACGAAGAGAATATAAGCTTTTGAAATGTTACGCTACAAGGATAACTAATAGCAATACCAAATTGCATCTAGGGGGAAAAAAAAACTTTTGACTTTACTAAACAAAGGAATAACAAACAGTGGAAAGTCCATGACGAAATAACAATATTATGAAAAGGGTAGGTTGCTGTTGACCAGATTGGAGACATTGAATAGCAAACAGGCACAATGAAAATACTGCTGTACGTTAAGCCTTTGGCCAGAAGCCCTTCTTCCGACGTAGAAAAAGTGTGCGTGCGCACATACATACACCTGCAATAGAACTAGATGCAATGTCTGTCCCATACATCCTCCTACCCCGACCTACTCCAGTCAGGCCGCGGGTATCCCCTATCTCATCAAAGGCAGGGCTACCTGAAAGCAGTCATGTGATCTACAAACGAAGTTGCAACCAATACATGGGTATGAAAACTAACAAGCTGTCTGTCCACATGAATAGCTACTAACAAACTGTGACCAAAAGACAGCTGGACCACCTGCTAGCTGAATCAAGGTGCCCAACCACATAGTGCTTCACTTCAGCGACTGCTTCATAATCTGTGCCATCTGGTTCCTTCCTTCCAACACCAGATTTTCAGAACTGCACAAGTGACAACTTTCCCTGCAATATATCCTATGTTCCCATAGCCAAGGTGTGTATGCCCTGGGGAAATTTTCGGAATTCTGGGGAATTTTTTTGTTCTAATTTACAGTTAAATTTTTGTAATTTTGACTGGTAAGAACTGATACTCTAACAAAGAGTATTACTGTATCCTGCTACTGCAGTATAACACCTGCAGCAATAACTCATAAGCAAGAGAAAAAACCAAAATGAAACTTTGGTTGTAAAGGAAATGTGTCATTTAGAAAAAAGTGCACACACAAGCATCTGCCAACAGCAATATTTGTCAAAGGCCTTACGACGAAGACGACGCAATACTTCGTAACAACAAACTGCTTCCCCCCCCTATACTCTTGCAATTTCTGAAATGAAAAGCATTAATTTCAAAGTAAATTTCCTATTATGCAAAATGAATTATGTTATGTGTGAGAATGTGCAATGAATTTCTAAAAATCAGTGTTGACTCTCATTTAAAACTTTGAGGACCGGCCACTTAGAATTATTTAGAGCCCAGAAGACCAGACATTTATGTAATTATTTTAAGATTTATGGGTACATTTGTGTGATGTATCTTATAGTGTCACACACACACACACACACACACACACACACACACACACACACACAAAAAGGCAAATATTACACATGAAAGATTAGCTTATTAATCTTGGAGATCAATATATGTGAAAGCTTAGTTTTTCTTGTAGCTACATTGTGTATAATCATTTCAGCCATTAACTTTCCTAATTGTTTGTATGCATTACTTAGCCAAAGTGACAGCACTGTTGACTACATAACCTGTCAAATGCTTCGGATATCTGCCATCATCAACTGGCGAGATCACGTAACAAGAGCTATGATTGGCTTACTTACAAAACAGCATTGCAATCTCGATTTCAGTGCTTTGGAAACTAAAGTTCTGTGTTTGGTGGCATTCAAATTTGTAAGTTTTTCAGTTTATGGGGAAGTGCACTGTCACTTAGCACAGAAAAAGTGTGTTTTTAACTGGGAAATCTGGCAAAAATCAAGGATTTCTTTTCCTTGTCTGACGTATACACCCTGATAACCCCCTGGCCCCAGCCCTCACTAGTCCCCTTCCATGATCCCACTCCAAAACCACACAAGCCTTCTATTCCACCAACACATCCAGTAATCTTTTTTTCCCATTCTCTAGTCCTCTCCATTTCTGCTCCCTTTCCCCCGTCACCAAATATCCTGACTACACCTAGCAACTCTATTCTGTCCCCACTACATCCCTACATCCTCCCACAAGCAATACTAAACCTTCAACCATCCTGCTCCAGCCTCCTCTGTACTCCACCATCCACAGCAAATTGTTTATCCCATCAGGTGTAGTTGCAGTCTGGCTGCTGCAGGCAAGACACAGTGGTCTTGTGTGTGTGTGTGTGTGTGTGTGTGTGTGTGTGTGTGTGTGTGTGTGTGTTTTTTTCCCCACTTCAGAAGGTGGTGTTCCGGCTCAAAGCTTAAATGCATAGCAGTCTTCTTTTCATTGTGCCTGTCTGTGACTCAGTGTCTCCTCTATATGGTGAATAGTGTCTATCCTTTTAATAATATTGTCATTAACCAAAGAAATCAGTTGACAGGACACATCCTGAGACATTAGGAAATAGATAATTATGTAATAGTGGAGTTCATAATAGAGGAGGACAAAAAGCTTAACTGCAAGAACCAGGTTCAAGTGGCTGTAGCTTGCAGCAGTTGCAGAGAGATAAGATACTTGAACAAGATAGGCTAGTATAGAGAGCTGCATCAATATTTTGCATTTGAAAGTAGTATGCTCTGCTAAAATGATTTACATTTTGTGTATCATACTTAAGGGAAAAGAATAATGTCACTGGGAATTTATGGGAAAAAATGTTAAACATACATGTCGGGATTGTCATTAGACCTTTAAAATTGTTAGATATTTAGCTCTGAAAAGTTAAAGAAATATTGTTAAACACATTTGCACAACAACTTTTTCTGCAAGGAAATCGTACCAAATGGATAGCTAATTTCTCTTCATTGTCTCAATATGGACAGTAGTCACTCACTGAATGAAAAGAAAAGTTATCATCAACACAAGGTATTACAAAATCAACGCATTATTTCAAAAACTGGCAAATAGGACCTTATTTGAAGCATTTACACATTTTGTCAAAATTTTTACTTTACAATGACCATTATGCCCTCCAAACGTAACAACTTCTGAAGTTATATCAGTCACTTCTTTTCATAAATTGAAAAGGAACACAGGACAATGATATTTGAACAGATGTATTAAAAACTTTGCCTTCATTTGAAAATAGTGAGTAATACCAAGAATGAATTATAACTGTAATTTAAATTTTCATGTAATGTCATTAAGGCCAGTTTGAGACAAAAAATATTAGTTCATTAAAATATAAATACTTCTTGGTAAGAGAAGAGTACCGTATTTACTCGAATCTAAGCCGCACTTTTTTTCCAGTTTTTGTAATCCAAAAACCTGCCTGCGGCTTAGAATAGAGTGCAAAGTAAGCGGGAGTTCTGAAAAATGTTGGTTGGTGCCACCACAACTTAACTTCTGCCGTCGAATTATGTAGAGCTACACAGGCTTGCTTTCCAGGCAGGCACAAAGATAAATACTGGCAACAAAACCTCTGCGTCAGTAAATTTAAAAAAAAAGGCAGAAGACGAGCTTTTTTTTTTTTTTTTTTTTTTTTTTTTTTTTTTTTCCCCCGCCTCGAGTTTTGACCACTTAATTTTCATACATTATCCAACGAAGTAAATACAAATTCCGTATTGGTCATCTTCGAATGTAGCAGCATTTCAACGTACTACGAAAATCCGACTGGCAAGACTGTTTAGGATGTTTGTCAATATGGCCAACTCTACATTCTGAATTTTTTCCTACCTGTGACAAGAGATCGTTGCTAATAGGAACTTTTATGAATTGTGAATCACATGCAGTATTCTCTTCACCATAAAAATAAGATGAATGTAAACATTTTGCCATGTATTCTTTCGTGTTTGCTGCTAGCTCATTTAAATCCTGTCTGACTCATTTAAATCCTGTCTGACTCGTTTAAATCCTGTCTGACTCGTTTAAATCCTGTCTGACTCGTTTAAATCCTGTCTGACTCGTTTAAATCCTGTCTGACTCGTTTAAATCCTGTCTGACTCGTTTAAATCCTGTCTGACTCGTTTAAATCCTGTCTGACTCGTTTAAATCCTGTCTGACTCGTTTAAATCCTGTCTGACTCGTTTAAATCCTGTCTGACTCGTTTAAATCCTGTCTGACTCGTTTAAATCCTGTCTGACTCGTTTAAATCCTGTCTGACTCGTTTAAATCCTGTCTGACTCGTTTAAATCCTGTCTGACTCGTTTAACCCTGCTGTTCTGTTCGGGTCTATATGACCCGAAACGAATATGAACGTTATTTTACATTATGTAAATACCAATATATATTTATGAAACTTTGTGACTTTGTCTGAAAATGGATGAGCAGCATGTGTTTTAAAAGGTTTTAAAAAAGTTTAAGAAGTTTGGGCTTCAACTGTAATAGTTGCATATGTAATGTTCGGGTCATAATGACCCGACACAAATATGTTTAGTGTAACTCGTATTTATTTCTAAAATCTGGAAATGGCGAAAATTATTTTTGTTGTGTTGTGTGGGAATAGTGACTGCATCATTCCAACTTACTCTCAACAATCACCTAAAGCTCCATGCGTTCACAACAATGGGCTTGTTTGTTGCTTTCCCCAGGAAATAATAATTGGCAGTTCTCAATAATTGGAATGCTTTGTTTCTGCCCAGTTTGACTTGTGACACCATGGCGATGAGACCATTGAATGATCGTGAGTTGGAAGAAATAGTAAATGCCTCACCAGATGAAGGATCACTTTCTGAGTTTGAAGATCACATCAGCAATGCATCTGAAAGCGAGTGTTCCGATGACAGTTACGACAGTCCACAGCCCATACAAAATAGTGTAGAGACTTTTCTTTCTAAAAATGGGAATATAGAATGGCAGTTGCATCCACCAGCACAACATGGTCGCCTACCAGCTTCGAACATCATCAAGAGTACCCCAGGAGTTACCAGGTATGCAGTCAGCAGAATATCTGATGTAAAATGTTCATTTGAAGCAGTATTTCACACAGCGCTTCAAAATGAAATAATAGAGATGACAAATATTGAAGGGCAGCGAGTTTATGGTGAACAGTGGACAGATATTGATGGTTCTGTTTTCCATGCATACTTAGGACTCTTACTCCTAGCGGGTGTATATCGATCTCATGGGGAGTCTACAAAAAGTTTGTGGGATAAAGATACTGGGCGAAACATATTTCGAGCAACCATGTCTCATGAAACATTCTGTAAGATATCACGTGTCCTGCGATTTGACAAGAAATCTACTAGAGAGGAAAGACGACGTACTGACAAACTTGCCGCAATTCGTAGTATTTGGGAGAAGTGGGTAGAGGTCCTTCCTAAACTGTATAATCCAGGAGAAAATGTTACTGTTGACGAGCAGTTAGTAGCATTTAGAGGTCGCTGTCCATTCAAGCAGTATATCCCAAGTAAACCGGCAAAATATGGGATCAAAATATGGACCATGTGTGACAGCAAAACTTCATACGTACTGAAAGCCCAAATTTATACAGGAAAGGTGAGTGGAGCGGCACCAGAAAGAAATCAGGGAATGAGGGTGGTATCTGATCTCACTTCTGAGTTACGTGGTCAGAATATCACGTGTGACAACTTTTTTACGTCGTACAATTTGGGGCAGCTGCTTCTGAAAAGGAAATTGACTATGTTGGGAACTATACGGAAAAATAAGCCGGAGCTTCCACACAAAATGACCAACAAGGAGGTACACAGCTCTTCATTTTACTTCACAAATGACACTACTGTGGTTAATTATATTCCTAAGAGACACAAGAATGTTGTACTTATGAGCACTCTCCACCATGATGCGGAAATCAGTGACAGGGCTGATAAGAAGCCAAAAATGATTTTGGACTATAATTCAACCAAAGGTGCTGTAGACACGCTTGATCAGTTATTAGGTACATATACATGCAAACGAAAAAGTAATAGGTGGCCAATGATAGTTTTCTACAATATTCTTGATGTTTCTGCTTATAATGCATACGTTTTGTGGATTTCGGTTGACCCTAATTGGAATGCAAGCAAATTGACTAGAAGGAGAATATTCTTGGAGGAACTTGGAAAGTCACTGATAAAAGAACATATTGCATCAAGAACGCATTTCCCAAGAACAGAAGATTCTTTGAGAATGGTCACAAGCATCCAAAACCCGAATGATGTGGGTGGTGTGTCAGAATCGGTAACAACAAGAAAATCTACAAAACGTGCACGCTGTAAGTTCTGTCCATCAAGTAATGACAATAAAACAAACATGGTGTGTGGAAAATGTAGTAAACATATTTGCAAGAAACATGTAACCTACTTGTGTCCACAGTGCAAGCAGTAAGAAAAGAACTGTAGTATTTTATAAGATGATTGTATTGAAAATTCTGTTGTTTCAAATTTATGTGAATACTTGTGCCTAAACTACAATCAGTAAGAAGAGAGGATTCTAAAGTTGTAGTGCTTTCTATGTTGGAATGTAATAAAAAAACTGTAGTGTGTTCTGTACTGTAGTGTGCTCTAAGATGAATATCTGTAATGACAACTGTCTGTTGTTAGAAAATGTCAATACTTACGTCTAAACTGTCAACAATAAGAATAGAAGTATGGAAAAACTGTAGTGCTTTCTAAGTTGAATGCCTGTAATGGAAACTGTCTGTTGTTTCAAATTTATGTGCATATTTAAATGAAAAATATCCCTCAATAAAGTTGTATGCATTGTTATTATTATTATTATTACCATTATTATTATTATTATTATTATTATTATTATTACTAACAAGGTACTGGAATAGAACAACAATGTCGATAGCTAAAACTGTACCAAAATTTATGTTTCTAAAGCATTTTGATATGTCGGGTCATATTGACCCGAACAGTATATATGTCAAGTAAAAGTGAACAGAACAGCAGGGTTAAATCCTGTCTGACTCGTTTAAATCCTGTCTGACTCGTTTAAATCCTGTCTGACTCGTTTAAATCCTGTCTGACTCGTTTAAATCCTGTCTGACTCGTTTAAATCCTGTCTGACTCGTTTAAATCCTGTCTGACTCGTTTAAATCCTGTCTGACTCGTTTAAATCCTGTCTGACTCGTTTAAATCCTGTCTGACTCGTTTAAATCCTGTCTGACTCGTTTAAATCCTGTCTGACTCGTTTAAATCCTGTCTGACTCGTTTAAATCCTGTCTGACTCGTTTAAATCCTGTCTGACTCGTTTAAATCCTGTCTGACTCGTTTAAATCCTGTCTGACTCGTTTAAATCCTGTCTGACTCGTTTAAATCCTGTCTGACTCGTTTAAATCCTGTCTGACTCGTTTAAATCCTGTCTGACTCGTTTAAATCCTGTCTGACTCGTTTAAATCCTGTCTGACTCGTTTAAATCCTGTCTGACTCGTTTAAATCCTGTCTGACTCGTTTAAATCCTGTCTGACTCGTTTAAATCCTGTCTGACTCGTTTAAATCCTGTCTGACTCGTTTAAATCCTGTCTGACTCGTTTAAATCCTGTCTGACTCGTTTAAATCCTGTCTGACTCGTTTAAATCCTGTCTGACTCGTTTAAATCCTGTCTGACTCGTTTAAATCCTGTCTGACTCGTTTAAATCCTGTCTGCCTAAGAAACTACGAAACTAGAGTGAGACAACAGCACTTACCAGATCAAAGAAAAATAAGCAGTCAATTCAAACCAGACGAAGCACGTGAAAAAAGAATGGTACCCGTATAAATACGGGCGGAGCACCTGACGCATAGCAATGGCTACATGGTAAAGCTTAACTGCTAAGCTTAAGACTCGAACCAAACTACTGTAGCTGTATCGTCATTCCTTCGATCTAAATTGTGTATCATATTACAGTGGACCAACTTGGTTTCGATTTGGAGGTGCGGCCTAAAACTTTTCTCTCCCTTGGAATTTCGAGTCTCAAATGTCAGGTGTGGCTTAGATTCGGGGAAAAATTTTTTTTTCCTTGATTTCGAGTCTCATTTTTCAGGTGCGGCTTAGATTCGAGTAAATACGGTAGTTTGAATTCCAAATAAAATTACAGTGTTCTCTCAATCATTAGAGATGCACTCACTACATGACTCCTACACTTTCTTGTGACGTTTAGCTTTGCTCTGATATTTTACATTACTTTTCCTCTATCGATAATTTTGCAGCTATTGGCTATTATTAGTATATGAATTATATTCATTTCATTGATTGTGGCTTGCAGGTGGATTTGGGCAGAAGCTGGATCTCAACCTGAACTCGAATCAATGCTGGAAATTGGTGGATTTGGTTATCCAGCTATGGCAGTAATGAATGTCAAGAAGATGAAGTATTCCATATTGAGGGGATCTTTCTCCACAGATGGCATCAACGAATTTTTACGGTAAGTTTCATGAAATGTGTTTCTCATATTCCTTCTTGAAATTGAGCAGCTTTCATAGCTTCATCTTCTTGGCTGGAAATGAATAAATTGTAATTGATTGATGACCAGAAGGACATTAACACAAAATTGTTTGCTTTACTTTGAATGAAAATAGCTAATTTTTGTTGTGGGTGTTATCAGAGCATGATGGCCACATACATACTTTGTTCACAATTCTTCAAAGAAAAATAGGCTCTACTGATTGACACAACATGAAGAAAGTGTTTTGTATGAAGAATCCAAGAAATCTAAATTAGCACTACATTATACATATTTCGTCGTAAGTTAGTGTCCACTATGCTCACTCCCCCCTTCCTCCCCTTCTACGCCAACAGTTTTAAAGAAAGTCTTTGAATCATTACAGAATGACATCGGCAAAAAGCAGATGAATAAAACAACCTTAAAGTGCAGCAACTAAAAAAAGTATTTCCATGTAGTAATTAAACTGACAAGGAAGACAAAGAAATCAAATTAGTATGAAATTTGTACCGGAAAATGATCTATGACCGAAACTGGTTGTCCAGTTAATAATAAATTGTACAGCAGCTCCATGTGTTAAAATATGTCATTTTTATGAGTTATCAAAGTTGTGGAATGAAAGTGACAGAAGCAGTTTTCAAAAGAAAAACAAGCAACTGTGCAGCATTGTTGGTAATTATATTATAGTTATTTAATATAGTAGTCTTTCCAGTAGTATGGTGGCTTAGGGTGTCTTTAATTTTCATGCCCTTTAATGACCCTTGTCTTTCTTTGGCTGGCTTCTTCAATTCTTGAAGTGTCAGGCTCCTATTTTTTCTGTCTCCACAATTTCATGTTGTAATTTTTCATCCTTCATCACCATCTTTCTGAATAACATTCAGAATTGTAAGTCAAGGATTTATCTTCACACCAAGATGACACCTTAGACAGCCGACCATGAACAGTTTTTTGAAGAATAATTTCACCTACTGCAAATATAAATAGCAGGAAAGACAGCATTCGGATTGCGTGGGCTGTCATTCAGAAGATAATGATGGATCGGAGCATCTAGAAACTCAACAGTTGGTACAAACTGAAAAACATCATGGGATTAAACCTAAACAAATCTCGTGCTTCTCGACACACACAATGTTAACTCCTTGTGCTAAGCTGGAAAATTAAAAATCATCATTGATATCATGAAGAAATACATAATTGTAATCGTGGCTCTTCAAGAAATCAGAAACAGTGATAAAGACCTTATGGAATCACAGGGATACCAACTTTATAAAGGAATCTTTGGAAAAAGTCATCGAAAAACTGTCCACAATTTGGCAATGGATTTCTTATTGATCTCAAAATTATCGACACACTCAGAATTAAAATCTCAGTCCCCCAGACTTGCAACTCTAACTTTGAAATCTGCAAGTAAGACACACAATTATCAATGCTCATGCTCCCACCAATAGAGTTCCATAAGTGATGTGATCTACAGTGCCAATGCAGCAGAATAAAAAGCTGAAAACTTTAAAAAAAAACTGCCAGCTATGTGTATACTAAGATGTCATCTTTAGGCGTCAATCTCCACTAATGAAGAGAGGTAAAGCAGTGGTGTGCAAAGGATATAAACATGAAGCAAAAAAAATCAGTGACCACAGAAGATGTTTGTTTTGTAAATAAAAGCGAAACGCGTCTAGTATGAATCTTCTTCATTAATTGCAGTAAGATTAAGACAACAAAGCTAATGATAATTAATTGTTAGAGGTGCTGCGGAAGACAGCCACGTGGACAAACGTGATGTTTGTTTAAATCGGCAATCTAGCTCTATGCATGTTTTAATTTTATGCTTAACACATGTTATAGATTTAATGGCATCTGAGAAATTCAGTTCGTGTTTTTTAGAGTGCGGTAACACGTCTGTAAAATGGCTTCAAAATCAGAAATCCTAAGTGTTGGATTATCTTTTACACCTTCTGAATATATTTTCCATCCGTCTTTTAGATCCGGGCTTTGGACCAGCACTGGCGAAATTAAAAATATATTTTTTTTGTTTTTATTTTGTGTAAAAGTTTTGTATTTTTTAAATAATTTTTTATTTCTTTTTTGTTGTCATTTACTCATAGAAAATTATCAGTATCACTTCTTCTCTTCTGAGTGATTATAGACGTTAAGTAGTTTTGTTTAGAGTGGTAGGCCTCAAAACGTGGCACTACACATAGTGGTATGTTGCATGCTCTACATTCATATCTCGTTTCTCAGCACACTTTCTGCTTCAAGCATACTGCACACTGACACATTGGCATAAGTTTCTTAGTTTTCCATCTCGATGACCTTTGGAAAATGCCTCCCCGTAAATCTTAGAGGATTCTCCTCTCCAGAGCGCCTTCCTCTACAGCTTTCCTCCACTCTTTTGTGTAAGCTTCAGCAAGCTCTCTTACCAGACATAAATGAAATTCCACTAGTTGCATTTTTCGTCCTGTTACTACTTTGTAGAGAGCATGGGCATTTAAAATGCACAGATCCAGTATGTGGAAAAAGAACTTTTTTGTACCACTTGACAGTCTTTCGTACTGATTGCATTTACCGCAGCAGCATGTCAGAGCGGTCAACAGCACCCATACTCTTGTTGTAATCTGCAACACACTGTGGTTTCCTTAATCTTTTACCTGTCTTTCTATTTGTCTTTTCCATCTCAACCATTTCTGCAGTATTACAGGTGGTCAGCATCCACACCTCTCTTTTGTCACACCATTTCACCACAAGGATTGTGCCAGTGGACATAAACTGTATTTATCCTAGTTTTAGTTTGTTCTATGATTTTGGCATGTTGCGTCTGTTTTTGTGAACAGTACCACATGCGTTTGTTCCATGTTTATGAAGCCAGAATAATAGGTCTGGGCTTGAATACCACTTATCAACATAGAGCGTATGTCCCCTTCCTAAAAATGGTTTCATCAATGTTGTTGCTACTACGTCACCATTTTTCCCCAGATTGTGGAAGTCCATTTCAGTATTTGTGCACTTGTTAACAAAAACCAGTATATAACCCGTCTGACTGTCGCATAGCACAAATGTTTTTATACCAAACCTACTTCTTTTGGAGGGACTGATCTGTTTCAATGATAATCACCCTTTGAACAACAAGAGGCTTTTGTCAATGCAGAGCTTTTGGTATGGATGAAATGTGCTATGAAATGTTGTGCGAATTTTATCAACAGTATACCTAATTTTAAATAACCTGTCTCCTTCATTGTTGACAGAGTTATCACTGAAGTGAAGCATTCTTAAAATTAACAGAAAATGGTCCCTGGACATAATTTTGCTGAAAAGAGGAGTGTTAAATAGTGTGTCTGTGGACCAGTAGTGACTGATCTTCAGCTTTTTCACACAAGCCATTAGCATACAAACAGTGACGAAGGGATGCAGTTCCTCGAAACCCGTTTCTTTCCATCTGGACAAACGAGAATGCTCTGATTCTGGCATATTTTCTTTTGTGTATAAAAAAAATCTTAGTTTCATCTGCTATAAATTTCATCAGTTCTTCTATTAAAAATATCAGAAAATATCCCAAAACACTTGACTCCGACCCTAAACCGCACTTGTGTCCAGAAGCTGAAGCATCGAATGCATGCATAGATGGATGAAAATAACTTTTCTTCCAGTCAAACGTGTCGCTAAAGTGAGCTCTTTTCACTGGCACTTCACTGTCTCTCTCAGACCCATCAGATTCTGAATGGTATCCCTCCCGTGTTGACAGATGCGTTGTTCCAGCTGAAGTATACGAGATAGGCCTGTTACTTTGAGATTCAGTCGACGAAAAATCTCTACCATCACTGTCGAAAATTTCATTCTCACTGTCGCTTCTAGTGAGAATTTTGATGATTTCTCACCTGTACAACCACAACAGCGTGTCATTTTCTTCTCGAAACATTAACAGCGTCAACAGTCAGTAAAAGCGCAGGCGAAAATTTCAACACAAGAACACAGCAGCAAATGCTCATGAGACTTCAACTGTGCTGGTGGAACCCTGAACAGCTACTAGGAGCTCGGCACGAATATACGGCTGGGTGCGTTAACACGACCAGAGGCCACAGGAGAAGAAGCGGCAGCACGTCTCAACATGTCATGAGGACACAGGTGCCACTAAGGCGGCGCACGTAGACACATTTAGAGCTCACAGGGACAGGTACAAAGGAACACGTCAGGAGCAGTTAGAGGGTTAAAGGTTAGAGGTATAATTTACATTCTCTTAAAGTATCATATTTTGCATATTATTTAATCAAGACACTAAAAGTTTTTGTTATAAAACAATTGAAATACTACAAATTTGCCTTTGATAGTGATCTAGTGGTGAAGGAACAATTTAAATAAAAATGCTGAATTGTTAAATGTTGGCCTGCAGTCTGTTCTGATGCTGTAGCAAAAGTTCCATGGGAGGACTCAATATTTTCTGTTACAGATTTAAATGCCTAAGGTGACAATTACAAAAGGTTGTCAGAAATCATGTTATTGACCTTTTTTGCATACCTGTTATTAATCACCATCTCTTATATCTCTAAAATACCGTTTTCAGTGCTCATGTCAATTTTCCTCTAACTTGAAGCACTCACACCCTCCTTTGTATCAGCCTGGGTCACTGTGCTGTGTGCATTTCTAATTCACTCAGTATGCAAATGTATTAGTTAAGAGAGATTGAGAAACATGCTGAGGCATATAGCTCTCATTCTTTTCATAGTCTCGCGGGTTCGATTCCCAGCGGGGTCAGGGATTTTCTCTGCCTCGTGATGACTGGGTGTTGTGTGATGTCCTTAGGTTAGTTAGGTTTAGGTAGTTCTAAGTTCTAGGGGACTGATGACCATAGATGTTAAGTCCCATAGTGCTCAGAGCCATTTGAATCTTTTCATAGTCGCATGTACAAATTTTGTTGAAGGCTAGTATGAACTAACTGATAAACTTAGGGTGAAACAAAATTTAAGCATGTGCCTAACTTGAGAACTAGTGGTACTGTAAATTACTTTAGAATTGTAATAAAATATTAATAAATGACTGTAGTAAAGGTTTTGCTAATGGTAGTGCTAAGAATATTACACTGTAAGTAGACTGGACAACTTCTGTAGTGAATATCAACAATTTAAGGAAAAGATAGATTGCTACTTACCATAAAGTAGGTAGCAGTCTTATCTTTTGCTTACATTGTCGATATTCCAATTGGGAGTTTCTCTACTGAATATTATTAAGATATTTATTCTAAATTTTTGAGGTGACTGCATATCCGTCATTTGTGGCCAGTGATTGTTGCTAGATTCATTGATCTAAGTAGTTTGGTCTTGAGGATAAGGCAGACCAAAAATTGTGTGTAAATCCCAGTTTGTTTTGATCCTGTTTTTACTTTTATGTCTACTTCTAGGGATCTCTCATTTGGTAGAGGCTCTACTGCACCTGTAAAAGGAGCGGCTCTTCCAAAGATTAACCCAACGGAAGCATGGGATGGGAAAGATGGAGAGTTACCGCCAGAAGAAGATATTGATCTCTCAGATGTTGATCTTGATGACATAGGCACCAAAGATGAACTTTAAAACTTTGCAGAGTACAAAACTTTGTAATGATTTTGACTGACTGAAACATAGGTAGAGCTGTACGGATGAAAGGATGCTAGTAATTATTACAAATAGTGTGTGATGTGCATATGTGTGTGTATTTTGCTAGGAACTGGAGAATTAGACTATTCTAACTTGTGATAATGCGTGTGTGTGTGGAGGGAAAAAAAGCTGTATTACTTGATTGTTCATATTTTTTACTGATTGTCTAAGTTCAAAGCACATTTGTGTGCATTTTGTGTAATTTCTCTTCAAAACATATTACAAGCTGTTCGCCAATTCTAATAAATGTTTGTAATGTGATTTATCAATTTTTTAGTTTTGTGTTATCATTTATATGTAATTGAGCCCTGGTTCAGAATTTCAGAGTTTCCATAGCTTAGAATCTTGCTATGTCTCTAGCTCATTACTCCTGTTCAGTGCCCCCAGTGTTTCATGACTTCGGACTGATTTCACCAGGTCTTGGAAGCTCTAAGTGTAACCCAATTTAGTTCAATATAAAAGATATGGAATTTTGTGTGTTAGATTGTGGTCTCAGAAAATTCTACTGGAGAAGGGATCATTCTGTGCCAAGTGATCTAATGTTGGAAAAAGTTTCCACATGATCATCAGGAATTTTGCTGAAGTTGTGTGTGAACAGTTGCAAATGTTGTCAATGACCACTGGTAGAGTTTTACTTTCACCAATGTAGTACTTGCAAATATGTAATTATTTGTTTGACCCCATTGTGCTGCTATCAGTAGTGCACGTGTGAGTTTTAAGCAACTTTGAGGCTTATCTCTGGCAATATTTTCTTGAAACAAACAAAACTAAGCAGTCTTATACAGCTTCTTGAGCTACCTTAAGTGAAACAATAAAAAAAAATTGAGTGATGGAAAATTTGAAGTGAACTTGGTCAAAAAATAGATGCTTGAAAAAAATTTGAAGTTCACTTATTACATCTCCAAATGTAGGTACAGGATAAACCTGAAACTTTGCACATAATAATTTACCAATACAAGATTTTAGAATACAAAATTTCTTTCTTCTATTGGTTTCCAATATTTCAAAAGCTGACGACAAAAATGACAATTTTTCTCGGAGAAGTGCCAAATCTGGTTATTTTTGGCTCACTTTTACAAAAGTCTTATTCAGACAGTTTTAAACCAATTTTATTAGAAAGATGGAAAAACTATATTTGGTTTTATAAGGACACCATGTAGATGCATTGAAAATGGTCCCATATTCCATTGGTACTCAAATTAAATTTGACATCTTTCATTATGTTATAAAATTGTTATTTACTCTATATGGAAGATATCAAAAGTCCTGGTGGCTAGGAGAGGAGTTTGAGTTAGAAAAAATGCTAGGAAGTAGTCTTTCAGGACATATCTACAGTGTTCAGCTCTAGAAAATTCAAATGAAATTGAATAGGGAATCCACTAAAAAGAATAGTTTTTCATTTTTGTGACTCTAATAATTTGAGGTTGTCACCTTTGAAAAATGTAATTGTTTACATTCTGTATTATCCCCCCTCCCATGAACCATGGACCTTGCCGTTGGTGGGGAGGCTTGCGTGCCTTAGCGATACAGATAGCCGTACCGTAGGTGCAACGACAACGGAGGGGTATGTGTTGAGAGGCCAGACAAACGTGTGGTTCCTGAAGAGGGGCAGCAGCCTTTTCAGTAGTTGCAGGGGGGCAACAGTCTGGATGATTGACTGATCTGGCCTTGTAACAATAACCAAAACGGCCTTGCTGTGCTGGTACTGCGAACGGCTGAAAACAAGGGGAAACTACAGCCATAATTTTTCCCGAGGGCATGCTGCTTTACTGTATGGTTAAATGATGATGGCGTCCTCTTGGGTAAAATATTCCGGAGGTAAAATAGTCCCCCATTCGGATCTCCGGGCGGGGACTACTCAAGAGGACGTCGTTATCAGGAGAAAGAAAACTGGCGTTCTACGGATCAGAGCGTGGAATGTCAGATCCCTTAATCGAGCAGGTAGGTTAGAAAATTTAAAAAGGGAAATGGATAGGTTAAAGTTAGATATAGTGGGAATTAGTGAAGTTCGGTGGCAGGAGGAACAAGACTTTTGGTCAGGTGAATACAGGGTTATAAATACAAAATCGAATAGAGGTAATGGAGGAGTAGGTTTAATAATGAATAAAAAAAATAGGAGTTCGGGTAAGCTACTACAAACAACATAGTGAACGCATTATTGTGGCCAAGATAGACACGAAGCCCACGCCTACTACAGTAGTACAAGTTTATATGCCAACTAGCTCTGCAGATGATGAAGAAATTGATGAAATGTATGATGAGATAAAAGAAATTATTCAGATAGTGAAGGGAGACGAAAATTTAATAGTCATGGGTGACTGGAATTAGAGTGTAGGAAAAGGGAGAGAAGGAAACGTAGTAGGTGAATATGGATTGGGGCTAAGAAATGAAAGAGGAAGCCGCCTGGTAGAATTTTGTGCAGAGCATAACTTAATCATAGCTAATACTTGGTTTAAGAATCATCAAAGAAGGTTGTATACATGGAAGAACCCTGGAGATACTAAAAGGTTTCAGATAGATTATATAATGGTAAGACAGAGATTTAGGAACCAGGTTTTAAATAGTAAGACATTTCCAGGGGCAGATGTGGACTCTGACCACGGTCTATTGGTTATTATGAACTGTAGACTAAAACTGAAGAAACTCCAAAAAGGTGGGAATTTAAGGAGATGGGACCTGGACAAACTGACTAAACCAGAGGTTTTACAGAGTTTCAGGGAGAGCATAAGGGAGCAATTGACAGGAATGGGGGAAAGAAATACAGTATAAGAAGAATGGGTAGCTTTGAGGGATGAAATAGTGAAGGCAGCAGAGGATCAAATAGGTAAAAAGACAAGGGCTAGTAGAAATCCTTGGGTAACAGAAGAAATATTGAATTTAATTGATGAAAGGAGAAAATATAAAAATGCAGTAAATGAAGCAGGCAAAAAGGAATACAAACGTCTCAAAAATGAGATCGACAGGAAGTGCAAAATGGCTAAGCAGGGATGGTTAGAGGACAAATGTAAGGATGTAGAGTCTTATCTCACTAGGGGGTAAGATAGATACTGCCTACAGGAAAATTAAAGAGGCCTTTGGAGAAAAGAGAACCACTTGTATGAATATCAAGAGCTCAGATGTAAACCCAGTTCTAAGCAAAGAGGGGAAAGCAGAAAGATGGAAGGAGTATATAGAGGGTCTATACAAGGGCGACGTACTTGAGGACAATATTATGGAAATGGAAGAGGATGTAGATGAAGATGAAATGGGAGATAAGATACTGCATGAAGAGTTTGACAGAGCACTGAAAGACCTGAGCTGAAACAAGGCCCTGGGAGTAGACAACATTCCATTAGAACTACTGACGGCCTTGGGAGAGCCAGTCCTGACAAAACTCTACCATCTGGTGAGGAAGATGTGAGACAGGCGAAGTACCCTCAGACTTCAAGAAAAATATAATAATTCCAATCCCAAAGAAAGCAGGTGTTGACAGATGTGAAAATTACCGAACTATCAGTTTAATAAGTCACAGCTGCAAAATACTAACACGAATTCTTTACAGACGAATGGAAAAACTGGTAGAAGCTGACATCGGGGAAGATCAGTTTGGATTCCGTAGAAATATTGGAACACGTGAGGCAATACTGACCCTACGACTTATCTTAGAAGCTAGATTAAGGAAAGGCAAACCTACGTTTCTAGCATTTGTAGACTTTGAGAAAGCTTTTGACAATGTTGACTGGAATACTCTCTTCCAAATTCTAAAGGTGACAGGGGTAAAATACAGGGAGCGAAAGGCTATTTACAATTTGAACAGAAACCAGATGGCAGTTATGAGAGTCGAGGGACATGAAAGGGAAGCAGTGGTTGGGAAGGAAGTGAGACAGGGTTGTAGCCTCTTCCCAATGTTATTCAATCTGTATATTGAGCAAGCAGTAAAGGAAACAAAAGAAAAATTCGGAGTAGGTATTAAAATCCATGGAGAAGAAATAAAATCTTTGAGGTTCGCCGATGACATTGTAATTCTGTCAGAGACAGCAAAGGACGTGGAAGAGCAGTTGGACGGAATGGATAGAGTCTTGAAAGGAGGGTGTAAGATGAACATCAACAAAAGCAAAACGAGGATAATGGAATGTAGTCTAAGTTGTGTGATGCTGAGGGAATTAGATTAGGAAATGAGACACTTAAAGTAGTAAAGGAGTTTTGCTATTTGGGGAGCAAAATAACTGATGATGGTCGAAGTAGAGAGGATATAAAATGTAGACTGGCAATGGCAAGGAAAGTGTTTCTGAAGAAGAGAAATTTGTTAACATCGAGTATAGATTTAAGTGTCAGGAAGTCATTTCTAAAAGTATTTGTATGGAGTGTAGCCATGTATGGAAGTGAAACATGGGCGATAAATAGTTTGGACAGGAAGAGAATAGAAGCTTTCGAAATGTGGTGCTACAGAAGAATGCTGAAGATTAGATGGGTAGATCACATAACTAATGAGGATGTATTGAATAGAATTGGGGAGAAGAGGAGTTTGTGGCACAACTTGACGAGAAGAGGGGACCGGTTGGTAGGACATGTTCTGAGGCAACAAGGGATCACAAATTTAACATTGGAGGGCAGCGTGGAGGGTAAAAACCGTAGAGGGAGACCAAGAGATGAATACACTAAGCAGATTCAGAAGGATGTAGGTTGCAGTAGGTACTGGGAGAGGAAGAAACTTACGCAGGATAGGGTGGCATGGAGACCTGCATCAAACCAGTCTCAGGACTGAAGACCACAACAATAACTGTCTTATCAAAATTTCTTCCCAGACGATACTGTGATTGACATCGTCTGGCTGGAAGTATAACTTTCCTCACAGCTTTCTGCAGCAAATTAATGAATTTTGTTTAAACAGTCAATCAGCTTGAAGTAAATATAGGATCCTAAAATCTTCTAGCTTAGGCCTCTGATGCTTACAGAAATGTATCATCAGCTTGGGATCCTGTGTAAAGAAACCCTTACCAGGTTTGGGAATCTGTGGTAAAGAAACTCACCTGTGACTGGCACTGGCCGTCACCCCTATTGTGATGGGTATGCTGGTTTTCCCACTTGAAATGGAACCAGTAGTGATTAAGCCTCCTTTGTAGAAAAATTGTCAACTTTGCCCTCAATTTGTAAATGATTGAAAAGGACGAAAATGAAATTTTATTTTCTGAGCCCTTGTATTTGGTAAGTTATGTGCTAGGTTTCAGATATATCCTGCAGTTACTTCCAGAGGTACAAGAACGATAAACTCCATATTTCTTTCCTTCTCCCCCTCCCCCTGCCCCAGCTGACTTTGCTTTAAATGATTCATATGCAAATCACTCAGGAAACCTGTTCTTTTCTTTCCCTTCCCTAAGAGACAGCAAAAAGTTGTATAAGATGACCCTACTTTATTTCTTTCAAGAAAATATTATTATAGATATTATGTCTCAAAGTTGGCGAAAACTCTTGGTTGCACTATTGATAGCTACACTATGGGGTCAAACAAATGACTATATCGCCTGAAGTACTGAATTAATGATTGCGAAATTTCACCAGTATTCAGAGGGAACATGTGATTGTTTATACAAAATTTCATCAAAATCTGTGATCATGCGGGAATCTCTAGACCACTTGGCATGGAATGACCCAGAAAGTAACTGATTCTTGTAGCAGTCATTCATCTACATCAGGCAGTTAAGTAATGGCTGCCATTGAGCTTGCTCATTGTAGCAAGCACTTCAGAACATGGAATGAAAGCTTGGTTTTTGTATTGTTTAACATTCTCCTTTGAAGGGCTGTACTGCTGGACAAATCAAAACTTAAGTTGTATTAGATCTGGAAGACTCTGTTCAAGTACTGAAGAGAACATACTTCTCAGTTAATGATTCTAAATATGAGTAAATGCACTGAAGATGGGGAAATCAGTATGGTCACCCAGTTGAAGTCAGCACAATGAGAGAACACAGAAAAATTCCACAATATCATAATGAAAGATTACTAGTTGGAGCATGAGAGATAGCTAAGACATTGGGCATCTCAACTGAGCAAGTACACAATATCTTGCACAAAAAACTGGAGTTGTAAAGCAGTGAACATGGTGGTTGCTGCAATTGCTCATTTGATCAAATTTTATTGGAAATAATGTTTCATTGCAGTGTGTGTCTGTCTTTAATTGCAATCTGCTGTTTCTGCACATACAAATCTCTGAATGAAACCTGGATCCGTTGTCATGCACCAGCATTCAAACTGTAATCGAGCAGTGAGATTGCATTGAAAATGCAAAGAAAAGTTTTATTAGACAATGACTATGGTGGCCACAGGTCTTAGTTATACCCAAGCCTCTCCTTCAGGATATAAATTGCATAGTGTAGTGGTTACTTTTACAGGCCACACCCTTTTGTGCTGATATTATGTAATGGTAAGCTTTGCTGCATCGATGTTACACACTAAATTATTCTGTGACCTTTTTGTGTTATTAACCATTTTAGTTAATGTTGAGTGCCATAATACTGGAGGTAAACCAGCAACAATCAGATTTACATGTTTGGGAGTTATTATTAATTTGTATTCTTAAAAATAAACAGCTGCCTGGCAAGTTTTAGAGAGGTTAGCTTGGGGTGGGAGATTTCTTGTATTTTAATTATTCCATGCGGGTTCTTGAATGCAATTGCATTAGTTAATTACAAATGTTCCTTGAGTTTGGGGTCATCAGTCTCTGTGAAGACTGAGTCTTAGCCCGTCACTCCAGTATTGATCATGAGGCTCTTGGTAGCCATTGTGTTTAGGTATGGCATGTAGTCTTAATGCTCTGCATCACTGGGATCAGTGGTTGTGGAGCTATTATGCAATATCGGGCAATATCGATGTGGTGTTTGTCGGCCAGCAAATGACCATCACTGGGCAAAAATGAATGATACCTTAGGCAAGTGGACAAATCATCAAGGGTTGGTACCATCTTATGTCTTCTTAAGGCATCAGTCTCCTGTGCTTACTTGAGACACCAGTTTTCATCCATTTTGGGCCTTGGTCGGAAGTAATATCATTCTGTCAGAACCGAATTTTACACTGCTCGTTTAAAATTTTATTTATGTACAATTTACTGCCAATGCTTTTCTGCTACCACAGTTTTATATACCACTTGAGCATCTAAAACAAAACAATAAAGTTTTGTGATTTTTGGCAGTTCCCAGCTGTCTTAGACCTTCTGTAGAAAATGGGGATTGTGTCCAGGGCTGCAGTCTTTTTGCACCTAACAGTGCCTGGTGTCCAGTATCTATATAATCTTCATAGGTTACTTGGAAAAGAGAAAAACAACTAGGGACTGTTATGGTACATTATTGGATTGTTTGGGAGAGAGAGAGAGAGAGAGAGAGAGAGAGAGAGAGAGAGAGAGAGAGGGAGAGAGAGGGAGAGGCGGTGGGGGGATGTAGCAATCAATGTTAAGTGTGTCAATTGGGTTTTGAATTGTTCCTCTCCTATTATACTTTACAGATTTAGTTCAACATGACCTCTTTTTCCATTCCTCAACGTGGAAATTTAGCTTGATGGGGGTAAAATGTGGATCAGACGAGGAAATGATATGTTGCCATTAACGACAATTTTTCTGAGAAGCTTCCTTTATTCTTTACCACACTTATAAAATAACTCAAGTTTTGCGTTATGCATACTTACCGTAACAAGCAGACACCTGAAGGCAGCTGTCATTATTGCACGAACACTAGCTTGCTTACTCATCATAAAAAGACTACTGATATGCAAGTGCAACTGCAAGTTGCAGTGTTTGCTATAAGACTGACACAAAATTGAAATTAATAAACATTACAGAAAATGCTGGAAGTGCCCACAGTTGACTTCAGTGGAGCAATGTGCTTGATGGATCAAATTGTGAGGCATGCATAGCAGCTCTGCCTGAGGGATATCAACACTAGCATTTTCGATGTTCTGTTGTAGCTCTTCTAGTGTGTGCTCATTTTGGTACACCCAACCCTTCACTTTGCCCCAGAGGATAAAATCATAGGGGAGATATCAGGTGACAGAGGTGGCCAGGAGAGTGTGTACTATTGCTCTGTCTTGTTGAAAATACCAATACAAGTTGTTTATCGTCTGTGAGTTGATCCACATATTTATTAACACCTTGGAGATGAGTGGCATATCTCATCTCCAAAAAGATGAGTGACATGGAACGTATGTCAGCTATTTCTCAGCTTTGTAGGTGTATTCCAATGTTTGTCATATGTATAAAGGTATTCTGTGATGCTTGTAGTACCTCTCTTGTATAGGAGTACAGACAACATTGTGTTTTGCTGGCTTTTCAGCATTCACATTCTCTTTGTCGCCATGCCCTCTGTCTAGAAGAATAGATTGTCTGCTGTATTCTTTGTATATATTTTCAAAATGGCCTTTCAGTACAGTACTGAGAAACAGAAAAGGGCTGGATAAATATATGTTGCCCAGAAGCTGGAAAAAAAGTGACTTTCAGTTTGCAAATGAGACCATGTGCTGTTGGTGAAATAGAATGACACTGGGAATGTTTCTTTTGTAGATTAAACACAAAAAGACTGCATCCAATGTCAGTGTCAGAACCAAATTGGGGATGATGGAGAAAAGGAAACATTACTGTATTTTGCATTATAACAACAATGAAATGTGTGGATGACAGTGACTAGCTAATGGGCTACAACTTTTTTTCAGATAATGATTGCAGTTTTGTGTAGTTAAGCCCTGCTAGCCAACACCTTGTTGAATTCAGTAATGAACAGGCAGAAGTGTTGGTGAGCAAAGGAAGGCTGACTGAATCAGTTTCAGCTAAAATAGTTCACTTGTAAATGTACTCAATGGAAGAGATTTTCCTAAATTTATTCCAGTTACAGGAATGTCAAAATATTCTCAAATGAAATGTAAGGCGTGTGCAGAGTGAAGCAACACAATAAAAAAATACCAGGCACTTTTGTGAAGAATGCGATGTACGACTTTGTTTTCCTAAATGCCTCAATTTTTAGTATTAAGGCAAGTAAAAAACATTTTCAAAATTTTACTTTAGTACCATCTACTTCTAAGCCTTACCCCATTTAGGAAATAATGGATGAAAAAATGTAAAATGAGTACATTTTCATTTCAATATAAAAAAAAATTCTCATTAATACAAGTATGTTTCTTTGCATTTCACAGAAGTAGATAACTCTTGAATAAACTGACAAATTCTGTGCAATAGAACCTGCTACAAAAAATTCAGAAAAACTGAAAATGCAGTATCAGCCAGTTGAACAATGCCGTAGCTTCCCATTGCTCAAAAATTTTAACAGTTTCTGAACATGCTGGTTAGCATTAACAGTTTGGTGAAAAAATTCTGTAACGATGTAGACACCAGACAAAGCAGCAAATATAATGTTAAACTTACGCCAAAGTACTGATGTGGATTTTCTGAAGCAGAATGGTGCATGTTCTGTGAATTAGCGTATCCCGACAGGCTGAACTAGGAATCATCAGAAGAAATGAAAACTGTGGATCCATCACTCAGAGGTCACCAACAGAATAGGCAAACATTCGTCTGGACACTTTACCTCAAGTGCAACAGTTAATTTGTAAGGCTAAGGCTTGGTATGTACATTTTCTGGTGTTTGAACTTCTGTTTCTTAGATAGTTACAGTTTCCGTTCACCACACCAAAACACTTCCAGGTTTAAAGTCTTGTGTGAACAGTTGCACACTAACACATTTTCAAAGATTGTGCTTCACATAACACTCGACAATTAATGTTTTGCCTTCAACTGATTACTACACGTTGGCACCTTAATCATTTAAATATAATGACACTGCAAAATACTCAAGGACAGAGCGTGCTTGAGATGTGCATGTGTAGACATGTGACAGCAACTAATTGATGCATCAAAATCTCACATTCCTGCATTTTCTGTAATTGGTAAGGTTAATTCTGCAACAGTCTTATAAATATTTTCCTGGCTTATAAATATTTTCCTGGCCAACTTTACTTTGCTCACCCTGAACAAAGCCCTTTTGCCTTGTGCAATGGTTGCTAACCTGTCTTTATTACATCTTCCTTCCTCTATCTTGTATAGAAGTTCAATAAACTTCACAAGAAGAAGGTTGAAGCTGCTGAGTGATCTTGCTTTCTGTCGAGGAGCTGTTCTTAAGGGTATTACACATAAATTTGAAAGATTTTTTCCATTATGCTAATATCAGAATGCCTAACAGTACTAAGAAGAATGCTAGTTTTCCCCTAATAAGGGGGCATATTTCTTCTACTCTGACAGTTGGACATTACATCTGAAGATTTGTTTTACTTGCACTTAGAGGTTGCCTCTGCTGTCGGCAATGTCTTCAGAATAAGTGGAGTGTTCTTGGGCACGTTCAGACTGGGCACACAGGAGCACTGTCACTAAGCAATGTTCAAAATTTTAATGGCTTTGTTCTTGCCCAATTACACTCGATTGACACATGTTGACAGATTGTGGTTAACCTTACAAGTAAATAATTGGCTGACACCACACTATCAGGTTTGGAGAAAAGCCTAAATTTTGCCCTGATGCTGAGGAGCCTTCCTATCAATAAATTTGTTTGCTCCATGGAGCAAGTAATGTCCAGCTTTTCTGAGGACTAAACAAAGTAAATCAAGTAGGAGGTTTCTCAAACTCTGCATTATGCTCTGACCTCATGGAGCAATATCTCCTTTGTTGAAAGGGCAGCAGTCTGGTTCATTGAAGACCTGGAATTATTAATCCTACCAGGGTACAAAGGTAATGCCACAGTGCTTTTGAGGGTTGATTATGTAGGCAAAATGGATCTATTACTTAAGAATAATAAGGTGGTACTGACACAAATCAAGGACAAAAGAGCTTCATGGCACAAATTGAGTAAAAGAAGGGATAGGCTGACAGAGCCATCAGGAAGAAGTAAATTTTCTAATGGAAGGAAAGTGTGGAGGAGAGATTAAGGCTTGAATAGAGTAAGTAGGTTCAAATGAGTGTAGGTTGAAGTAGTTAAGTGGAGATAGATCCATAGTTAAGGCCGGTAAAACGATGAATGCAATATGTTTATGCTCGAGGGACAATCCTATATTCAGCTGCAAAAGTGACTGATGAAGTTTATGATAAACTCAATACTGATGGACTGCAAAATGACATGGTGCAAACACATAGCTAAAGAGAAAAGCACTCCCGTTTAAGTTCTCTTTGTACTTGGGGCTACCTTCCAAAGTGACGAGTTTCATATCAAAATTCCAGCATGTGTTCAGTCACTGTTGTCTTAAAGGATTGGATTTGATTTGATTTTTATGGATGCCAGAGATCTTGTTTTCGTTGTTTCACACAGAAGTAAGAAAACTCACAATTGCAATTTGTATAAATATTATAATTAACTCTTAATACCCTGTGATAAACAGCAACAACAACAACAACAACAATTCAATGAAATAAATCAGTTAAAAACTTATAGTACTGAAGAAAAAAATTAACTTTAAACTCATAATAAGAATAAAAAACTACATCATCTGTAGAATGAACTATCAGCTGTAGAGTTATTGTAGGCAGTATAAGAAAATATTTAATTGTAAATAGTTTAGGAATATAGGTAACAACTCACAGTGGAGGTGTTTAATTGTTGGCTGATACACAGACAAGACAGAAAAAACTTCATTACCTTTCAGATGAATTCTTTCTGCACCCCCCCCCCCCCCCTCCTCTCTTACACATATGCATGCACGTGCACACAGTGAAGATTAGGGAACAGCAAGATTAGGGAACAGTGGAGCTGACGGCTCACAAGCAGAGGCAGCAAGTATATGAGACAATATAGGAGGGAGAGCAGCAGGTGTAAGACATAGGAATGCATCACACAGGCACCAGGACTGGTGAGTTCAATCATTGCACAATGACGATAACAAGGGTGAATGAATTGGGAAGGGAGACAGAACAGAGGAAGGAGAGATTGTGGGGAAGAGGGTTTGGGTGCAGGAGGTTAGCAGAGTTTGAGGCCATACAGTTTACAGGACCAAAGAATGTGCTGCAAGGACGACTGCCATTTCCATAGCTCAGAAAACATGGTGCTGGGATGGAAGGATCCAAATGGCATAGGTTTTGATGCAGTCATTGACATCGAGCAACAGGTACTCCATCACTGGGTGTCAAATCTACTCCTGGTTAAAGTTTAACAAGGACCATTTATTTAGATGAACAGTTGGTTGGTTGTCATGCCCACATAAAGCACTGTGCAGAAGCTGCAATGTAACTGGTATATGACATTGCTGCTTTCACAAGTAGCCCTGCCTACGATGGCATTCGATGAGCTTGTGATGCGACTGGAGTCAGATGTGCCGGGTGGGTGAATCAGACAGGTCTTGTATCTGGATCTTCCACAGGAATATGACCCATGTGGAAAGGAGTTGGTAGTGAGTGTGACATGAGAATGGACTAAGTTACTGTACTGGTTGGGTGGGCAGCAGAATACCACTTGTGTGAAGGATGTCCATCACTTCCAGTGAAAATCATACAGTCCTGATGAAGGACATGGTTCAGGGTGGTGACAGGGGCTAAACCTGTTTGCAGATTAGGTTTAGGGGATAGTGCAGGTCTGTCAAGAGCTTAGAGAGATCTTCAGCATATTGGGTAACAGATGCCGGACTATATGGGGCAATTTTTTGTTGTGGAAGGTATGACAGCTGTCAAGTGTCAATGGTTAGTGGCTTAATATGAATAGAAGTAATGATAGAACCATTGGAGACCTATTCTTGAGTACTGCCCGAGCATTTGGGATCCCTATCAGGTCATATTGAGGGAGGACATAGAAGCAATTCAGAGGCGGGCTGCTAGATTTGTTACTGGTAGGTTTGCTTATCACGCGAGTGTTACGGAAATGCTTCAGGATCTCGGGTGGGAGTCTCTAGAGGAAAGGAGGCATTCTTTTCGTGAATCGCTACTGAGGAAATTTAGAGAACGAGCATTTGAGGCTGACTGCAGTACAATTTTACTGCCGCCAACTCACATTTCCCGGAAAGACGCAAAGATAAGAGAGATTAGGGCTCGTACAGAGGCATTTAGGCAGTCATTTTTCCCTCGTTCTGTTTGGGAGTGGAACAGAGAGAGATGACGCTAATTGTGGTATGAGGTACCCTCCGCCACGAACCGTATGGTGGATTGCGGAGTATGTATGTAGATGATGATATAAAAAGGTATGAGTATATATTGGGCTGAGGAACAGATGAAGCAAATAGGAAAGGAAGTGTTGAGAGGCTGTGGAGGAATGGTGATAAGATGTATTTGCTCTGGGTCTTAATCATTCAGATGTCATCAATGAACCTGAGCCAGACAAAGTCGTTTGGGGTGTTGGGAGATTATGAAGATTTCCTTTAGACGACCCACAAGCAGGTTGGCATAGGATGGTGCCATGCTAGTGCCCATGGCTGTGCCTTGGGTTTGTTTCTGTATCTCCCTCTCAAATTAGTAGTAGTTTTATTTGTCAGATATTTTACTTGTTTACTTTAGAGTGACTTTAGTGGTTACACCTTCATTTCTAGGCATATTTTCAAATTTGACATCTTATATTCTTGATAAAACTATACATCATGAATGAAAATTACACACACAGTTTTTTCCTTATTCAGTAACAGTGTGTGTTTAAATTTGATGGGTTGGGATAATGTAAGAAAAGCCAATGAAGATTTACACCTTTTTACAAAGTAAGCAATACAGATATTGTGTAAAGTTGTAAACCAAACTCTGCAAGGACATAGACATTAATTTTACATGGCCAGATCAGTCATTTAGATGGTTGCCCCTGTATCTACCAAGATCCATGGTGTGTGTGTGTGTGTGTGTGTGTGTGTGTGTGTGTGTGTGTGTGTAAAAAAATGTTTTCATTTCTATTTATGTGCCTTTGAGTTAGAAACATTTTTTTTTTCCTGGAAGGATGTGTAAATTTACTTCCCAATGTTGTTGCTATATGGAAACTGATATGGGAAAATCAAACACTTAGTCAAGACAATGAGTATTTTGTTTTATTAAACAAAGCAATATTTATCACATTAAGGTTTTTACAGAGTAATCAAGGTATACAAGCCATGATTCAAACTGTATATGACTTATCAAAATGCAGATAGAGTAAAAACTATAAAAATAAATACAAAAAATTCAAATCACAATAGATATATGAATTACTGCTTTCAGAGAAAGCTCTTACTCAATATGTCTTTTAAGTACAAATGTGACTATTACAAAAGATTTAAGTACATAAGAAGCAAAACATTAGGTAATGCTGAAATAAGTAGACTAAAAAGTAGAACAGTAAGGATAGCCAGCACTGACAATTAAAATCACACATTAAATTATTCTGCAATCGGCCACAATTTGGACACAAATATCACAGACAACTGCAATATAGGTTTTACATTTGTTCCTTGTTGCAGTGCAATAATAACTATATTTGGTGCTATATTCTCAATATGAAAACTGGGTATGGAATATGTAAGAAAACACATCTTAGTTTCACAACCATTTACCATTAAACATTGGCTTCTCTAAACCCAGCAAAATGTAAATGTTCAAAAATACAACTTTATACAAAAAATGTCGTTATGAGTATGTAATTCACAACCACCATTTATATTTAATAGTTTCGGCTAGCCACAGGCCACTGAATTACGCAATTTTCTTAACCCTTTTGGATCCACTGTCAGACTATGTCCAACATATTGATTTTCCGCTATATGTCAGACACATTTCCATTAGTGTAATAAGTATAAATAATACAAGTTGGGAAGAATGCAATGAGTAGAAAAATAGGATTGGAAAGGGTTAAGATGGCAGTTGGGGTCCATACTCACCAAGCAAACAACGCGAAACCACAATCAGCTTAAGAAGTTTCTCTTTCTTCCGATTTCTTTGCCTCCAACAGTATCAGAACTTACTTATTTACACCAAGTGAGTAAGTTTATGTACTATACAAAAGAACGCAGCAATCTCCGCGTGGATTTAACTGCTAACATTTTAATTAGTGAAAACAGCCATTCAGTGTTCAGTGGAGGCACTGAGCAATAGATAGGCACATGACCCAAAACAGCCAGCCTCAGTTTGCATACTTGTTTACTTCAAAGTAAACACACACACTGACATTGCAATTTGACAGTTGTGCCTTTCATTCATTCTTACCTACTGCTTAACACTCCATTACACAGTGAGTGGTTTTCTGTTCTCTTTCCATAGTTTTCCCACCAGGACTTGGCAGTATTATGTTAGGTAGCAATATCTAAATATGTTCTCTACAATTAAGTTCACTCCTTGTGTCTTATCAATACATTAGTTTGTCATACTATCAAAATGTGCCACTCCACCAACAAAACAGATATGTTTCTAAATGAGGTTTTAACAACTACTGTTCTGTGGTACATTATTTTTAAATTATCTAAATTACCAGTAAAATGTGGCACATACATAAATAAATGAAGATAGTGTATCACAATTTAAAATTCTTCAGCGTCTACTACTTGGTACTTTGTTTTAGAAGCTAAGGAAATTGTTACACTTAATTGTTATTCTACACATGAACAAATCATTTCATCAAACAGCTCTTCTATGTCTTGAAAATACGACACTGAGCTTATTATTATTAAAAAAAGAAACAATTTTCTTCTCCCATAACATGTTCTTCTCAACAAGTAGTAATGTAACTGCTACATTTAGCTTTCTATAATGGAAATTAATGTACAAACCTATATCAATAAGACTATGTAACATTATTTAACTGCATCCAATGAACTGTGGAGGAACTTGCTAGTTTCATGTTCTTACAGCTATAGTATTGCTGGACTGTCATTCTTTAGAAGTTGCAGAAGAATATGGCACAATTTTCCCTTCTCTAAATCAGCCATCATTCTTCAGTGTGCTGTGTCCCACATGTAACACTTTCATCTGCAATCTGTATATGCTGCGTCTCTTTCATTACGTCATAAATACTGCACAGTTTACCAGCTTCATCTGGCTGACAGGAAATCAAAATGAAAAATACAAAACCAAGATCCTTGTTATGCACACCATCCTTGAAACATTTTTCTGGCGTTTTAGGCTTGATTTATGTGCTATGAGACTGCAAGCTCTGAAATGACTACTGCAGGTGCTGATGGAGATTGCTAGCTTACATATGCAGCAGTGGAGGTGAGTGGAAGGGCATAAATCATGTCAAAGCCAGAAGGTACACTCTAGAGGACACACAAAAGGTAGTCTGTAGCAACATCAGGCAGAAATGCAGTATGCCTATGCCATATTAATTCACACTGCCTGTGGTACGACTTTGAAGGATTTGGCTGATGCGATGGTGGCAGGAGACATACAAATACTGATCTGTGTAATCACATTCAACATGAGAGTGCATTTTGAGAAAGATGAGCAAATAGATTTTTCATAGGCATGATGGAATAAGTATGAAGCCAAAGTAAAAGTGAGTATAACGTTCTTTTTTTTATAATGACTCTTTCTTTGGGTACTAAATGACTAGAAAACACACACTCTCAGCAATATCAACGCACTTTCAATAATGTGCACTACCGACTTCATGACCACCATAACAAAATTTAAAAAATGCAAATTTAGTTTACTGTTGCTGACTTTTACTCTCAACACAATTTTTTAAAGATATGCTGAAATGTAAGTAAGGCTCTGGACCAGGAAATATTGAATACGGCATCACTGGAGAAAATACACATGGAATCTGGTAGAAGAATTCATAAGAAATAATAAATATTCTTTTTCAAAATTTTGAAATACAAAGTAATACACCCCTCCCCCACTCTAAATGTAGAAAAATGTGAGTATATGAGTAGGAAAAAAAACTATAATGTTCAAATACAGCATTAGTGATGCAGTTTGACAAAATCCAGGTGTTATGAAATGGAAGGAGCATGTGCAGATGGTGTGGTAAGGAAGACAAAGGGTCAACTTCGGTTGTTCGGAGGATTTTAGAAAAGTGCAGCTTTGAACCCCACTATGACACATTCTTCAGTACTGCTCAAGTGTTTGGAATCCCGACCCAATCAGATTAAAGGAAGACACTGAAGCAAATTCAAAGGCAGGCTGCGAGATTTGTTACTGGTAGGTTCGATCAATACACTTGCATTACGGGGCTGCTTCATGAACTCAAATGGGTATCACTTGCAGGAAGACAACATACTTCTTGCAAATTTAGAGAGAAACAGTATTTGTGACTGCCTGCAGAACAATTCTATTGCTGTTAACACACATTTTGCATAATGACCATGAACATAAGAGAAATTAGTGCTCCTACGGAAGCATATAGACAGTCATTTTTCCCTCTATTTGTGAGTGGAATAGGAAAGGAAGTGAAAGGTAGTGGTAGAAGGCACCCTTTATCATGCACAATATGGTGGCTTGCAGAGTATGTATATAGAAGTAGATATGTGGTATGTATCTACAAGGGCAACTCTTGGACAGACACACGTTTAAGATGAACACGGTCAGTAACAACTGCGGAGTGATCATGACACGTTCAGAAACTATCAGTTATAATCAAATTACTGCAATACAGGATGTTATGATGAAGAGTGAGTTGAAAACAAAACTGTTGCTCTAAGGATATTGAAGACCAGTACATTGGTTGGAAGATGAGCAATCAAAGGTGATCAATCGGAATGATGATTGACCATCTTTTGCTGCTGGGATGAATTTCATTTAACATGATCCAGATGAGACTTGCGACGAAAGTACTACAACAGTCTTCGAGAGTGGAAGACTTTACACACTTTGATGTGGAATGTGATTTATCACTTGATACTGACATAGATGAAGCACTGACTGATGTGCCAAGTGAAATGTCTTTGGATGGACACAAAGTGGGGCTGCTGGGCTATTATGCACAAGCACCAACCACACAACCGCTAAAGTATCAACTATAGTCAGATGATGATAGTGATATAATACTAGAGTTACTGTCACTGTGCAACAATGTTATTACTTATCAGAACAGCATCACACAAAAAAATCAGCTCTTGTCACCAATAAAACTGAACTTCTAGTGTTACATCACAGAAGAGTTCATTACTATCACTAACAACAATACATTCATATCCTTCACTAACATCCACTGAATGTATTAGTCAAACTGTATGTCATATAAAATTTTATAATTTTTTCAAAATGTCAATTATAAAGCAAATAAAATATTAACATTATTCTTTAACAATATCATCGAAACTAGTATTGAAAAAATAAAACACATTGCACAATTGGTGTGCCACAAAAGCAAAAACAATCTAATTTGTATCAACATTTAAGACACAAAAATTCAGTACAATTTATCACACACTGCAGTGAATTCTCCAGTACATCAAGAAATCTATTTCTGAAAAATGACAGGTTTTTCTCTGTCATACAAAATACTGTGAAAGATTGTGACAAACACAGAATAATCATAAAAGCCCTATCCACGATGTCCAGTCATCTGTCTTTTGAACCTTGCTAAGAGTTCTCTCTCTGTTTTCTATTGAACAACATTCAAAATTATCTCCTGATGGTCTACTATACATACGGTCCCGTTATTTTTAGATATTATTCATTTAATATCATGACATCACTGCAGTGAGAATTATGTTTTTTTACAGAAGCTGCCAATCCTGCAATAATAGAAAAACTTATGTCATGGCAGTCCAGCACAATTGTAACATGCACATACACTGTCTTCTTATGACACCATAGCAGTTCTCCATGGGTAACAGTATCTTTCACGTCTCATCTATACAGACAATTTAATATTCCATGAGAGGGGCTGTGGAACTGTATAAATAAAAATGGTTGTGCGAATATAAGAAGTGGGGCGAATCATATCAAAACAAGTCTATAAAATGCAAATAATGAAGAATAATATACTGAATAAAACAATTATTCTACTGAATGGAGTTGGGTAGAATCAAAAACTAAGTATATGTAGTAAAGACATTACACCTTCACATATAAAAAAACAACTGCCAATACTAGTAAAACATATAATAAGACTCTGTTCCAGGACATTATTACAAATCTGACAGTAGGGTAATTGTGTTCAGCCATTAAGTTACATCTTCACTTTCCAGTTCGCCTTTTTTTGTGTGCATAAAATGGACAAAATTAAGCATGAGAGACAAATGTTCCTTGAGTGAAAACAGTGTTTCCAAAGCAGATGTAACAGTCCTAGAAACAAACATCTCCATATAATGTAGGACTTGGAAGGAAGGAATACCACATTATAAATGATCCACAGCAGGGAAGAAAAGATGTTACTTACAAAAGGGCATGTCAAAAGACAATGACATTAGTATTGGACAGATTAAAACATCTTCCAAGGCTGAGGAGTATCTGTTGGTGGGGTAAGTGTTAAGATACATTTAGTGGTGAAACAGTGGTCAGTGTCTTTAGTGGCAATAAAGTGTATTGGGCAAATGTATGGTCATTTTCTCAATTTTTCAACACAAGAATGAACTATGGCTGCAAGAGGCAACAACAAAATTTCCAACTGTCTTTTACTTTAACTTATGTGGCAAACATCATTATCCTCTCTTCTCATCTTAATTTTCACCCAATAATTACTCCATTGTGTATCTTTTACTGTTTTCCATGGTTCACAATGCCTGTTGTATGTGCTGTGTATAACTTCTTAGTCTTACAGTGCCTTCACTTCAACCTTAGTTCTGAGCAGAGGTACATCTTCGTCTATCTATTTAAATACTATGACTATACATCTATCTCTCAGTGGCTGTTTTTCATACCCTGAAATATTGTGTGTACTCAGGGGAAAAAATATCCAACAGGATATTACTTTGGCTGAAAGTGCATTGCTGTGTTTTTTGCCTCATAATTTACATAAAGGACCTATCAATTTTCAACTTTAGTTTAGTGGCTAATACATAAATATATTTCGATACTACTACAACATACCATAATAATTTTAACCCCTTCAATGTACAGCAAAATGAATGGTTTCAAAATTATTTTTGGCTTTCATAAAATACCTATCTAAACTTCAGCAACTCATAAAATTAGAATCCAGACAAACCATGCAAATGAAAAAAATGAAAAATATAGCTTTAATCCACAAGGAGAAACAAACAGAGGACAAAAAATTGACTGATGGAGGACTTTTTTTTACATATTAGCAGTCTGCCATATGAGTTCTGATACATACAATATCCCCCTTCCAACTGCAGAACAAAAAGTACATTCTGCACAAAGGTTATCCTACATATCTAGAAAAATGACTTAAAAATTTCAAGTACAGATCTTTCCTAGAACAACTACAAGTAAATGTCATCAAAAACCTATAAGTATCAGTACACAATTTACCAGTTACTTGTTACTCTGGTTAGGATGATTATATACTAAAAGGAGTAGGAAAATTTCTATACGTTTACAATGAAAAACATTATAAAAACTCTGCTCCTTCAGTTATTGTGATGCTCTTTTGAACATTATAAAACTGTAGATAATACAAAATAATTAAGTACATGAATTGTATAAAATATTAGAAAAATAAATAACTTCAAGAAATTCAGCAAGGAGCGAAGGTATCTGCAATGCTAATAATAGTGTGTACAAACATTCAGTACACAAAAAAGAAAACAGCTACCAATATTTATTTATCAGATACCCCATCTCCTGTAACTGCCAAAAGACTAAAAAATTCTAAGTATTTATCAATCTCTGTCTTGGAATCACACGGCTTTGGTACAAAATAACTTATGTGGAAACAATCTCCATTGTACTTTTTTTTTTACATCACACAGTTTATCTTGCACATACAGATAAAAGCTACACTGTGCAAATTGCAGACGGGGTACAATATTGTTTCAAAAATGAAAATTATCAGTCACTATAGTCTTCCTCACCTCCAAACAAAGCATTGTAGCAGCTTACTTGTAGGACTATGGTACAGTTTGTATGCCAAATTTTAAGAAGACTAAAATCACAACGCAAAATGTTAGACTGAGATTGAGCTATTGTTGTCAACAAACAATAGGTCTTAATATGGTAAAAATTGTTCTCTCTTCTTGAACTGCTAATTCTTTCAGTTTCAATTTTCAAGGCTTGATTTGATCAACCACCTATCAAAATCTATTACCACTACATCAGGTATAAGACAAAGTCTATCATCCACGAAAAAGGATGTTCGACTTCTGAACTTACATGCTAAAAAACAATTACCTTCGTAATCATTCATTTGTAAAAAAACACAACTTGACTAATCATGCTTATAAAAAAGGAGGTTGGTCCAATGAAATAAAATGTAATGTCCTCTTGTAGGAATGCAATCAGACAGCATCTAATTCAATGACATTGTATTTCCTTTCTTCCTTGCACAAAATTGGGTAAAAGAGGATGACGTAGTACAGTCCCACTGCAGCAAATATTATTGCCAGCACAATAGCAATAATGCCCCATGCACCAAGTCCAACCCCTGCTCTCATTTTTGGTTTTGCAGCTGAAATAACAGAAATAATCATGTTTACCAGTCTGAAACATAAATCAAGTGTGGAAGAACAAACAAACACACACACACACACACACACACACACACACACACACACACACACACACACACTATTTAATGCCAGTGAACACAATGAAATATCAGAACACAAAGTATACTGACGGAAGAAAAGTTGATACATATCAATTTAATAATGTATAGTAACTTTTTCATGTTAAAGTGCCCAAGGTGCAACTAAGGAAGTGACATTAAAGAATCTCAGAAAATGGAGAACAGAGCAGGAAAATCAACGAACAGGCTATTTCCTGAAGTTAAAATCTTCTGGGTTATTAGGCCGCATCATGTTTCTTCTAAAATGTTCAACGTTTCCACCCCTATGCTGGGATCTTCCTCAGGATCTTTTGGTGTCCACTACTGCTAGAAAACTGTCAGAGACGAGTGTCGCGTCGACTTATAAAGGGGGAATTTTCTGGGGTTCGTGCTGAAGAAGTGACAGTATTGGTTCAAATTCATGTGGCTACCATTGGTGGGCCACAGTCATAGGCTAATACAGAAGAAGGGGCGTTGCTAGCTCATTTCCTGTGGATACCATTGGTGGTCATCGTCATTGGATAGAAAGGCACTGTTCCACACTTATGCTGGAGAAGGGTTATTGGTTGAAATGCCTGATACCGCTATAGGCTGGTCATTGTCAGTGGCTAGATTCGAAACGGACAGAGCAAGAGAGGGGGAATGTTTACCCAAAATATTATTGTACGCCTAGGTGACTTGCAGCGCATTATTTATGCCGCTCACACACCGCACCCGTGTATTTACTTCCTTGATAGCGGGGAGCCACGATGCTGGAAGCCTTCAGCCGTCCTCTCTATTGAAATTATATGAATTCTTAGAAATTTCAACCGCTTCTCGGACCTTTCTTCTATAGATGTTTGTTTCTTTAGCCAGTACATGTACGTTATTAAAATCGATGTCAGAGCCACAGTTCTCGTTATGTTCCGCTACTGCCGATTTTGCACTTTGCGTAGCTTAGCGGAACATTCCGAGAACTGTAGCTCTGACATCAATTTTAATAACGTACATGTACTGGCTAAAGAAACAAAGATTTATAGAAGAAAGGTCCGAGAAGCGGTTGAAATTTCTAAGAATTCATCTAATTTCAATACAGAGGACGGCTATAGGCTTCCGGCATCATGGCTCCCCGCCATCAAGGAAATAAATACATGGCCGCGGTGTGTGAGTGGCATAAACAATGCGCTGCAAGTCACCTAGGCGGACAATAATATTTTGGGTAAACATTCCCCCTGTCTTGCTCTGTCTGTTTCGAATCTAGCCACTGACGACGACCAACCAATAGCGGTATCAGGCATTTCAACCAATAACCCTTCTCCAGCATAAGTGTGGAACAGTGCCTTTCTATCCAATGATGATGACCACCAATGGTATCCACAGGAGATGAGCTAGCAACGCCCCTTCTTCTGTATTAGCCTATGACTATGGCCCACCAATGGTAGCCACATGAATTTTAACCAATACTATCAGTTCTCCAGCACGAATGCCAGAAAATTCCCCCTTTATAAGTCGACGCGACACTCGTCTCTGACAGTGTTTTAGCAGTAGTTGACACCAAAAGATCCTGAGGAAGATCCCAGCAGAGGGGTCGAAACGTCGAACATTTTAGAATAAACATGACACGCCCTAATGACCCAGAAGATTTTAACCTCAGTGACAACGGTCACGAAAGCCTGCAGACTTACATAAAAGGCTATTTCCTGTTCTTTGACTGGAATAAATAAGTGCTAGAAGATACCAGCAAATTTGTATAGCAGAAAAAGGGGAAGGGAATTAAAATAAAGATGACAATCTATCACCACCTGGTTAAGAGGTATTAGACATATTACAAAATGCTGGCATGTATACACACAAAATATTGCTATTGTAAAATAAATGTGAAGCATTAACCAAGTAGGAACATAAATAACAGTGATGAAAATTGTGAATCTGAGTGAAAATAAGTGAGACAAAAATAAAAGGAGCAGTGACAACTACAGCACTGATTGTATTTAGTAGTAGGTAATAAAAGAAAGCTACCATGGATTAACAGTGAATAAAAAACAATAGGTTGGAAACTCAAACACAGTAGTTATATACAACGCACCAACTAAATGTAAAATTGTTTTAAGGCCAGTGGAGAAATGTACATCAGAACATTTTGGAAGCAAACTTTCATTCAATGGAAACCAAGGTGAAATATTATGGAAGGAGAATGTCTGGGAAACATAAGAAGAGCAACATTTTTAGAGGCATTTAAGAAACAATGGTATCATGTAGCTTACTTGAGTGCCATTTGATAACTTTAATGTTATACTGTGCTGCACAGCTGAAATTTATTCGCATAATTTATTATTACAATTTCTGGCTTTTAATTAGGAGCTTTCACTTACCTACACATATAACACAACTGCCTACTACTTACCAACATTATTATTATTATTATTATGGTTGTTATTTCTTTTTGGTGCCTGTGTTGTCTCTTCAAATCCTCGATCACCATAGTAACCTCTGAATCCCTGTCTGTTTAGTTTTGAATTCCAGGCTTGACATTCCACTGACAAAATCATACCTAAAAATAGAGATTCTGTAGTAAATTTCAGCTAAAGCTGCAATTGTCAGAACAAATTACAGCCAAGAATAGCACCTTTGTTGTTTTCCTTCTAATCAGACACTGGCACTTAGCACGCCCCAACTTACACTTAGCATACATAATGACCTTGCCACCTCTTAGTATCAATTAATACTGATCTGTCTCTACTTGGAGAGCAGATGGTACTGACTACTAAACACAGAGGTGGCTGTATATAGCTACTTTCAGTGATCAAAGGATTACTGACACAGAGCTTTATATACCAAAATCTAAACAAGCCATGAGTGTGACAGAAAAACCTTCTTTGAGTAGTTTTATTGGTTATCTGCATAAATAATGAAGACACACAATTAGCACAACATTGGGAGACATAATGATCACCAATTTGTTAGACGGTCATCCAAAAACACCATTCATAGCCACTCAAAACCTTAATCCCTTTTTCCGGTTTGGATTCACGAGTTAGAACCAAGACATAATGTTCTCGTTCCTTCATATCAAATGTTTCCTATCAATTCTGTTGGGTCTCTTTAGCTCAATGAGCTACTTTCATGGCTGCAGACTTGCATCTCTGACAACACCATGAGAACCTCTATTCATAATGAACAAAGCAATCACCAATAAGAGTTTCACTTATGCATCTACCATGTATACAACACCAAAAAGTCTTTTACCATGAAGTTTTACCACACACAGACATCAGTGATGAGCAGCTTCTCAGCCAGTACTCTGAAGCCCTTGCCAGAGCAATGGCTTCACATGGAAGCTCCAGGGTGCCTACTCAAACTTGGGCGAGTGAGGAGGTGAGGAGGAGGGGTGGAGGGGTGTGGGGGGTGGGGGGGTGTGGGAATTACAGATATGGGGAGGAAGACGGTGTCACCAGAAACTCCCTGGCAACTCAAACTTGGGGAAAAAGCCAAAGAATTCAAGGTATGGGGAGGAAAATGGTGTCACAAAATACTCCTGACAGTGAATCGGGGACATGCCACAATAATGACTTTTCTTTCTTCTCGGCTGAGATATACTACCCATAAGCAGTACTTCACCCACAGTTTTTAACCATCGAAACTTGTACTGAATAATATTCCTATAATTTACACATTTTGAAATATTGAGTATTTTAAAATATGTGATTTATAAAACTCAAAAAAATTAAATTTCAATGCTAGGTTAAGAACGCTTAATTTCCCAAGGTTTAATGAAATTCCTAAAATTCCCTAAGATTTTCCTGATTTTTCTAAGGAAAAGGTAAGTCCCTGATAATTCCAGGTTTTCCATTAGAATCATCATCATGGGATCTATACTTCAAACCTGCCTGCAACAAATACTCTCACAATCCACCCACACCCAACAACCAGTTAAAGGAACACCCCCTTATTACCCATTGCATCAGCAGTGATAAGCAATACTTCGATGCCTTGCCAAGGCCTTGACTGACTGTCACTATAGCCAAAACCTGCTCCACAAATTTCCCATACTCTACAATAACAAACCCTGAACATTTCTCTTGAAACTGTTGAGAAAGGTTCAAGCATATGGATTATGTTCCCAGATATGTGAATGACTTGGGAGACTTCTTAAGCAACAGAATCCAATATGTTACCCTCAATGGCGAATGTTTGTCAGTAACAATGGAATCGTCAGGAGTTCCTCAGGGAAATGTGATAAGACTGCTCTTACATGCATAAATGTACATAAATGAACTGACAGAGAGGGTGACCAGCAGTTTACGGCTGTCTGCTGATGAAGCTGTGGTGTACAGGAAGGTGTCATTGTTGAGTGACTGTAGGAGGACAAGAGCATGACTAAGACAAAATTTCCAGTTTGTATGTTGAATGGCAGCTTGCTCTATATGTATGAAAGTGTAAGTTAATGCGGATGAATAGGAAAAACAGTCCTGTAATACTAGAATACAGTATTAGTGCTGTACCACTTGACACAGCCGCACTGATTAAATATCTAGGTGCAATGTTGCAAAGTGATATGAAACTGAATGAGCATGTCAGATTTGCAGTAGGGAAGGCCCATGATACACTTTGTTTTATTAGGAAAATTTTGGGAAAGTGTGGCTCACATATCTACGGAGGAGGTGGCTTATAGAACACTTGGTGACTCATTCTTGAGAACTGCTCGAGTGTTTGGAATCCCCACCGGGATGGATTAATGGAAGACATCGAAGCAATTCAGAGGCATGCTGCTAGATTTGTTACTGGCAGGTTCAGTCACACACAAGCATTACAGAGATGCTTCATGAACTCAAATGGGAATCCCTGGAGGGAAGATGACATTCTTTTCGTGAGATATCATTGACAAAATGTAGAGAACTGGTGTTTGAGGCCAACTGCAGAATGATTCTACTGCTGCCAATGTACATTTTGTGTTGGGACCACAAAGACAAGATGCAAGAAATTAAGGCTCATACAAACACTTTTAGATAGTCATTTTTTCCCCTCACTCTATTTGCAAGTGGAATAGGAAAGGAAATACCTACTAGTGGTATGTGGAACCCTCTGCCACGCATTGTACAACTACTGATCATTACCTGGACAGTAATAGCTTAATCTATCATCTGCCAAGAAACAGCTACCTTCCACTGTCCCCTAAAAATAGAAATACAAAATCCTTCCCACCTCTTCCAAAGCAGTATTCCAGTACACATAGACCCTATGAAATATTTTGCTTCTTCTTTATGTCACTTCTACTTTCAAATCACTATCACATGACAAAAATCCATGTCTAGGAGCCTGGTATGAGATACATTCCTTCTTCATATTACACTTCAGCCCTGACTCAGGTATATTATATAGGCACTACCAAGTGGAAGAGCCACTTGTGAAAATAGTCATCTTATTGACAATTGCACTGCAACTACTCCAGTCTTTTATGAATGAGTGTCAATATCTGGCCAAGAATAACTATACCATCTAGTGGTAGAGATGCCACTGAGCACAACATAGTTAACTGTAATGGCCATTTCACAAACCATTCCATCAGGAAATCACCCTCATACACCATATCCTCTGAATCATGCAGATGGGAAATGCACCTAACATATATCATTGGTTCCACTAGTCCCTGTCCCATACCAGTCTCCATCTATTTACAACCCCTGGCCTCACTCTCCCTCCCCAATCAGCTTCTTACTCCTAGCTCCCTAGTTTTATAGGTCTATGTATCCACTTCCACACTTTTTCCAGCAGTCTCCCTCTGCACTGTATTAGCCACTTGCCTCTTGTATCACCATGTGTACTTCTACCCCTGCCTACATTTAAAGCAAGTTTTCTCTGGTTCTATACTCTTATGCCTTCCCTTGTCGTTATATGCTCCTAGCCATTGCCTCTGCCTTTCCATTTTCTCTGCCTTGACCATAGCTCCCACTCATGCACTTCATTCAACACAACTCTTCACAACAGTCAGGTAATAGTGCTGGGTTATTGCAGTTGTGAATATGTGGCAAGAAGTGCATGGATTACAGAACTATGAGACTCATATCTCATACTGGCAAAGCTATTGCTTATGTATTTCTGGTAACAATGGGAAAAGAAAAGATAGAGAAAAACTCATCACAGGAGTAATCTGGATTCAAGAGAGATAGGGAAACAAGAGGCACCACTATATGTGGGAGCTGTTGTTGGAAATAATTACATAAGTCAACTGAGAGATGTGTGTTTCATTGACTGGGAAAAACCTTAGAGTGAAACGATGTTTTACTCTAGTGAAAGAAATAGGAATGGACTGGAAGAACAATATCTAAGACTGAAAAAGCCGCTGTAAGACTCCAAGATGAAGGAATGGATCAGATAATCTCCATGCAGCAACCTTGTCCCCAGCTATTTTTAATGTCTATGGGAACAGATATGGGAAGCTTTGAATGGGGGAGGAGGATGAGGGGGGGGGGGGAGGAAGGGGGGGGGGGGGGAGAGAGAGAGAGAGAGAGAGAGAGAGAGAGAGAGAGAGAGAGAGAGAGAGAGAGAGAGAGAGAGAGAGAGATTTATTAAATATGTGGGTCATTAATCATTAAGTGGTCACCCCACAGAAAGTGAAGATGATCTTCATAAGATAAAGGAAACAATAAGAAAAATATTGAATTAGTATAACCATACCAAAGGCAAAAAGTGATTAAAATAGCAGAGACTTACAATTGGTTAAAAATTGGACAAGTTAACTTCACTTATTTGGGAAGGATACCTTATGCTAATTGAAGCTGTACCTGAAAAATTATGAAGAGATTATCGTATGGAGAGTGAGTATTTAGAAAAATAAGAGGGTTACTAGTAATAGTAGCAATAGGAATTGATCCAACAAAGAGATTTAAAAGTGTTTTATTTGGATGAACTTAAACACGTCTCGGAAGCATTAATGTTAATGAAGAGAGGTGTAAAATATGTGGAAAACTTTGAAATTAAGCTATGAAAAAGAGTGGCAAAAATTAAATAGGTTGAAAAAGGAATGAGGAGGAGGAAATTAGTGTTTAATGTCCCGTCGACAAAGACGTCTTTAGAGACCAAGTGCAAGCTCGGATTAGGGAAGGATGGGAAGGAAATTGGCCATGCCTTGTCAAAGGAAACATCCCCGAATTTGCCTGAAGCAATTTAGAGAAACTGTGCAAAACCTAAATCTGGATGGCCAGACGCCGGTTTGAATCTTTGTCCTCCCAAATGTGAGTCTAGTGTGCTAACCACTGCACCACCTCGCTCGATGAGAAAGGAATGAAGATGCATTTGAAAGAACAAAGAAAACAAGAACTCTCCTGAAGCTTCCTGGCAGATTAAAACTGTGTGCTGGACCAAGACTCGAACTCTGGACCTTTGCCTTTTGTGGGCAAGTGCTCTACCATCTGACCTACTCAAGCACGACTCACAGTCCACCCTCACAGCTTTACATCTGCCAGTACCTTCTCTCCTATCTTCCAAACTTCATTCATATCAGTGCACACTCTGCTGCTGAGTGAAAATCTTATTCAAGAACTCTCCTGAATATACCACAAATTGGAAAATGAACCGGGCCAGACATTCTATAGAAAACTGTCTGAAAGATAAACAGAACCATTGAAGGAAAAATAGAAGGGCAAAGAAGCAGAGTTAGAAGATAATGGGATGCTAGCAGATTTGAGGATGGCATATTATAATTGGGAACAAGAAATAGCTAGAATGGAAAGTGTGAAGTACTGGTGAACATAAAGCAAGGAATGCAAAAAAATGTATTCAGTAACTACAGTCAAGAAAAGCCAAGGTTACTTCATGTATAGTACAGTAGAGATTTCTCTAGAGAGAGAGAGTTCTCAACTGCAGAACCCCAAAGCAATCACACACAGTAAGATGCAGTTAAACTCACTACTGATGAGCTATGAAATGCATTCTGAAATGTTCACTCAGTGCTAGTTATCCCATATTTACTGTGTCTTGTAGTGGTCACATCTCTAAATAATCCATTATTCTGACACACGACACTCAGTTGGTGCCCTTGTCACACAATGACAAATGTTCTAATAAGCTGATGAAAGCTCAATGTCAAACAGGGAATGAATTGTGCAAACAGAGTGCAGGCAAGGAATATGACCAGTTCTAATCAAAATATAATTTTTCTGCATTTTTACACCAATGTAATGCAACATTAACGGCAATATCAATACGAACATTTTCAATCAAGTTCAGGAAAGTAGAAGGAGAAATAGACACCTCTCAGAGAAAAAAAGTTCCACTGGGCTGATTCACAAGGGCACATAAAATCTAAATGCCTCCACTGGTGATTCTGTGCAGCCTAATATTAGTCATACATCCCCCCCCCCCCTCCCCCACTGTATCCCTAACACTTAGAGAAAGCTTTTGACAATGTTGACTGGAATACTCTCTTTCGAATTCTGAAGGTGGCAGGGTCAAATACAGGGATCGAAACGCTATTCACATTCACAATCTGTAAATTGTAATAAGAAACCAGATGGCAGTTATAATAAGAGTTGAGGGGCATGAAAGGGAAGCAGGGGTTGGGAAGGGATTGAGACAGGACTGTAGCCTATCACCGATGTTATTAAATCTATTTTTGGAGCAAGCAGTAAAGAAAACAAAAGGAGAAACTTGGAGTAGGAATTAAAATCCACGGAGAAGAAATAAAAACTTTAGGTTTGTCAGTGACAGTGTAATTCTGCCAAAGACAGCAAAGGACCTGGAAGAACAGTAGAACGGAATGGACAGCGTCTTCAAAGGAGGATATAAGATGAACACCAACAAAAGCAAAATGAGAATAATGGAATGTAGTCTAATTAAATCACTTGATGCTGAGGGAATTAGATTAGGAAATTAAAGTAGTCGATGAGTTTTGCTATGTGGGAAGCAAAATAACTGACGATGGACGAAGCAGAGAGGATATAAAATGTAGACTGGCAATGACAAGAAAAGTGTTTCTGAAGAAGAGAAATTTGTTAACGTCGAGTACAGATTTAAGTGCCAGGAAGTCTTTTCTAAAAGTATTTGTATGGAGTGTAGCCATGTATGGATGTGAAATATGGACAACAAATAGTTTAGACAAGAGAATAGACGCTTTCGAAATGAGGTGCTACAGAAAAACGCTGAAGATTAGTTGGGTAGATCACATAACTAATGAGGATATACTGAATAGAAGGTGGGATTGGTCGGTTGGGCATGTTCTGAGGCATCAAGGGATCACCAAATTAGTATTGGAGGGCAGCGTGGAGGGTAAAAATCGTAGAGGGAGACCAAGAGATGACTACACTAAGCAGAGAAGGATGTCGGGTGCAACAGTTACTTGGAGATGAAGAAGCTTGCACAGGACAGAGTAGCATGGAGAGCTGCATTAAACCAGTCTCTGGACTGAAGATGACAACAACAACAACAACAACCCTAACATAGTGACAACAACTTTGCCAAGGTTGAATTTTTCTTACAGTTTACGGGAGATGTTTTGAACAATACCCATTCGTAGTGGATACTATCTCAAATAGGCCTACTCCACTGTTACAAGACTTTCATTCATTCTGAAACATATTTCGCCTAATTTCTTTTCCTTGTTTGAAAGCCAAGTATTAATCAGTCAAAGACACTCACTCATGCTGATTCTGTAATCCTACCATTTTCTCGCCCCCCTGGCACTGCTTCCACATTAGCTGTCTTGAAATCTAGTGGAGCTTTCTCTACAATTGAAGACAAACATAACAAAGTTCAATGAAATAATTTATACATGCTCTCATAAACTTGCCAGGTTGCTATACACTTAAATGAGATAACTGATTTAAAATAAATTATACAAGGGCTGTAAGGTTTAAATTAAAACACATGCACTGCTAAATATGTAAAAGTCTAAATAAAGAGCAATAAGTGTTTATTGGTACAAGCAATATAATTAATACTATTACCTTACACAACATGCAACATGAAAATTATTCGCATAATCTAATTTACTCCACACTATAAAGTACCACATCCATCCATTACAGAAAGATGAACAGGTGTTTATGTGTATTGCACGATTTTCCGCAAGGAGACGTAGCCACTTCTGTTTTGTGGCCACAGTTTTATTTTTTTACTAATGTAATTTCGCCGAACAGTTCATCGCAATAGCCACAGCGAGTTCATTCTATTGAATGGCCAGTTGGGAAATATAAGAATGGATTCTAATGACAATTTTTTTTCTTTATTGTGTGCGCGCGCCTGACGACAAAAAATCTGACAGAACAGCAAAACATACTTACACATGCATAGCAACAGAAATGTAATACTGAAGCGAATCATTCTCCGCTTTGTTAGCGAAGCCGCACCTTACGATGCTGCTAACGCGAACAACTCTCCCGATTAGCGTCATGTACCATTGTTATGTCAAAGTCCTAAAGAAAAAGATATTACAATTAAAACATGTCAGTATTGACATTCTTACGAAAAACAGACTACCAGACAAGTTAGCGTAGGGCAAATTAGTTTCGCTCTCTACCTATGAGTCTTCGACGGTCTTTCTACAACAGCGTTGTCAGCACTCCGTTCCAAGGTGCGTTTACACTGCGATTTGTATCGGCGCATGTATGAGATACATGTATATGCGACTTTGCCACATGTATCGCGACTTGTATGAGTTGACAAGTATCGACTTCATACATGTATGAGCGTGCGTTTACACTGGTTGATATGTATCACTGTGCGATAGCTTCCGACGACGATTTGGAAGATTTCACATTTTTATGTGCTGATACACTTGCTCTTTTGGAAGATGATAGGAAGAAAAGGCGGAGGAAGCGTAGGTGGTGGCACAGAGAGTTTCTCGCGAATTAACGCTAGAGGATGGCGCATATTTTAGAAATTATGTTAGGATGAGTATGGAGGATTTCCGCGGTTTGTTATCACTTGTGGCTCCTCTTGTGTCCAAAACCATCACAAACTTTCGGGAAGCGATTCCACCAGAGGATCAGTTGGCAGTAACACTCCGTTTTTTAGCCACTGAGGATTCCTCGTAAAACGAAGATTTCATGACAAAACATTTGCATTGTCGCGCGATTGCTAATGCCAACGTCTCACACACGATTGTCGGCATCCGTTGTCAACATTATCACGCGAGGCCGCCGGAATAATAGCAAAACATTGATATACGTGCCAGATGCATGAAAAAATTATATAATGTATTACATACTCTGATATATATATAAAACTTTTACCTTCACTTCTTGGGATAAAACTTGCACAATGGCCTCGCAAACACGAAGAATAATGTTGCATATGGCACTTTTTGATATTCTATGCAGATACAGTAACGTCGAAACGACAGTCGGCACCTTCAAAACTCAAACAGCCGCCAAAGAGCCTGGTACTACGCACGCGCTAATCGTCGAAATAAGCGGCAGTCGACAAGACGACAGGAAATGATAGTACTGCGCATGCGCGAGTTCAAATGTCGCTCATACATGTCGCGTATATGGCCAAAAAGCGATATACAAAATGTATACGCGACATGTATGAGCTCGAGGGTCCGCATACAAGTTCCGTGAATTTTTGTATGAGGTGATGTATCGCGACATGTCAAATTGACATGTCGCTCATACATGTCGCGATACATGTATCCCAGTGTAAACGTACCTTTACGTTGGTACTAATAACTTTGTACTGTAGCATTTTGGTGGCGCAGTATGACAGCCTGCTGTATGACGTCACTAGAAAAACGAACATCATGAGCAGAACATCCCGTTTGTGTAGTTAAATAATTGTCTGCATAACAATTACATCAAGCGTGACATGATACGCCTTATTACGAGAGGAAAAGTGAACCAAACACCACTGTCACAAGCACACCGTGGGAGTGTGTGCAGTCAGGAAGAGTAAACGTTGCTTCCGTAATACAACCATAACAAACAAGCACGTGCAAAGTTCATATCAAAATAATGTGAATGAAAATTGTTTCAAATGAGCTATTTGTATTTATGTATTTAGAATATCTCGGCATTCAGGCACGAGAAAGTAAAAGCTAAGAATTATTACTGAAGATAGTGAGTTAGGCTGCTGCTGTGCAAACAGTTGTCGATTCTGCTGTTGATATGGAAAACTGAGTCACCTGTAGTTGCTCTCCGATCATATGACTGTTTGAAGTACTGAATTCCGTTACTTGGATTTGTTTACTGTTCATTCTATTGGTATCTGGACACTGAGGACGTCTCTGAACGGCTTGTCAAAAGAGAAAGAGGGATGGTAAGTGGTGAAACTGGAATTTTGAAGTAATTAATGACTAGACATTATGTTCTTTCGACAAAAATTTAGATGCAGCTGGAATATTTTTGTTTTGTGTCTTTCGAGCCGAAACGTTTACGAATGAGTGACAGTTTGGGTTTAGTGTTCAACGAGATCATTAAATTGTCTTAGAAAACATTGGTGTATTAGCTGTCAAATAAGGAAGCAGTCGGACATGGAAGGATTGTCACCTTTGCATTACCCCATAAATTTATTGACTCATTGTTCAAAGGTAGACATGGTTGTGAAAACATCTTGACTCTTAAAACATTTGATCAGTTATATTGTTTTGTTTCACAGTATAACGCCTTCCTATCCGTAAGACAGACTTAAAAATTTTGGACCCCCAGATTAATTTCAGAGTTTCAGAAGTGTAAAAATTCTTTACTACTAGAAGTTCCGCCGTCGTTCCCATTGATATATATGAATCATCAGATACAGTTAAGCTGAAATAAACTACCACAGACTATTCTGAATGTCAGTGCACTGTAGTTAGTTGGTTGCAAATGCACGGTACAGTAGCTGTTATGATGTGGAATGTGTCAAGTGCACAAGAAACGCACATGTGAAACCAGATTTTTTAAATACAGAGTTAAAGAGTAATATTTCTATTATTAATCCCATTCCCTTAAATGGCACAAAATGCATATACTATATTTATAGATTTTTTTATTCCTACTCAAGAATTCATCTATGGTATAGAAGGAGTTGTCAAGGAGATATGATTTAAATTAATTTTTGAAGCTATTACTGCTGTCTGTCAGACATTTTATTTCATCTGGTAATTTGTCAAAAATTTTTATAGCAGCATATTTGACCCCTTTCTGTGCCAAAGATAGGTTGAGTAAAGGATAGTGTAAGTCTTTCTTTCTTCTGGTATTATAATCATGAATGCCACTATTGTTTTTAAACTGACCTTGTTGTTGAGAACAAATTTCATTAGTGAGTAAATGTACTGTGAGGCTGTTGTAAGAATTCCCAATCTTTTAAAAATATGCCTACAAGATGTACAACTATGAACCCCACACATTATTCTAACCACTGTCTTTTAAGCAGTGGATACTTTTTGTCTAAACGTTGAGTTACCCCAAAAAATTATTCCATATGACATCAGAGTGTGAAAGTATGCAAAGTATGTTAACTTGGTAATTTCTATATCCTCAAAATTGGCAGTCTCATTGCAAAAGTTGCTGAACCTAGTTGCTTTAGAAGATCCAAAATATGAATTTTTCAAATAAGGTTCTCACCTATATGTACCCCCAAAAACTTAGTATGCTCTACCCTGTCTACTGACTTCTGTTGTGTTATATTTAATGAAGGAACTGTTCTTTTTGTAGCAGAAAATTGGATATACTGTGTTTTTTCAATTTGCAGCAAACCAATTAATGACTTTTCCAAAGACCTTATTTGTATCATTTTCAGTTGGAGTTCCTTTTACTGGATTAATAATGATCCTTGTATCATCAGCAAACATTGTCAGTTCAGTTTCCTGTTTCAGATAGGAAGGGAGGTTGTTCACATATCAAGAACAGAAGGTGACCCATGATTGAATCCTATGGAACACCTAATGTAATTTCACTCCAGTTAGATGAAGTGGCAAACTTATTTAAATTGCTTGACCCATATAAGGAAACGTTTTGCTTCATTTCCTGTAGGTTGACTTAAACCACTCATATGCTATTCCATTTATACCGTAGAATTGTAATTTCTGTAACATAATGTCATGGTTCACACAATCAGTTGCTTTGGACAAGTCACAGAAAATTCCTATTGGTGACATTTTACTATTTAAAGACTCCATTATGTGGACAGTGAAATCTTATTTTGCTGTCTCAGTGGAACAGCAGTTTTGAAATCCGAAATGTGATTTACTAAGTATCCCATTACTGTTGAGATGGCTAACCACTCTTGAATACGTTACTTTCTCGAAGATTTTTGAAAATGCTGTAAGCAAGGATACTGGCCGATAATTATTGACATCTGTGGTGTTCCCCTTTTTGTTGAGAGGCCTGACAATGGCATATTTTAACCTGTCTGGGAAAATACCTTTTGTTAGTGATGCATTACATATGTGACTTAGAACATCAGTTGTAATTGCTCCACATTATTTTAATATCTTATTAGAGATGTTATCTACTCCAACTGAACATTTATTTTTCAAAGATTTAATAATTTTACTTATTTCACAAGATGTTGTTAGGTGGAACTTAATCTGACTAAATTTTTCCAAAACAGGCTATTCCAGGTTCTGCCTGGCTTTTTCTTTTGAACTGTTTTCACCAATTTTTTCTCCTACAATTAAGAAATGGTTGTTAAATACATTAGCTACTTGTGTACTGTTGGTTAGGATGGTCTCATTCTCTGTAATAGTAATACTACCTACCTGAGTGGTTACTTTTCCTGTCTCCTTTCAAACAACATTCCATATTGACTTTATTTTGTTGCTGGAGTTGTTAATTTCTTCTCTGACATACATGTTTCTTGATTTCCTTGCAAATTTTCTCGGTATGTTACAATAATTTTTATATTGTAAAACTACTTCTGGATCTTTACTAGTTGTTACTGTCTTGTATTGTTTTCTTTTTCTTTCTGAAGACACTGTGTTCCTAGCAGTACATGTTCGTTCGCCGGATATGTGATAATGCACAGTTATGAGCTTGGTTTATGGCCATTTAACTTAATTAAATATTATTTTGCAATTATGGCAGTGTGTATGTTTGCTCACTCTCAGCAATGTAATACAAAATGTTACAACAATAACAATGATTGCTGTTACCAGCACAATGTATTATGGTCTCGCAGATATAGCTTTCAACATGAACACTTATCATTTTTGAGGCTTTTCCTACAAAGGTCTGAACATTCCACCAGCTGTCTGTATACTGTCCCCAGATACAGTTTCGCAATCCTCTCCAACCACAACTTTATTTCCATCACATTAATATCCCTCATGTCCCCAAATGTATTTTTCTTCTAGTTATCCCCAATGATGAAATCCTCTGGGATCAAATTGTGACTTCTCAGTCTGCAGAAATTTTATCAAGCAATATGTAACCACATATTTTTATTGAAGATGATGAGTTAGTTAGTCTCTGATCCATGCTAAATGCTAGTCAGGGATTTAACAAACAGCATGTTAGTAGCAGTAGCAGCAGCAGCAGCAGCAGTAGTGGCGGCGGCGGTGGCAGCAGCAGCAGCTTTATTCATCTGTAGATCTCTTTTTACAAGGATATAGGACATGTCAAAGTATTTACAAGTTTAGACCAATTTAAAATAAGCTAATTTGTATACACATTTACTTACAGACTTCTAGTTAGAGAGAGTCATTAGATTTACTCCTGGTATACAATGCATTTATAACAAATAACTTATTTAATAATGCAATGCCACACTGTTCACTCGTATCTCACTATCAGTCACTGCACACACTATACACACATTGTTTCATAGCACTTCACTCATTACACACACACACACACACACACACACACACACACACACACACACACACACACACGCACACACGCAAATGCACACAGAGACAGACAGACAGACAGAGACTCAGCATTCCTCCATAATGAGTGAGATGTTCAACTCAGAAAGAGGAAGAATTGTTAATATTCTGCTATGTGTAGTTTAGGGTTAAGTATTTCTAGAAAGAAAAAAAAAGAAGGATAAAAACAAAGTGAAGGTGTTATGTGGAATGTTGGATGTTTTATGATCATTATAATAATAATTATTATTTTTATTTGTATAACTTTATTTTAGCAAACCCGTACTCTGTTTTATCTAAGTAATCCCTCAGTGTATAAAATGTATTGCATAACAGGTACTTTTTTGCTGCCTTTTTTAAATAAGTGTAGTTTTGCAATTTCTTTAATCTCTATTGGTAATTTACTGTACAGTTTTATTCCTTGGTAGAAAATGCTGTTTTGAGTTTTATGTTTGTTTTTCCTTGTAAAATGTAAGTTGAGCCTAGCTCTTGTTTCATGGTCATGGACAGAGCTGTTTGTGCAGTAATTACCAATGTTATTTTTTATGTGTACAACTGACTGGTTAATTGTTAACTTGTCTCCTTTAAATGAGGATGAGGATAATTATTTGACTAAGAACATAAAGTACACGTCGCCACTGTTAACTCGTGTATTAAACCACATGTTCTATTTTATTCTACATAACACAAAAAGCCATCACATTTTTGTTCCGCTTAATACCTCAACTTGGCGTGAACTCCCCTCCAAAGAGCACCCGTACAAGAAGACAAAACAGAAGGTACAAGCCCTCTGGAAATGGCGCTATGTACAAACTGATGTCTCACCGAATTAGATCAACTGAATTACAACACTTCCCCTCGGTGAGCATCAGAGAGCGCAGTTTAGTAAGTAGCCTCATCCTGTTACACTCCAGTATCAAAAAATTCACCATTTCTGATATTGAACATAAGAATACAGCTTCCAATATTACACATAGGGACACAGATGAGACATTGAAATTAAGATCACAAATGTGGCAATAAAACCATCACAAATTCCAGTACCAAACATAGGAACACAAATGAGATACTGAAGTTAAAATCACAAATGAGACAATAATACATCACAAATTCCAATAGTAAACAATACTCATTTTAATCCTAACATGTCTCTGAATTTCTCAGTTTTAATGCTGCTTAGTCCTTTAGTTAAAATGCCAGCTGCATTGTCATTAGTTGACACATACATAAACTTAAGAAAACCATCCAAGACAGTTCGTCTGACTTTATGGTAGCGGACCCTGTAATGCTTGGTTCTCTCTGATACACCTTTCTTTTTGGTGATTTCCATTGCACCTGTGTTGTCAACATTGACCTACAGGGACAGTCTAACAAATTCAGAACACTTTAGCTCCTTTAAAAAAAAATCAATAAACCATTCCACCTCCTTACATGTCTCAAACATGGCAATATACTCAGCTTCAACTGTGGAAGTTGCCACAATTGATTGTTTTTTTACTTTTCCAGCTGATTGCTGCTCCAGCTAACAAAATTGTGTAGCCTGACACAGATTTACTATCACCTGGGTCATTTGCCCAATCAGCATCACTGAATGCAATAGTTTCACAGCAGTCAGCACGGAAACACAAACTCAATTCTTTAGTTTGCTGCAGGTACCAAAATATTCTTTTTACTCTGGCCCAATGAGAAATACAAGGTTTAGAATTGAACTGACTCAATCTCCCTGCAATAAAAGCAGTATCAGGTCGAGTACGCGTAGATATGTACAGCAAGCAACCTACTGCCTTTTGGTACAATTTCTGGTCAATTGGCCTGTCATTATCGTCTTCACTAAAACGGTTGTTGTTACATGGTGTAGATATGCCCTTGCAGTCATGCATTTTAAATTCTTTTAGCATCTGTTGAATGTAAGCCGTCTGATTTAATTTCACCTGCCCTGGAGACTGTTCTGTTTCAAGACCCAAAATCAACAAGCTGTCACTCATTTCTTTAATGATAGTATGAGATTTCAAACACTTAATGAATGTCATAATCATTTCTTCTTCACCAATTGCAATTACATCGTCAACATGAACTCCAATAATCAAATTTCTAGAGAAGAATACACAGGGATCCTTTTCATATTGTTCAAAACCTACTTTTTTCACCACAGAGCAGAAGAAATCATTCCAATCTTTACCTGCCTGGTGAAGCCCGTACAAACTCTTATTTAATAAACACACTTTATTACCCACATGAAACAATCTTGGTTGTTCCATGTAAACTGTGCCACTTGTGGGCTATTCTGAAAAGCAGTTTCCACATCAATATGTTTTATTTTCCATCCCCTTAATACTGCTGTTGTTAACAGGATCCTCAGGCTACTTCGTCTCATCACTGGGCTATAGCTTTCCCAATAATCAACTCCAAATATCTGACTATAACCCAGAGCTACTAACCTCGCTTTGAATTTAATAGTATCACCCTCTCTGTTTCTCTTCGTTGTGAATACCCACTTACTTCATATAACGTGGTCAGCTTTCGATCGGTCAACAAGTTGCCACGTGTTGTGAAGTTTTAGGCTACTCACATCTGACTCCATGGCTTTATACCATTCGTCCCTGTGAATTGAAGCTAAAGCTGCTTCTACTGATGTTGGATCAAATGGATTCACCTGACACAAAGCAGCAAAAAAACTTGCAGAGAGACACGAACCACACATTTTTGGTTTCACTAGGTGTGAAAACTGTTGTAACTCTACTTCACGATGCGCACTTGGGATTCTACTTTGCAACACTGTATCACATTCATCACACACATCGCTATCTTCACTGCCAGGAACTACATCGTCTTCTGTGTCGTACCTCTCTTCTTCTCCGCCACTGATTGGCCCCCATCTCCTCGAACAGCTATTGATTAGACTGGATCTTCTGTTACTGGTCCTGCATTCCTCAGCGGTGTGTTGTCATCATCTGTTGATGGATCCGGGAAACCCAATTGCACAATACTGTTGTCATCTGCTGTCACTGCATTGCTTTGTGGCTCAGCTGTTGTCATCTGCCTCAGGTTTACTTTCTCTGGAAGAGACAGTTCTTTGTTTACTGTAGCCTTCAGTGGGAATATTCTTTCGTCAAAGATGACATTTCTTCTCAAAAGTATTTTTCTCTGTCCAAGGCTCCACAGACGATATCCTTTAGATCCTGCCTCCACTCCAAGGTAAACACATTCTTCTGCCCGTTCTCCGAGTTTGTCAGAAGTCAATGTGCTTGTCCAAGCTCTGCAGCCAAACACTGTGTGTTCCCAAATCATCTTTAGTTAGTTTTTTCTTCTTCCATACTTCATACGGGATTTTCCCATGAAGGGATCTTGTTGGGCATCTATTTCGGGTATAGCAGGACAACATTAGAGCTTCCCCCCAAAAGGTATTGGGCAAACCACTCTGAAATAGTAGACACCTCACAATGGATAAAAGTGTTTGATTCAGGCGCTCTGCTTTTCCATTGGATGGAGGAGAGTAAACTGTGCTTTTCCGATGTAGTATGCCCTCTGCCTTGAACAACTCTTCAAATTTGCTGTTGATGTACTCAGTCCCATTGTCTGATTGGAAGATTTGCAGTTTTCTCCCTGACTCGCATTCCGCACGTCCCTTAAATTCCACAAAAGACTCAAACACATCACTTTTCTGCTTTAGCACTTTCACTACCGAATACCTTGAGTGATCATCCAGGTAAGTAACATAATAATGTGCTCCACCCAGGGAGGTCTATCTAATGTAACCTACGTCACTATGTACTAGTTCTAGAATATTATCAGTAGTAGTTTGGCTCAGTTTGAAATGCTGTCTTTTCATTTTTCCTTGCACACAAATTTCACATTTTTCCTTGTAGTTTGTGGCTCCACACACTTCGGGTAAGGCTTCTCTGTGTCCAAGTCTTTGGTGCCACAAAACTTCTGCCCTTCTGGCTGTTGCTTCATTTTCAATTTGTTGATGTGTTTTGTCACTGTGTGGCATCACTGTACTGTTGTTCACTTTGTAATATTCACATTGCACTAAATAGACATTATTTTTTGATGATCTTCCTCTCAATACTTCCTTCTCATCAACAGACACACTAACATCACCATTTTTGAATCTGATACACATCACCTTTTTGTCCATCTGTTTGACAGACAACAAGTTTCCATCCAGTTCTTTCACCAAAAGCACTTCTGTTAATTGGATTGTCTTACCACCAAATGATTCTGCTGCTTTCATGATAACTGTCCCTTACCTGTCACTTCAGTAACTTTCCCATCAGCCAGTTTCACTTCTCCAAAGATACCCATCTTTAAGTCCTGTAGTATCTCTTGTTGACTAGTCATATGATGTGATGTTCCTGAATCCAAAACCCACACCTTTTCATCAGCACCTTCTCCACATTTGGACACTGTCATAGCCACTATTTCTTCAACTTCTTTTTCAGTTGCACTTGATGGACCTTCACTGTTTGGAACAGTTTTTAAAACTGTTGAGCTTGCATCCATTTGCCCTGTATGTTGATTTCTTGGTATAATTCTCTTTGCTTGGTGGAGCCCTGCTCGTTTTCCTCGGAAATGTGGACACTCCCTGGCGATGTGGTCTGCTTCACCACAGGAAAAACAGTCTGTTTCTGTTGGATGTGTTCTTCTCACCTCCTTGGTTTTGCTTGTATCTGTCCTGGCTTCGGAAAAACTCGTTTTTCTGACTTCTGCCTACTGCTGCATATGCTTTGGCTTCTTCTTGGCGCTTAGTGGATTTGAAATCTGGTTCCAGATGTTTCTCTGAAGCATGAAACCTGCAACTGTCTTATCATCAAAGTTGGCACCCCTTGCTTCACTACTCTGTTGGCAGCAAGGATTTTCGTCACATATTCATCCATAGTCATCATCATCTTTCTTGATATTTACTAAGTCTCTCATCTTGGATATAGTGTTGAGTAGGCCGTTGTTGCAGTTAATCTTTTCAAGCTTCTACCATGCTTCCTTCGTTAATTTCAGAGAACCAGTTGTTTCTAGGTAGCGGTCTTCGACTAGCATCAGAATGATGGACAAGGCTATTTCATTTTTCTTCCTTTTTTCTGCATCCAACTGATCATAACGCATTCTAAAACCGGGTTCTATGGCAATCCATGCATCACAATGCTGTATCAGTGAATGAACATGGATAGACCATGCAAAATAGTTACTGCTGCACAGGCAATCAATTTTCACTGGTGGTTCCATCATTATGTACTGTTTTCTTCGTCGTCGGCTGTTGTAGAATGTCAAAATATGCAGTCTTCGTCAGTTCCATCTCTTAATGTTCGTTTTCACATTGAATTTTTAAACACACTTGCCACAGAGTGCCCTTATCCCATAATCTGTTAACTTTTCTGTAGCACTTGTCTCCTTGAAATGAGGATGAGGATAATTATTTGACTAAGAACATAAAGTACACATCATCACTGTTTACTCATGTATTAAACCACATGTTCTATTTTATTCTACACAACACACAGTCTACATAACACAAAAATCCATCACATTTTTGTTCCGCTTAATACCTCAACTTGGCGCGAACTCCCCTCCAAAGAGCACCCGTACAAGAAGAAAAAACAGAAGGTAGAAGCCCTCTGGAAATGGCGCTGTATTCAAACTGATGTCTCACCAAATTAGATCAACTGAATTACAACATTAATGCATTCACGTGGAGCAGTTGAAATCCCCAGTGTTTTTAACAGATCTTTACAATGAGCTCGACTAGTACTTTTGGTTATTATTCTTATGGCTCTTTCCTGGAATTTGAAATTTGTGTGGAGTTTTTTGTTCCCCAAAAAAGAATGCCACAGCAAAGAACTGAGTGTACATATGAATAATATGTAACTAAAAGACACTGCATGTTACACACTGATGATAGGATTCGAAGTGCATAACATGCTGATGACATTCTGTTTGCAAGTACTTTTGTGTGTTCCCACCACTTCAACTGAGAGTCAATATTCATTCACAGAAATTTTGCTTTTGTTACAGTCTGTAGAGGTGCCACCTACGTTTAGTTTAACATTGTCATTTTTCCTCTTCATTGAATTGAAATTCATGGCATTAGTTTTCTTTGTGTTCAGTGTCACTTTATTGCTTATTGACCAATCATAAACTTCCTTGAGAGTTTCATTTGCTTTCTCAGCAAGGAGTGCTCTTGTTTTCTTAGTAACTATAATATTACTGTCATCAGCAAGGAGAATTTTTTCACCATGAGTAACACTACTGTGAAAGTCATTGATGTATATCAGGAATAGTATTAGTCCTAATATGCTACCTTGTGGGATCCCTATATTGATGTATTTTGATGTATGTTGATATTGTGGAACACCAGTGACAACCACTGAATGAGATGAATCTTCCATATCACATTTTGTCTTTGTGTCACAGTTCTCTCTGTCAAACAACACAAAAAGAACTTTATTGTAATTGAAGTTATCTCAAATATGTCCAACTTGTTCAGATTTTTTTAAAAAATGACACAGAATTTTAAATTTAGCCATATTGTCTGAGAAACATCCACAATCAACTTTCAAGTTTGATCTTAGAAGGTTCAAATCACTATTTATTTATATTGGGTAATGAGTATTGGTTATACAACCATCCTCAGATGAATCAAGTATCCAGTGTGGTGGCAGTATCAGTGAAGTAATGCCTTGAACTAGATATGAGTCAGTCTTGAAGAGCAAAGAACTTGTGTTCTGCTATAAGGTATTACTTCCTTGATACTGACGATGCTGGTGCATCACTGTGGATATTATGTTAGTCTCAGGATTTGAAATATAATCAAATAGTGATATGTTTTGTTTTAAAATCACTTGTTATGCAGAACTGCTTCCAGATGTTTTCTCTTATAAAATCACAGAGAAACACATGCTAGTAGTAGTAGCTGCACTCACTAGACAGTGTGTCTAAGACGTTCAGTCTGACCGGGTTGTCTCCAAACATGTCTCCAATGATTGTCTGATTGATTGAAGGCATATGCGACTGTCATCAGTGAAGAGAATGTGATGCCAATCCTGACCGGTCCATTCAGCATGTTGTTGGGCCCATCTGTACCGCACTGCATGGTGTCGTAGTTGCAAAGATGTACCTCGCCATGGACGTCAGGAGTGAAGTTTCCCATCATGCAACCTATTGTGCACAGTTTGAGTCATAACACGGCGTCCTGTGGCTGCAAGAAAGGCATTGTTCAACATGGTGTCGTTGCTGTCAGGGTTCCTCCGAGCCATAATCCATAGGTATCCGTCATCCACTGCAGTAGTAGCCCTTGGGCAGCCTGAGTGAGGCATGTCATTGACAGTTCCTGTCTCTCTTTATCTCGTCCCTGTCCGAACATCATTTTGGTTCACTCTGAGACGCTGGGACACTTCCCTTGTTGAGAGCCCTTCCTGGCACAAAGTAACAATGCAGACATGATTGAACTGTGGTATTGACCATCTAGGCATGGTTGAACTACAGACAACATGAGCCGTGTGCCTCCTTCCTGGTAGAATGACTGGAACTGATCGGCTGTCAGGGTGATGCAAAACGTTTTTTATGTGTGTATATAACACAGCTGCTTTCACATATGACCTTGTGTTTTATAGGGTAGGAAGTGCCTGTGGCTGGACTGCAGTAGGTGTTGGAGAGTGTGTGTGTGTGTGTGTGTGTGTGTGTGTGTGTGTGTGTGTGTGTGTGTGTGTGTAATAGGTCTTGTACCTGGGTTGACTACAAGGGAATGGCCCTGGAGGATAGGATTGGGAGCAAGACTAGAATAGGTATGAATAAAGATATTCTGATTTTAGGTAGGATATCCGTCATCTCAGGACATGAGAGGTAGCTAAAGCCTTCGTGAAGGATGTGGTTCTGATTTTCAAGGCCACAGTGATACTGGGTAATCAGAGGAGTGCTAGTCAGTTATTGGTTGACAGGTTTTGTAGTGTCAGAGGAGGCAGTGGCACAAAAGATCTGCTCATGAATGAGTTTGATAAGCCCAGCATGGTTGAGCTTAGGTTTTGGGCTAAAGGTGAAGCCTGTAGAAAGTACTGAGACCTGCAGGGGTCAGAATTTAGGCATAAAGGATGACAGCTGTGTTACAGAATGTGTGTTCAGAAGCGATGTGTTTCCTGGAGACTAGTAAGTTTTTGTGGATATGGAAGATGGAATAAGTCAACAAGGTATGATCGGGGGGCTTTGAGGCATTGTGTGTGTGTGTGTGTGTGTGTGTGTGTGTGTGTGTGTGTGTGTGGGGGGGGGGGGGGGGGGGGAGGAGGAGCTGTTGGATCACAGTGATACACCATTCCTTGCCTATAGGTAAACCCAGGCTCTACAGCATATCCTATGCATTCTTGCAATCCCCCTCCCCCTGGCCTAAACCATAAACCAGCCTATTTCCCACTGTCTTACCTTACCTTTTCCCTCTTCTCTTCTGCCCGCACCACTCCTTCCTCATTCAGTCTTCCTTCCCACCTTCTCCGGGGTTGGCCCGAGGTATTCACGTTTTGGTCTTTTTTTGATAATCCCCTCTAGGGTTTGACCTCCATTTTTCCAAATTTTCCCAAAGAGCGAGCCAATTGGGGAAGGCCACCTTACATGGTGCATCATGTCCATCGTGCACGGAGACCTTCAGCATTCATTATCATCATGGCTTTGCAGTTCTGCTCATTCCCCATCTCTTAGGCAAGGACACCTTCCTGGGTGTGTTTTCCTCCATCCAGTATGCAGTGTCATTTTCTGCGCCGACGATGAGCATGGACTTCTTTGCACCTCATATGCAGCACGGTAGCCAGTCCGTTGTGATGGGGCTGCCATGTACTCTGTTGGTTGTTGCCCCCTGACTACACTGGGATCGCTCTGCTGATGCCTGCACCATTAATTACCCATGTATGCCAAGGAGTAGATGCCCGTCAGCCTGGGACATAGAGACTCCCGGCAATCGCTATCCTGCTAGTAGGCCTTTGCTGCAGCTGGGTGAGGACTGTGGGGAGGGCCCCTGGTCAGAGGGGTGGCATCAGGTGGATGACATGCCATGAAGCGTACCATGACATCACTTGCTGGTGGTCAAACACCAGCAGTCTCTAAGTGTTCCAGCTCTCAGTTTAATGCGAGGAAGTATGACCCCCAAATCGTTCCTCTCCCTGGCCACACCAGTGGGAGGAATGCCAGGCTAAAGATGGCACTGAACTTTATTCACCCCGGTACCTCATATGGACAAGAGCTGATGGTGGATCCTTTAAGTTGATGAAGCCTCAGTTTTTTGTGGAACATTTAGAGGACAAGTTTGGGAAAGTGGAGGGATTGTCCAAAATGCGATCGGTGTTGGTCTTGATAAAAACAGCACCCTCTGCCCAGTCATGGGCATTACTTGCCTGTGACAAGCTGGGGGATGTTTCTGTCACCATCACGCCCCAGAAGAGCTTAAATGTGGTCCAGGGTATTATATTTCAGAGGGTCCTTCTTGTGCAGTCTGACGATGAGCTGCACGCCAAATTAGAGTGGCGAGATATCCATTTCATCCGGTGCGTCCATCGGGGTCCAAGGAATAATCAGGTTGCCACCATTGCCTTCATCTTGGCCTTAGAGGGCGACACGTTACCTGAGAAGGTCAAGGTGATGGTCTACCGCTGTGATGTCAGGCCATATATCCCTCCCCCAATGCAGTGTTTTAAGTGCTGGAAGTTCGACCATATGTCTTCCCGCTGTACTTCCAGCATCACCTGTCGAGATTGTGGACATCCTTCACATCCCAATATTCCATGTGCCCTGCCTCCCATCTGTGTCAACTGTGGAGAGCACCATTCCCCTTGCTCGCCAGACTGCAGGATTTCACAGAAAGAAAGGAAAATCATGGAATACAAAACCCTTGACCGACCGACCTATACTGAGGCTAAGAGTAAATTTGTATGCCTACATCTCGTGCATACGACATCCTCTTAAGCCTCCGCTACAAAAACAGTTCTAACCTCATCAGCTCACCTGATTCCAGTCATCAGTCAGCTCTCAGAGCTGTAAGACTACGCCTGCCCCCTTGATGGTGGAGGGTACTGCCCTACATGTTGCTCACGCACCACCTACCTCGGGAGCAGTGCCCTCCCAACCATCGGGGACATCAGTCCCACTTCTCAGCTGGAGAAGTGTAAGTCTTCTTTGGCTCCTCTTGCTAGGAGGGGCCCCTTGTGTCGCTCCCTTCCTAGGTTCCTACCAGTGGCAAAGCAGACACCCGCCAGTGGCTGAAGCACCCACAGGTAGCTGGTAGTAGGGCTTCATGATCCTCCTCAGTCCCAGAGACTGAATCAGTGAAGCCTTTCTAGCCAGAAAAACCTAAGGAACACTGAGATAAACCAAAAAAAGAAGAGACCCAAGAACCCAGATATTGCGGTGGCACCCACACCACCACTGCCTACAAGATCTGCGTCTGAGGATGAGGTGGAGATTCTGGCGCCCCCTGAGGACCTAGATCTCGCTGGACCCTCAGACACAATGGACATTGATCGGATGAGTACTCAATTGCTGATAGAAGGTGACCTTGAGGTGTAAACTGCCTCCTTTATCACTTCATGCCTTCCCAGCCTCACGATAACATCATCGTCCAGTGGAATTGCTGGTTTTTTTTCCACCACCTGGCTGAGCTTCGGCAACTATTATGCTTTACACCTGCTTTCTGCATTGCCTTCCAGGAAATGTGGTTCCCGGCAATGCGGACGCCTGCCCTCCGCGGCTATAGGCGATATGACAAGAACCGTAGCAAATATAAGTGTATCAGGCAGAGTTTGCGTCTATGTCCTGAACTCTGTGTGTAGTGAACCTGTGCCCTTTCAAACTCCTCTTGAAGCTGTGGCTGTCAGGATACGGATGATGCAGGAAATAACTGTTAGCAACGTGTATCTCCCTGCAGTACCCCTGAATGTATTGGCTACACTGATTCATCAACTCCCTAAACCTTTCCTACTTTTGGGAAATTTTATCATCCATAACCCCTTGTGGGGTGGCACCATGCTTACTGGCCGATGTAGAGATGTCGAAAATTTACTGTCCCAACTCGACCTCTGCCTCTTAAATACTGGGGCCCCCACACATTTCGGTGTGGCTCGTGGTGCTTATTCAGCCATTGATATGTCCCTCTGCAGCCCAGGCCTTTTCCCATCTGCCCACTGGATCCCACGATGACTTGTGTGGTAGTGACCATTTTCCCATCTTCCTGTCTCCCCCGGCGTCATTCCCCTCGACATATACCCAGAAGGGCTTTAAACAAGGCAGACTTGGAAGCTTTCACCTCTACTGTCACCATTCAATCTCCCCCACATTGTACCGTTGATGTGTTGGTTGAGTGGGTCACTAGAACAATTGTTTCTGCAGCGGCAAATGCGATCCTTTGTTCCTTAGGATGTCCCCGGCGAAAGACAGTGCCTTGGTGATCACCAGAAATCACTGAGGCAATTAAAAAGTGTCAGTGAGCTCTACAGCTTCATTAGTGGCACCCTTTCCTGGAGTACCTAATAGCTGTTAAACAGCTCCATGCCCACGTTCACCAGCTTATAAAAGGATGGAAACAGGAGTGTTGGGAGAGGTATGTCTTGACCATTGTGTACCATACATCGCCTTCCCCGGTTTGGATGAAGATCAAACATGTTTTTGTGAGCAGACCCCAACAGGTGTCCCTGGCGTTTACGTACATGGCGTGTTTTGTACCAATGAAAATGCGATTGTCAAGCACCATGCTCAAGCCTCTGCTTTGGAGAATCAGCCCCAGCCTTTCACACCCCCAAACAGTGGATGGATTGGAAGGTCCTCACGTTCACTACACACCACAGTGAATCCTATAATGCCCCATTTACAGAGTGGGAGGTCCTCAGCGCCCTTGCACATTGCCCCGACACAGCTCCTGTACCAGATTGGATCCACAGTCAGATGATTAAACATCTCTCGTCAGACTGCAAGCGACATCTCCTCGTCATCTTCAGCCACCCCCTGCGGGTCTGGGGGTTAGAATAGGCAACTAAAAGGAGTCTCACACGTTTTGGCCTTTATGTGATGGTCCCCTGTAGGGTTTGACCTCTGTCTCAAAATTTTTCTGAAGAGCGAGCCAATTGGGGAAGGGCGCCTTACATGGTGCATCGTGTCCATCATCTATTGAGATCTTTAGCCCACTTTCTCGTCGTCGCATTGCAGTCCCGCCCATCTCCATCTCTTGACGAGGACACCTTACATGTGTGTGTTTTCCACCATGCACTATGCAGTGTCACTTTCAGTGCCAACAATGACCATGGACTTCTTTGTACCTTGTACCCAGCAAGGTAACCAGTCCGTTGTGGTGGGTCCTCCATGTACCCTGTTGGTTGTAGCCTCCTGGGAACACAGAGATCACTCTGCTGATGCCTGCGCCGTTAACTCCCCACGTATGCAAAGGAGTAGATGCTCGTCACCCTGGGGCATCGGGATTCCCGGCAATGGCCATCCTCCCAGGTGGCCTTTGCTGCGGCCGAGTGGCGCCCGTGGGGAGGGCCCCTGGTCGGAGTGGGTGGCATCAGGGTGGATGACACGCGATGAAGCGTAGTGCATCATCTCTTGCTGGTGGTGAAACACCAGCTGTCTCTAAACGTAAAGTACAACCTCAAATCGTTCCCCTCCCTGGCCACACCATGGGAGGAACGTCAGGCTAAGGATGGCAGCGGATCTTACTCACCCCGGTACCTTGTATGTTCGAGAGCTGATGGGGAATCTTTCATGATGATGAAGCCTCAGTTTTTTTGTTGAGCATTCAGAGGACAAGTTTGGGGAGGAGGAGGGATTGTCCAAAATGAGATCTGGGCCAGTCTTGGTCAAAACTGCATTCTCTGCCCAGTCACGGACGTTACTCGCTTGCGACAAGCTGGGGGTATTTCTGTAACCATCACACCGCATAAGAGCATAAATATGGTCCAGGATACCATATTTCACAGGGATCTTCTCTTGCAGTCTGACGATGAGCTGCACGCCAATTTATAGCAGTGAGGTGTACATTTTATCCGGCTTGTCCACTGGGGTCCAAGGGATAATCAGGTTGCCACCGGTGCCTTCCTCTTTGCCTTCGAGGATGATACATTGCCCGAGAAGGTCAAGGTGATGGTCTACTGCTGTGATGTAAAGCCCTATATCCCTTCCCAATGTGGTGCTTTAAGTGCTGGCAGTTCGGCCATATGTCTTCCAGCTGTACCTCCAGCATCACGTGTCGAGGTTGGGGTCGCCCATCACATCCCAATACTCCATGTGCCCCGCCTCCCATCTGTGTCAACTGTGGAGAGCACAGATTCTCCAGAAAGGAAGGAAAATTGTGGAGTACAGAACCCTGGACCGACTGACCTACACTGAGGCTAAGATAAAATTTGAACGCCTGCATCCTATACGTATGACATCACCTTACGCCGCCGCTACAACAGTTCTGGCACCATCAGCTCCGCCAACCCCAGTCACCCCTCAGAGCCGGAAGACTACACCTGCTCCCTTGATGGTGGGAGGCATTTCCCTCCCTGTTGCTCCTGCACCACCTACTGTGGAAGCAACACCCCCCCCCCCCCCATCATCGGGGACATCAGTCCCCACTTCTAAGCTGGAGAAGTGTAAGTCGTCTTCGGCTTCTCTCACTAGGAAGGGGTCCCTTGGGTCACTCCCTTCCCAAGTTTCTGCTAGTGGGAAAGATGACACCCGCCACTGACTGAAGAGCCCAAAAGCAGTTGGTCGTAGGGATTCATGCTCATCCTCAGACCCAAAGACTGAGCCACTGAAGTCCTCCCAGACAGGGAAACCCAAGGAGCAGTGAGAGAAATCCAAAAATTAGACCCCGAAGACCAAGGAAATTGCGGTGGCACCCACACCACCGCTACCTACAAGCTCTGTGTCTGAGGATGGGGTGGAGATTCTGGCATCCACTGAGGACCTAGATCTCGCCAGACCCTCAGACACAACGGATATAGACTGCTCAGGCAGTAAGTCGGTGGCAGCAGGTGACTCTGAGGTGTAGACTGCCTCATTGAATGTTCCATGCCTTCCCAGTCTTACGATGATGTCATCCTCCAATGGAATTGGGACCGTTTTTTCCACCCCCTCGCAGAGCTACAGCAACTGTTAAGCTTTAACCTGCTCTCTGCATTGCCCTCCAGGAAGCCTGGTTCCTGGCAGTGCGGACCCCTGCCCATTGTGGCTGTAAGGGATATTACAGGAACCGTAGAGACTATAATCGAGTGTCAGGTGGAGTTTGCGTTTATGTCCTAAACTCAGTCTGTAGTGAAACTGTGCCCTTCAGATCCCTCTTGAAGATGTGGCTGTCAAAATAAGAATGGCCAGGAAATAATTGTCTGCAGTGTATATCTTCCTCCAGATGGTGCAGTACTCCTGAATGTATTGGCTGCACTGAGTGATCAACTCCCTAAAACTTTCGTACTTTTTGGAGATTTTAATGCGCATAACGCCTTGTGGGGTGGCACCGAGCTTACTGACCGAGGCAGAGATGTCGAAACTTTACTGTCTCAGTTTGACTTCTGCCTCTTAAATACTGGGGCCGCCACACATTTCAGTGTGGCTCATGGTACTTACTGGACCATTGATTTATCAATTTGCAGCCCAGGACTTCTCCATCTATCCACTGGAGAGCACAGAACGAGCTGTGTGGTAGTGACCGGTTCCCCATCTTCCTGTCACTGCCCTGGCGTCAGGCCCATGGATGTCTGCCTGGAAGGGCCTTAAACAAGGTGGACTGGGAAACTTTCACCTCTGCTGTCACCGTTGAGTCTCCCCCACACAGTAACATCGATGTGATGGTTGAGCAGGTGACCACAACAGTTGTTCCAGGAAATGGGATCCCTCGCTCTTTAGGGTGCCCTCGGCATAAGGTAGCCCCTTGGTGGTCGCTGGAAGTCGCTGAAGCAATTAAGGAGTGTCGGCGAGCTCAACAGTGGCATAAGTAGCACCCTTCCCTGGAGCACCTCATATCCTTTAAACAGCTCTGTGCCCACATTTACCAACATATCGAATGACGGAAGCAGGAGTGTTGGGAGAGATACGTCTCGACTATTGGGTGTCATACATCACCTTCCCAAGTCTGGGCAAAGATTAAATATCTTTTCGGGTACCAGACCCCAACAGATGTTCCCGGTGTTACCATAAATGACGTGTTATCTACTGATGCAAATGAGATTGCCGAGCCCTTTGCTCGAGCCTCTGCATCGGAGAATTACCCCCTAGCCTTTCGCACTCTCAAATGGTGGCTGGATGAGAAAGTCCTCTCATTCACTACAGCCACAGTGAATCCTAAATTGCTCCATTTACAGAGTGGGACCTCCTCAGTGCCCTTGCACATTGCCCCGACACAGCTCCTGGGCCTGATCAGATCCACAGCCAAATGATTAAACATCACTCATCTGACTACAAGCAACATCTCCCCGTCATCTTCAACTGGATCTGGTGTGATGGCATATTTTGTGATGGCATATTTCCATCGCAATGGTGGGAGAGCGCCATAGTTCCGGTGCTCAAACCCGGTAAAAACCTGCTTGATGTGGATAGCTGTCGGCCCATCAGCCTCACCAACGTTCTTTGTAAGCTGCTGCAATGTATGGTGTGTCGGCAGTCATGTGGCCTACTTTCTCCATATCAGGCGGGGCTTCTGCCACGGTCGCTCAACCACTGATAATCTTGTGTCCCTCGTGCCTGCCATCCAAACAACCTTTTTCAGACGCCAACACCTGGTTGCTGTCTCGTTTGATTTACGAAAAGTGTATGACACCACCTTGTGCCATCATATCCTTGACACGTTAAGTGAGTGGGGTCTCTCCGGCCCACTCCGATTTTTATCCAAAACTTCCTGTCGCTTCGTACTTTCCGTGTCCAAGTTGGTGCCTCCCATAGTTCCCCCCATATCCAGGAGAACGGATTCCACAGGGCCCTGTATTGAGTGTCTCTCTATGTTTAGTGGCCATTAATGGTCTAGCAGCAGATGTCGGGCCCTCCGTCTCACCTTCTCTGTATGCAGACAACTTCTGCATTCCATACTGCTCCTCCAGAACTGGTCTTGCTAAGCGTCGCCTACAGGGAGCCATCCACAACGCGCAGTCATGGGCTCTAGCCCATGGCTTCAAGTTTTCGTCATGAACAAGTGTTGGTGGAAACATCGATTCTAGGTTTGGTTTTTGATACTTGTTTGACTTGCCTTCCTCATCTTCGTCAGCTTAAAAGGAAGTGTTTGCAGCACCTCAATGCCCTCCGCTGCCTGAGCAACACCAACTGGTGTGCAGATCGCTCCATGCTGCTGCAACTCTACAGAGCCGCTGTTTAATCCCGCGTTGACTTGGGAGTGTGATTTATGGTTCGGCAGAGCCCTCAGCATTGCGTTTGCTCGACCCATTGCAACATCGTGGAGTTAGACTAGCGACAGGAGCTTTTAGGACGAGTCCGGTGACAAGCATACTGGTGGAGGCTGGAGTCCCTCCATTGAAGATCAGATGTGCAAAACTGCTCGCCAGTTATGTTGCACTCATTCATAGCTCTCCTGAACATCCTAATTACTGACTTCTTTTCCCAACGACGGTGTTTCACCTCCCACATAGGCGGCACAGGTCAGGACTAACGATTGCGGTTCGCGTGCGATCGCTTCTGTCTGAACTGGAGTCCTTCCTTCACCACCTCTCCTCGAGGACCATTCACATACACCTCTGTGGTGTAGCTGTAGGCTGAAGCTTTGCCTGGACCTTTCACATGGCCCTAAGGACTCCGTTAATCCTGTGGCTCTCCTCTGTCATTTCCTCTCGATTCTTGAAGTGTTTCAGGGCTCTGAAGTGGTTAACACCGACGGCTCGATGGGTGATGGTAATGTTGGCTTCGCCTTTGTCCACAGAGGCCATATTGAAAAGCATAAATTGCTCGGTGGCTGCAGTGTATTTACTGCAGAGCTGGTGGCCATATCTCGTACACTTCAGTATTTCCGTTCATTCCCCAAGGAATTCCGTGTACTGACTCCTTGAGCAGCCTACAAGCTATCAACCAGTGCTATCCTCGCCATCCTTTGGTAACTTCCATTCAAGAGCCCCCCAGGGGGTCCACAACTCTTTTGTGGATACGTGCGTGGTGAGCACGGGGCCCCAAGCCATTTCAGCCTTCTTTCTCTCCCGGGCTGCATTTCCTTTCCCTTCCCCTCCTTTCCCCTCCATGCTCCTTTCCCCTCGCCCTCTCCTCTCCCTCTATTGGTGTCCTTGCTTATGTTGGCCCCCGCTATCCTCCTGGTTCTGTAGGTTTTACACTCCGGCTTTGTTGCGTAATCATCTCCTCCTTTTGGCATTCCTTGGTCCCCCTCTGGGGTTTGACCTACATTACAAAATTTCTCCTCCGTAGTGTGAGCCATTTGGGGAAGAGCACCTTACCTAGTGTCTCCGACATGCGCCCTCCTAGTACATAGCGATCGAGGTGGCGCAGTGGTTACCACACTGGACTCGCATTCGGGAGGACGGTTCAATCCCGTCTCCGGCCATCCTGATTTAGGTTTTCCGTGATTTTCCTAAATCGCTTCAGGCAAATGCCGGGATGGTTCCTTTGAAAGGGCACAGCCGATTTCCTTCCCCATCCTTCCCTCACCCGAGCTTGCGCTCCGTCTCTAATGACCTCGTTGTCGACGGGACGTTAAACACTAATCTCCTTCTCCTGGTACATTCCACCTTTTCTTTCACGTCGTCGTCTGATGCTAGGGTGCATAGCCAGCACGGTAGCCAGCCCATGTGGTGGGGTCGCTATGTACCCTTTTGGTTGAGCCCCCTGAACACCCAGGGATCACACTTCTGATACCTGAGCTGTGACCTCCTCATGCATGCCTTGGAGTGGTTGCTCGTCATCCTGGAGCATCGGAACTCCCGGCAATGGCCGCCGTGCCAGACGGCCCTTGCTGTGGCTGGGTGGCGCCCGTGAGGAGAGCCCCTGATCGGAGTGGGTGGTATCAGGGCGGACGCTATGCAAATGAAACGCATATGGGTCCAGAACTCTGGCCGTTCTTCTGCGGCTTGTCTCTCTGCGTGGAACTGATTCCTCAAGTGCTGCTTCTCTTGCCCCTTAAGCCTTCCCTTCCATGGCTACCCCCTGGGAAGAGGGTCAGGCCCGTCGTCTAGGGGCAAAACCTTTCCCCCGTTATCTAGTTTGTACTAGGACTGATGGAGATACTTTCACCAGTGTCAAACCTTTATTCTTTGTGGAACACATTGAAGACAAGTTTGGTGAAGTGGACTCCCTGAGCAAGATGCGGTCGGGTTCGTTGCTGATAAAAACTACTTCAGCTGCCCAATCTGCGGCCCTTCGTGCCTGTACCCATCTTGGCACAATTCCTGTGTCCATTACCCCCAACCAGTCTCTAAATATGGTACAAGGTTTGATTTTTCACAGGGACCTCATCCTTGAAACTGATGAGGAACTTCGGGACAATCTTGGACGGCGGGGTGTTCACTTTGTTCGGCGTGTTCAGAAGGGTCCTAAAGACAATCGTATTGATACTGGTGCCTTTATCCTGGCCTTTGAAGGGGATACCCTTCCTGAGAAAGTTAAGATTATGGTCTATCGCTGTGATGTGAAGCCGTACATCCCACCTCCTATGAGGTGTTTTAAGTGCTTGCGTTTTGGACACATTTCTTCCCGCTGTTCACAGGCCCCTCTCTGTGGTGACTGTGGACGTCCACTCCATGAGGGGAGTCCCTGTGTTCCTCCTCCTGTCTGTGTAAATTGTCATGGTAGTCATTCTCCACGTTCACCAGATTGCCCAGTATATAAGAAGGAAAAAAAGATACAGGAGTATAAGTCCCTCGATCGTTTAACCTACACAGAGGCCCGTAAAAAATATGCACGACTCCACCCTGTGTCCATGACATCTAGTTACGCCTTGGTTACATCTTCACCCCTTCCTCCCCCTTCCTTACCCCCCATCCCGGACCCCTCTCCTCCCCCCTTCCCCTGCGGCTCCCACACCTTCTCCTATGGGCGCTGCTCCTCCTCCCCAGCCGGAGAGGTGTCCCACTCCTTCGGTGTCTGCCGGTCAAGGGCGCCTCTCCCGGTATGCCCCTTCCCGGCACCTTCCAGGCCAAAGGTCTGCTGCCGCGCGACGACCGCGAGAGCCGCGGTCTGTCAGCCCCCAGGTCGCCCGGTCTCTTTCTGTTCCTGATCTTGCTGCAGCTGGCTCCTTCATGCCACACAGCCCTCCTCGATCTCAGCCTGAAAGGAAGAAGAAACATAAGTCCTGGGACAAAGAGCCTCTGGTGTCACTGGAGGTCCCTTCCCAGACTTCACAACCGGATTCTGACCTGTCGTTCATGGATGTCGCCCCCTCCTTGTCGGTGACGGGTGGGGACCCGGCGGTATGACTGAATTTAAAGTGTTCAGCCCCCATTTATACCATCGTTCTGTGGTTCTCCAATGGAATTGTAATGGATACTATCGTCACCTTCCGGAATTGAAATCCCTTCTTTCGTCCTACTCTGCAGCTTGTGTGGTTCTCCAGGAATCTCATTTTACTGATGCTCACTCACCAACCCTCCGTGGGTTCCGTGTTTTCTGTCGAAATCGGGTCGGACCCCTGCGGGCTTCTGGTGGCGTTTGTACATTGGTCCGTACAGACATTGCTAGCACGTGGATTCCTCTTCAAACTACATTGGAAGCGGTTGCTGTTAGGGTCGACTTCGATTCTGCAATCACAATTTGCAATCTTTATCTCCCTCCTGACAGGACTCTTACACCTGCTACCTTACCTGCCCTTCTTCAGCATCTTCCTCCTCCCTTCTTCCTCTTTGGGGATTTTAATGCTCATTATCCTTTGTGGGGCAGTGCCTTTCCATCTAGACGAGGTCTTCTTATAGACCAATTTATTGCAGACCACAACCTGTGCCTTCTTAATGATGGCTCCCCTACTCATTTCAGTGCCGGTCATGGTACCTTTTCTGCCATTGATCTTTCTCTTTCTTCTCCCTCTCTCCTCCCTTCATTACACTGGTCGCCACACGACGACCTTTATGATAGTGACCATTTCCCGTTGATTATCACGCTCCCTTCACGCTCCCCGATGGACAGGTTACCTCATTGGTCTTTCCAACGCGCCGATTGGCCTCTATACACTGCACAGGTCGCGTTTTCTCCCTCTTTGTCGGTTTGTATTGATGACGTCCTACGTGACGTGTCTGACGCGATTGTTCGCGCTGCTAGCCTTGCTGTCCCGCGCTCATCTGGACCCTTTCATCGCCGGCAAGTCCCGTGGTGGAGTACGGCTATTGCCATTGCCATCCGTGATCACCGTCGAGCTTTGCAACACTTTAAGAGGCACCCATCCATAGCCAGCCTTTCTACCTTTAAACGCCTTCGTGCTAAAGCCCGTTATTTAATCAAACAGAGCAAGCGGATATGTTGGGAACGATTTGTTTCTTCCCTTGGTTCTACTGTCCCTCTGGCACGGGTAAGGGCTACACTTCGCTCTCTCCAAGGTTGCCATCGGCAGTCCACCCTCGCAGGCCTTCACCTCCCAGATGGCATTTGTACGGACCCATTAGTTCTTGCAGAACATCTAGCGACCCATTTTGCAGTGGCATCAGCGTCAGCCTCCTATCCAGCTGCTTTCCTTCATCAAAAACAGCGGGCTGAAGCTTCCACCTTATGTTTCACCCCTTGTGAGTCAGAATCTTACAACGAACCTTTTACTGAATGGGAATTTCTTTCTGCTCTATCTTCTTCTCATGATACGGCCCCTGGCCCAGATTCCATTCATAACCAACTGCTTCAACATCTCAGTGCTCCACAACGGCAGCATCTTCTTCGGGTGTTTGACCGTATTTGGCTCCAGGGTGACTTCCCTTCTCAGTGGAGGGATAGCATTGTGGTTCCTGTCCTTAAGCCTGGTAAGAACCCCCTATCTGTTGACAGCTATCGGCCAATTAGTTTGACCAATGTTGTTTGTAAGTTACTTGAACGGATGGTAGCCCGTCGGCTCAATTGGGTCCTCGAATCTCGGGATCTATTGTCCCCTTACCAGTGTGGCTTTCGAGTGGGACGGTCTCCAATCGATCATTTACTCCGCTTGGAATCCGCAGTCCGGCATGCTTTTTCCCAGTGCCACCATTTGGTCGCAGTGTTTTTTGACCTTCGCAAGGCCTATGACACGGCCTGGCGCCATCACATCTTACTTACCCTTCATCAGTGGGGTCTTAGGGGCCCACTCCCGATTTTTATCCGCCAGTTCCTGATCCATCGGTCATTCAAAGTCCGAGTTGGTACTGCTTTTAGTTCTCCACGGACCCAGGAGACGGGCATCCCACAGGGTTCTGTCTTGAGTGTCCTTCTTTTCCTCATTGCTATCGATGGACTTGTGGCCTCTGTCGGTCCCTTGTTCACCCCTGCCGTGTATGTGGATGATTTCTGCATTTGGGTTAGTTCCTCCTCGATGGCATCTGCAGAACGGCAGCTCCAGGTAGCTATACGGTGTGCCTCTGCATGGACCCTCTCACACGGGTTTCAATTCTCTCCTTTAAAATCGCGAGTGGTCCACTTCTGTCGCCGTACTACGATCACCCTGATCCAGAGCTCTATCTCGCTGCACAAAGATTGCCTGTGGTCCCACAGTTTCGTTTTTTGGGTCTTCTTTTCGACAACAAGCTCACTTGGCTGCCCCATATCAGACTCCTGAAGGTAGGATGTTTCCGTAAACTCAATGTCCTTCGCTTCCGTGCCCACTCCTCTTGGGGTGCGGACCGTTCCCTCCTCCTCCGTCTTTATCGTGCTCTAGTTCTGTCTCGCTTGGACTATGGTTGTCAAGTTTATGGTTCAGCTGCTCCTTCCACACTGCACGTGCTGGATCCAGTCCACCATCGTGGTATTCGTTTGGCCACCGGTGCCTTCCCTACTAGCCCTGTTGATAGTCTCCTGGTTGAAGCTGGGATCCCCCCCCTTTCTGTTCGGTGGTCCCAGCTTCTGGTGTCTTATGCCCTCACTATCCGTTCTTCTCCCACTCATCCTTCCTATTCTATCCTGTTCCCAGACCATGGATGTCGCCCACCCGACTCCCGCACCGGTTGGGCTGCGCCTTGCGTCTCTTTGCCGTGATTTTCAGCTTCCTTCTTTGTCCTGTCTTCCTCGCTCCCTCCCCTCCACCCCTCCTTGGTTAGTTCCTTGGCCTCGAATTCGGATGGATCTCCGCCGAGGTCCGAAAGATTCCATCCCCCCGGTGGTGTTCCGTTTCTTTTTCCGCCAAATTTTATGGGAGTTTCGGGATGCTGTTGTTTTTTACACTGATGGCTCTAAATCTGCTGATCATGTTGGGTATGCCTTCACGTCCTCTGTTGGAACGGAAAGTCATCTGCTGCCACCTACATGTGGGGTGTTTACTGCGGAATTGATGGCAATTTCCCAGGCCCTTACCTTTATTAAACAATCCCAACACAACCGCGTTTTGTTATGTACGGACTCGATGAGTGGCCTTCTTGCTATTGACCAGTGTTTTTCGTGCCATCCCTTGGTCTCTGCCATCCATGACCATCTCGCTGATATTCACCGTGCTGCTTGTTCCATTGACTTCCTTTGGGTCCCTGGCCATGTGGGTATCCCGGGTAATGAGCTCGCTGATCATTTGGCTGGGGGAGCAGTTACTTACCCCCCGTTTTCTGTAACCCCTCCTGCAGCGGATTTATGGCTTCACATCAAATCCCACTTCGCACAGTCATGGGCCAATTCTTGGGAGACTACTCCCCGGTCTAATAAACTTCGTGCAATTAAGGTGACAACGGGCCCGTGGCGTTCTTCCTTTCGCCTCTCCCGAAAGGACTCGACCACACTGTGTCGTCTCCGCATTGGCCATACCAGACTGACCCATGGTTTTCTTTTGCGTGATGAGCCACCCCCACTATGTGGTTGTGGAGCCTTCCAGTCAGTAGCCCACATTTTGGTTGAATGCCCCCTTCTTTTGGCTCTGCGTGCTAAGTACAGACTCCCCCCCACTTTACCTTTGATGTTGGCTGACGATTCCCGGATGGTCTCTCTGGTTCTCGGTTTCCTCCGGGACAGTGGTTTTTATTCTCAGTTTTAAGGTTTTTAATCTCTCTCTGGTGTTGTGGCAGGGTGGTGAGTGTTTGGGTGTCTCCCACTCTAGGCAGTGTTCGGAGATTCCCGATTCACCTCCCTGACCGGAATCCTCTTTTCTTCCCCTTTTACTCTGTTTTTACCCTTTTTTTTAAGGCTTGGTTAGTCTTTCTATTCCCATACGTACTTTTTACATTATAGCAGTTATACCTTTTAAGTCACAGGTGGTCTTGCCTACGCTGCTTCAGCATAGTGTTGGGTTCGTTCTCTTGCCGACTTCCCTCATTTTGTTTTTTTACCAATGACAACGTGACTGCCCTTTTACGTTTTTCCCTTTTTCCGTTTTATTGTTCTGACTTTACTGAGATGTCCCATTAACGGAATGGAGCCTATTTGAAACAAGGGACTGATGACCTTGCTGTTTGGTCCCTTAAACCTCAAACAACCAACCAACCATCCATTCAAGAGGCTGTCTATGCCTTGGAATGGTCCTGTCCTTTTGTGATGTTTGTGTGGACCCCAGGACATGTCAGCATTCCAGACAACGAACTTGACGACAGGCTGCCCAAACAGGCTACGCGGAAACAGCTTCTGGAGATGGGCATCTCTGAATCTGACATGCGTTCTGACTTACCCTGCAGAATGTTTGGCTTTGGGAGACAGAAAGGCATAACAGTACACACAACAAACTACATGTCATTAAGGAGACTACGAATGTGTGGAGGTCTTCCATGCAGGCCTCTCGCAGGGAATCAGTTGTCCTCTGCCGGCTCCGCGTTGTCCATGCTTTGGCGACACACGGGTACCTCTTGCGCAGTGAGGACCTGCCTCATTGTCGGTGCAGCACCCAGTTGACAGTGGCCTATATTCTGGTGCACTGTCCCATTTTGACTGCCCAGCGACGAAATCTTGGTTTACCAGACTTGATGCTGATCATTTTATCTGACAACGCCTCATTGGCTGATTTAGTTTTATGTTTTATTTGTGAGTGTGGGTTTTATCATTTGATCTAAGTGTTAGCACATGTCCTTTGTCCCTCTCTGTCTTCCATCCTAGTGCTTTTAGGGTGGAGGTTTCAATGTGTTCCAGAGTGGCTGGCTTTTCCTTTTTATTCTCGTGGTCATCCAGCCATTGTAATTGCTTTCTTGTTTTACTCTCTTCTGTTTCTAGCATCTCTCTGTTGTTTTCTTGTCCTCTTTTGTTCCTTTTAGTGTTCGTTACCTTTCCTTCATTCTTGTGGCTTTTCCTTTCTTTCCGTTTTGTGTTATATGTCTCGTCTGTTTTATTCTCACACTTGTGGCATTGTTGTATTAGGAACAAGGGACCGATGAACTCATAGTTTGGTCCCTTCCTCCCTCTTTTAAACCAACCATCTTCAACCAGATCTGGTGCGATGGCACCTTTCCATTGCAATGGCGAGAGGGCACCATTGTTCTAGTGTTAAGGGGAGCCGGAGGTGGTCAAATCCAAAAAATTATGACTTTTTTTACCCCTACCGCAAATTAATTGGAACATTCCTCTTTAATGTAAACTTTGAATTATTGTTCTACTCGCCCTAGAAGTGGAGTTATTACCATTTTCCCCCATGCCTGCAGAGGAAATGGGCGGCCGCTGAATGCATCTAACACCCTCTCGTGACTTCCTGGCGAACTGCTTGGTATTTTCTCGGCCTGTTACGCATACAGCGCCTTATGTTACGCATACAGCGAGTGTGCAAGGGTTGGCTACATTGTTTTCTGTGACAAATGAAGTGCTAAGAGCGCGGAACATCGTCTTTGCTGTTTACCGTTTCGAATTAGTTCAGTGTTGCGCCTGTTGTTGGTAGTATTATACTTCTTGTGTTCTGGTTACGATGCCACATTTTAGTAACTGTGTATATAAGAAGAGTAAGAACGTATGGAAAAGAAAATTAACACTAATACCAAGTTGCGATACTACAATTACTGAAACAGTGCGTTCTTCTGCTAAGCAACACATGGCCGGCCATAGCCATGGACATCTTCTAGCAAGAAGCTGACTGGTGGAAGTGACAGATTTCGGGAATATGTTAGTGACAGTGATGATATTAACGAAGTACTGAATATTGGATTATTATCTTGTGTGCTGAAAGAAAGTGTTCTGTGCAAAATGTGTTCAAGTGTAGGAGTGGGACTAGAGATAACAAAGCACTTTGGTTTAGCTTGTGAGATGAAGATAATCTGTGCATGTTGCAAGTATCAAGTGACTGTTGCAAGTATCAAGTGACTTTCTACAATTCACATGCCAGTCTCTTTGGTGAAAATGGACGATCTAGAGTGTTTGATGTGAATGTTCGACTTGTGTATGGTCTTTGATCCATTGGAAAAGGGTCTGCTGCTGGTAAACTGTTTTGTGGTATTACGAACTTGCCATCGCCTCCAAGCAAATTTGTGTACTACTGTGAACTGGTAGGATCCTCTGTTGAAGATGTGGCTTTGAAAACCATGAAGGAAGCAGTGGAGGAATCTGTAGAAATGAACGGTGGTTCTAGGGATTTGTTAGTGGCATTAGATGGTTCCTGGCAAAAAAGGGGTCATAAATCCCTGAATGGGGTTGTAACTGCTACTTGTGGTGATAGTGCAAAAGTGATAGATGTTGCAATATTATCAAAATATTGTAGGTGCAAAAATAAAATCAAAGGAGAGCACAGTGGAACCTGTGAGGCAAATTTAGTGGATCAAGTGGAGCAATGGAAGTGGATGGAGTGAAACAAATTTTTGAACGTTCAGTTCCCAGATACAACGTTAGGTACAAATACTACCTTGGGGATGGTGACTCCAAAGGTTTCAAGACTATAGAGGAACTGAAACCATATGGAAATGAATTTGTAGTTGAAAAGTTGGAATGCATTGGGCATGTGCAAAAGCGTATGGGTGCACGGCTTCGAAGGCTCAAACTAACTTTGGGTTCAAGTAAGCTCAGTGATGGAAAGACAATAGGAGGGAGAGGCAGGCTTACCGATGAGGTGATTGAACGTCTACAGAGATACTATGGGTATGCTATAAAGCAAAATACTGGTAATGTTAGTGACATGCGAAAAGCAGTGTGGGCATTGTTCCTTCATACTGCCTCTTTCAATGGACACCCTCAACACAGCCTGTGCACAAAAGATTCCTGGTGCAAATATAATGCAAAAACGGACTATGATCACAATCATGGTTTGCCAGCGGCTGTGATAAATGCAATAAAACCAATTTTTCATGACTTAGCACAGCCAGAATTGTTACACAAATGTCTACACGGAAAGACGCAGAATCCTAATGAGAGCGTAAACAATTTTATTTGGAAAGTTGATTCCTAAAAGGGTGTTTGTAAGCATAAAAACACTGCACTTTGGCATTCATGATGCAATAGCAACCTACAACCAAGGGAACAGTGTGAAGTTCTGAAGGCATTAGAATTTACAGCTGGGGTGAACACTGTACGAGCACTAAGAAATATTGACAGAGAACAGATGAGAGGAGCAGAAAGAAGAGAAAGGCATTTGAAGTATGATGGAACAACAGGCCAGAAAAGAAGACAGAAGAGGAAGCTTTTGGAGGATGAAGAAGAAGACCCTGATAATCCATCCTATAGTGCAGGAATGTATTGAGAAACTTTGATAGCCATTTCCCGTAAATTAGAATTTTTCGAATATAAGGAACATTTTCTCAAAATTTTCTCAAGCTAGAGAGATGAAATTTTTATACAGGACTCCTAGTGGTCAAACTTACCTTGTAACACAGCCATTTGGCAATATGTTCAGTAGTTTCATTATAAAGCATTATTTGTAAAAAAAATTTGGGTCATTAATAAAAAAAAGTAATTGAAAGGAAACTAGAAAAGATACTCCAAAATCCCTCTGTCATAACTGCAATACTAAACCACTCTATATGTAAAAAAAAAAAAAAAAAAAAAAATCAAATTTTTCTATTTGGTAGTTTATTCATAAATGTTCCTCAAACTTAGTGATTTTAACATGGGCAGCATAGGCACCTCTGGGTCCCCTTAAGACCTGGTAAAAACCCGCTTGATGTGGATAGCTATCAGCCCATCAGCCTCACCAACATTCTTTGTAAGCTGCTAGAACGTATGGTGAGTTGGCAGTTCTGTTGTGTCCTGGAGTCATCTTGTGTCCCTCGAGTCTACCATCCAAACAGCTTTTTCCAGGTGCCAAAACCTGGTTGCCGTGTTTTTTTGATTTACGAAAAGCTTACGACACGACCTTGCGACATCATATCCGTGCCACATTATATGAGTGGGGTCTCTGGGGCCCACTCCTGATTTTTATCCAGAATTTCCTGTCACTCCTTTCTCTCCATGTCCAAGTTGGTGCCTCCCATAGTTCACCCCATATCCAGGAGAATGGGGTCACACAGGACTCTGTATTGAGTGTATCTCTATTTTTAGTAGCCATTAACGGTCTAGCAGCAGCTGCAGGGCCTCCGGTCTCAGCTTCTCCATATGCAGATGACTTCTGCATTTCGTACTGCTCCTCCAGTACTGTTGTTGCTGAGCAGTGCCTACAGGGAGCCATTCACAAGGCATGGCTTCCAGCTTCCATCTGTGAAGTCGTCTGTCATGCACTTTTGTCGGCATCGTTCCGTTCATCGAGAACCAGAACTTTACCTTAATGACAATTCACTCACTGTAGTGGAGACATATCAATTCTTAGGACTGGTTTTCGATGCCTGATTGACTTGGCTTCCTTACCTTCGTCAACTTAAGCCAAAGTGCTGGCAGCACCTCAATGTTCTCCACTGCCTGAGCAACACCAACTGGGGTGCAGATTGCTCTACACTGGTGCAGCTCAACAGAGCCCTTGTCCAATCCCGCATTGACTATGGGAGTCTGGTTTATGGTTCGACGGCGCCCTCAGCATTGCGTTCACTCGACCCAGTGCACCACTCTGACGTTAGACTAGCGACGGGAGCTTTTAGGATGAGTCTGGTGACCAGTGTACCGGTGGAGGCTGGAGTCCCTCCATTGCAGATCAGATGTGCACAATTGCTCGCTGTGATGTAACAAAATAAAAGTGAAGTTGTTATTAAATGGAAAAGTTGGAATTTGAGATTTCGCTTACTGTTTGATCAATCACAATTGGCGTAAGAATCAGGGATTGACCATTGTCATAAAATATTGCATTATGAAATGTGAATGGTCTTTGCTTGCAGTTTCTCGTGGCTTGAAGCAGTCACAGCTAGCATGCTGTTGATTAAGAAATTGCATTATCATCTTTCTAATTACTTCATGATCGTAGATACGATCATACCTGGTCGTGAAGTTATTGTTATGACAAAACAATTTCCTAAGGGACCAGAAAGTTCTTATGGGCGAAAAAACAACTGTAACATCTCACAAAAGGGAAATTCAGTATTAAAGCTGATGCAAGAAGATGATAAAACAGTTTTCTTTTTGTCAATGTAACACGCACATTGGACTGCTGATCTTGGTGTCTGTAATCTTAGCAAAATGCATAATTAAAATGAAAATAATACTGAGGAGATGATAGGAATGAGCACTGCTAAATGATTCAATATTTCCAGAACAAATATTTATTATAACTAAAACATGTATCGTACCTTGTGCTTAGTACTACAATGACGGTAGATTTTTATGTCCATTTCATGTCCATTGAGTGCTCTTTAATATAGCCATTGTCCTCTTGAGTCATCCGTGCATTGTCTTGATAAGTTATAACAGTTCTTCTTTTTACACTTCACTAAAACTTAGACGGAACACGTTTTTATACATTTAGTAAAAATTAGATCAGACCACCACAAATCTGCAGCCATCTTACTTAAGAAAAACAGTACAAGTGTTTTGCGCTCAGGGCTTAATTTGTTCTCCAGCGAACAAAATAGTGAAGGATCTCATATAGATCCATATTTTTCTGTTTATATTGCCGCCCAAAGACAACGAATTACATTATTTAGGAAATTCCACTGTTGCTATGCATCAACTTATCGCCAGTTACATTGCAAACATTCGTAGCTCTCCAGAGCATCCGAATTAACCGTCTGCTTTTCCCAACCACAGCAGTTCATCTCCCACATCGGCAGCTCAGGTCAGGGCTTAAGATTGCAGTTCTTGTCCGATCCCTTCTGTCTGAACTGGAGTCCTTCCCCTTACCACCTCTACTCGAGGTCCGTTTACGTACACCTCCATGGTGTTCAGAGACCAGAGTTTTTTTTCTGGTCAAAAGGGGAGAGCATTTTATATTTTTGTAGTGCATGGAGAGATACTGACACCTTCTTTCACACTGCAGTTATGTGCTCAGTCAAATTTAGATTTTCATCTATTACCATGCTTAGACTCTTTGCTGAAGGAGAGAAGTGGATATTTGCCCTATTTAGAGTTACCAATGGTAGGGATTCCCAATATTTCAGACTAATGAGCCTAGGATGACTAACCAGTAGAAGTTGGGTTTTGGATGGGTTGAGCTTTAACACTGTATCCTGCACCTATTTTGATGGTGCACAGAGATCGATATTGAGAAACTCAATAGTTGTCTTTATGTTTATTGGTTTTGCAGTTAGCTACAACCAGAGATCGTCAGAATACATTTGGTATTTGCAGTAGGACAGAACTGATGATACATCATTTACGAACAATAAAAAGGGTATAGGATCTAATACCGAACCAAGGGGGATGGCTGATACTACATGCCTCCATTGTGACTTTATGGTGTCAGACATAACCTGCTGGTGAGATGTCAGCTATGAGCGAACTGTGCTTGATGAGAAATTTAGAGTGCCAAGTTTGGTAAGTGGTATTGGAATTATAGTGGCTCAGAACCTCCATGGAATTTATATCAAAAGTATTTCACACATTTTTCCTAGGAACGAAAATATTGTTATCAGCTGTTATGTTTATAGATGGTCATGGATCACATCTTACTTTGCATAATAGCAAATTTTACAATGAAAATGATATGACACTCGTAGCACATCTTCTCAGTGTTACTAAACTTCTTGAACTTATGGGCATGTCATATGAACCAATCGTTGTTGAGGGAAATATGTTGCTACAGGAGATACCGATTGAGTGCACAGTAACTACATTTCTGCAGTGTGTGTTTAGTAAAACTGGACTTGTTCCATAGAATCCAGAAGCTGTAAAGTATTAGATAGTTCCTTCAGTGGGTGATAATCTTATACTCTCTAGTGCAGCTGACCCACTCCTGGAGAAATGGATTGGACTAGCATCTCTCGAAAAGTGTACTGAAAAAAGGCAGAAACTTAAAATACAAGCCTCAGATATTCTGTTGATGTGCTCGAAGGCATACTGAATGATCTTTCACTGCTTCTGTCCTGGAAGAAAATAAAGTCAGAGTGTAATAACTCACATGTTGGTGGAGCTGGCACTCAGAAGAACTAAAATAAATGAAGCAGGAGGAGGAATTGGAATGACAGACCAAAATCAATGTGAAGTAATCTTATAAGGTGATTTTATCCTGATGTTTGCCTTCAAGATGAAAATAGAATTTAAGTGTCTTGCATCATTCTACAAGTGTTTGATGATGCTGAAGCAATGCCAATGAAATATTGCAGTTCACAGAAGGAAAAAAAAATAGTTTTGCATTGATGAAAAGATATCATTGTTGTTAGTGCATCTCAGATCATCAACGTAGTGCCTTCTCCTCTCTTTAAGGACAATCTGAAATGTGATTTCCAGAATGCCATTGACTGTACAGGAGATAATTTCATAAACAAACACATTATTACATAGTATCAGCTACTGATTATCTGCCTACCAAGTACTGTTATCAGCTACTGATGCTTCCACCATCAATAATTTATGTATTTTTTTTAAAATAATTTGAAGTTCTGTGATATGCTAGAGTGTTCAAATATCCCACGCCAAAGCAATAAAGTAACCTATGTATTAAAGTAATTTGAATGTATTATTAAATTATATTCTTTAATATAAAATTGGCGGTGGTTTGTCTCTTAACAACTACTGGTGCCTTTCCATTACAAAAATTCAGTAAGAGGCTGTAGGAAACTAGACACTGGGAGAGGCTCCAAAACAGTGGATTGTATGTGTCTTAAGAGAGCTGAAAGATCCTTTGTTCTTTGAAAACTTAGTGTAACCTGAATTTAACAAATTTGCATAAACTGATACCACTGCTGTTTTCTGTGGGTCGTGGGATATCGATTGGTGATGGCTGGAGGAGCTGTATTGTCCTTGTGAAGAGCCTCTTTTTCTGCGTGCTTCATTGCATTTAATGTGTCCTCATTGTTGATCTTCATATAATGGGAAAATTCCACATTACCCCCTGTGAGGGTGCAGTATCCACTATAAATCACCCAGTTTCAGCAAGATTGCACTTCCCAGCAGTAAGTATGCTAAGGCTTAATCTGAAGAGGCTGAAAAGGAGCGCCTTGGTTAGCCTGCAAGGACATTGATTCACTGAGAATGCATGACTGGAATTGAAGCAACTTGTGAGATTCAACTGGTCATATGCAGCAGGCAGTGGGATTGTGTGTCCACTACTTGGGAAGCATCAGCACCATGTGTGATCCATTTCACTAATACACTGTCACCATTGCTGGGCTATATATCTCACATTGGTATATAAACTGTTGTATAATATATTGTTACCAGTCTACTGGTGTATCACAGTTGGCAACAGAATTGCAAGTTTCTGTCCAGTGCCTATAATGATTGTGTGGGATCCAATGGACCAAGTTGATTATGCCCACTGAACCATGACTACAGTGGCATAGGACTAAGAGTGCCCTCAGCCACCATGGTGTAGGATAGCCGGCAGTTGCGACACACCTGACTCGTGCTCTGAGTCACTTCAAGATGACACGATTGTCTGTGCTTAGGACAGCAAGTTGCTATTTTATGAGCTGGATTCTGTATCTTGTTGCATTATTTATAATGAGTCGTCTTATGTTTGGAGAGAGACAAGTTAAGTAAATCTTTGTTTATTGTGTTATTGTGTTTGCTAGTCATTTCTGCTCCTGTCCAACTTTCCTATGATGACAATTTCTGCACTCCTCTGAAGCCCATCTCTCGTTTCCATTGAGTACGAAGTCATACACTACATAATCAATGTTTTTTATTCAGTTTTACATTTTTCATCTGTGTTTTTACTTCTTGAAGACATAGTCTTGAAAGCGTATGTTGGATCGTAATCCAGTGAACTTAGATATTCTTTCAAACAGTATAATTCGTCTTATAATTAATTGTATTTGGATAATGTAGTTTAGTTTCGTTATGGACTGCCTACTTTCACCAACACTTGTGAAGAATCTGACCTTAATTCACTTCGGTATTCACACAAATAATGTGATAATGCCTTAATCTTGCATTAGACACACTAATACCATTAACAAGAGGCCAGTTACACAGGCACAGAGTTTCGTTAATAAAAGAACAAGCTAGCAAAAGCTCAAAATTTTCTGGTGACAATCCTTTAATGACTTGGCATATGAAAGAATCAGAATTTTATTGCTTTCTCATTATGTACATAATTGTGTAAAACATTAATTTAAAGCACAGGAGATTTGTCAATATAAATAATGGAACTGAAGAAGAAGATAAGAAATAAAAATTTTAATTTACAGAAATCATTACAAAGTTATTTTTCATTCCTCTACAAAGAAACCTTAATCATCATTTAAAAATTATGTGAGTGAATAATAACATTTTGCACTAAAATAGCGTGTAATTTTGTCTTCATTAAATCTAGTTTCGTACTGTGAAGGTTTTTTCGCTTTTAATTTACCGTAAATTTTCATGGCGATTTGCTGAAGAGTCTGGATGGAGAGTTTTACCCCGTGAGATGGATACATGAAATTATCTTTGTTTCTTATGTCATAGATATATTGAAAATGGTTTTGTGTAAATAATTCTGAATTCGTATGCGTAAAGTTCATAAATGTAAATGCATTGAATACTTAAAATTTTTAGATCCTGGAATAAAGGTTGCCATAAATCTATAGGTGTAATATTACACATATTTCTAATAATAGTTTTGTTGAAGTAATAATATGCTATTTACATTATTTGCATTCCTCTGAAAGATTGTTCCATATCTTACCATTGATTCACAATAGCTGTGGTAAACAACTTTCCTGGTGTCCACATCACTTTTGTGAGACAACATTGTCATTGCAAATGCAAGACTGTTTAGCTTTCTTGCCAAGTAGCTTATAACAGAAGACTAGGTTAAATTTTTTTCCTGAAATATACCCAGGAATTTGACATAAACTGCTTTTCTATGTTCCATGATTTATATGGATTATTCGAAAGTTACACGATTTTGACTGTTTAGTTTTAAACTGTGCTAGTTGACGATGCTTTCATGTTTAATTTTAATCCATTTACAACTCGCAATTAATGGGCTTACTAAGAAACAGCTAAGCTTTTGTATATTTGCTAATGATGAACTGTTCTATGATTATGTAAAGCACAAATGAATATTTCGTCCATAAAGGACGGCATTATAAAGGCTGTGATTATTGATAAATACAAATACAAGATGATGGTGTGAACTATTGAAATGCATAACAGCAAAATAAATAAGTGACTGACACAGGAAACTGTTTTATTTGTATTATGTAAAGCAGTTATCATTATTCCTGTTAACAACAAATAGGTTTACCTGCAGTATTTTATTTACTTACATTTTATCACCCCATTGGACTACCTTAGTCAGTTTAATAAAAAGGGTTTTCCTGTATCCTCCTAGCCGAGTACTACATTTCCTTGGATCTGAACTTCCTGTCTGAAATCACCCTTCTCATTGTTTATTTGTTGGTCATGGTTTGTAATCCAGTTTATTTGTCTTTGATTTTCTTAATTTTGTCTGTTTCATTTTTTAAAATCTTTCTGTTATTTCACATCTGCCTTACTTCCCATTAGCCGTCTAATGTTGCTCTCACTGTTCCACGATTCACTATTGTTCTCCATAAGATTCTGATTTCTGGTGTCCTGGTTAGATGCCAAAAGAATGAAATGTGTTTTATGTTATAAAATTCCTGCATATCAGCTTTCTTGTTTGAAATAAAAGAAATAGTTATTGTCATGTTTTGGCCTACTAAATGTATTTTATTGAAATCAGATTTAAGAATACATACAGAAGACGTCAGTCTTTACTACACTTTTCCACTTCTCACACATAGTAAGAACAGTTAGTCAACAGCATATGATGAATTTGTTATAAGGAGAGTTAAGTCCACCCAAAAAATTTTCAACAATAAAATTTGTAAGGTACAATTAAAAGTATTGTATAATTATGTAAGATGTTTTAAAAGTAATCGGATGGTTAGTTAATGGAACTATCTGTCTTGCTGTGGTCATGTGTGCTTTAAGGAAGCTAAGTGATCCACCATTTGTTTACAGTCGTATGAACAAGATGAAGATGACCAATATGCTCCAGGGTATGACGTTGGTTCATTTCCTAAAGATTTTGGATATGGTCCCTTCGACCAGGATGGCGATGGTCCCCCAGGCCCTCTGGCTGGTGAGCAGAAACCGAGAATATTGCTGATGGGCCTTCGGAGGTGAGAAATAAAATAAATTATCAGCAGTAACATTAACATACTAATTCATGCATGTTTTCATTATGAAAACAAAAATGAAGTACGAACGATGTGGAGTAGTGAAAAACAGGATGCTGTGTATTGATTTTAATAGGTCTGATGTTGGGGTTGTCCTGAAACGCATTGTGTGAAGAGAAGTAAAATAATTTTGGTGATGAAGATTAAAATTATACCATTCATTGTTCAATGCCAGTATGGTCACAGATTTCCCAAAGCCTTTCTGTTCAAAGCAGTAAAACATTATTTGTTCAGGAGGCATTTTAGGTATTGCTGTTCAAAAACTTAATGGTTTCCACTCTCATTTTTCCTGGTGGTGTGTGTTAAAATATATTATCAACAAGTATTCATAAAGGTGAAGATTGTGGGCTGATCTTTAAGAACATCTCTAGTGTATTGCCATGTTTGTTTGCTAAAAATGTGTTCTAAACTATTGAATTGCACTTTCTAGAAAGAGATACCTTTGTAATATTTAAACGCCAGCATTTTTGATGATGAAGTGAATTATTACTCTGCCAATGTGGTTAATGTTCATCTTACCTAAGTCATAAAATCTAGGCTGCTGCTTGGTTGCTTTCATACTGAATGCTCACCTCAACTGTGCTGGTGTTGGCAATATAGCACATTTTCTATGTAGACAATACTTAATTTTGAGGAGGCTATGACACTACTTGAAGCCATAATATTCATGAATGGATCTAGATGATGGTTTATATGGTTTATGCAAGAGACGTTTATTCACCTTTGAATGAGGGAATTATGCCTTTCAGGGATTTCTTTTGTATGTCATTGTGTTTCCGATAGCTACTGATGATCTTCAATCTTGAATGGAAAAATGGGACTTGCAAACACTGTTTGTCTATCAACACACCTCAGGTGGCCTTTCAAGTGTAGATCTTGTGTGCATTGCCAGCACAGGAAGTTGCTCACATAATTTATGTACAACACAGCATCATCATTTGAATGTTGAAGCACTATCGTATGACTCAAAAAATTAAAAATTTACCACCTAGAGTTTGCTTGCGGTCAGTAATGCAAGATGATGTTGGTCACTGCATATAAATTATGGTTTTTAGGTGAGACGAGAATAAAATTGAACTACGTGCTGTCATTTTGGAGGCATCTGGGAGGACCATGTCAATGCAGACAGTACACAAGTGTCTACATGTGACCAATTTGGCCTCTAGGCATCCATTACAAGCGATAGTAACCCCCACCACCACCAACACTATTGTGCGCAAAGAAGGTGGGTAAAGAAATACCTAAAATGGGACGTTGACGAATGGTGTCAGTTCCTGATCACTGACAAGTGCAAGATTTGTCAGATGCCTGATTACTGTTGAAGAATAGTATGGAGGTAGCCAGATACCAAGTCATATCCCAGGCATGCGGTCTTACAGTGCCAGCAAAGAGGGGTTCAGTCATGTTGTGGGCTGGTATCATGGACAGACGTCGAATGACTCATCACTGTCGAATGTTCTTTGATGGCTGTGTACCATAGGAACAGTATTCTTCAACCTATTTTCTAACCGTAGAGCCAACACTTTGGCCATTGGTTTGCCTATCAAAATGATAATGCATGCACAAACTGCACCCATCTTGTGAACACCTTCCTCCAAGAGATAGAAAATGGCTTCATGGTACCTGTAGTATCTGCTAACATGAATGTGGCAGAATGTACTTGGGGCCAGGTCCAACTTCCAGTATGGCATCACAGAAACACTCACCAGATACTGAAGACCTCAGTTGGGCCTTTGTCGGGAAATGGGACTGGCTTGAGCAGCAACGCCTTGAACATCATGTGAACAGCATGCCAAGGTGGGTCTAAGTATGTTACCATGCACCGGATGGAGCAATGCAGTACTGATTTAGCTAGTAGCAGTTTTTGATTTGCTCCCGGGGGGCTTATAACTGTTTTGTGAGTACGTGTTTATCAAGCATGGGGCTGGCAAGCCACTGTACTTCTTCCTTTCCTGTGTTGCGGTCTTACTCTCTGACTTTATCTTTTCTCAAACTTCTTATCTTCAAGACAGATTCCCTGCTGACAAGCTAGTTTGCTCATAGCGCATAGATTATGGCTTTTCTTACCACATATTTTGGTTAACTCTGTTCAGTCCTTACATCTGGGTTCGATCTCTGTCTTTTCAAAAATTTTTTACACAAGCACAGGCTATGTAGTGATGCTCACTCAATTGTCTTGCATGGTAGCCAGTCCCTGTGGCAAGGTTGTCAGGTACCTGCTCACTTACAGATGTTTGACTGTGCAGGAAACCTACTATTGATGAGCAAGCTATTACCTTCTCACATCTGCCTAAGAATAGGTGCCATCATTCATGTTGGGGCAACTAGACCCTGGGAAATGCCCATCGAGCCCTGTGACCATTGCTCTGGCTGGATGGCACCTGTGGAGATGAGTCGCCGCTCAGAGTAGACGGTGGAATGGCAGATATTTGGCACAGTAAAAAGACCAAAGTTATCATCTGGTGGCTATAACACTCCATCTCTTCAAACAGAGCTGAATTATTCAGTGCAGATTATTATGGCCATTATTAACTTATCTTTCTTGGCCGTGCTGTAGGAGGAAAGCAAAAATAAGCAAGTTGCAGTAACATACTTCCTCCAGGTCTTGGTTTACAACCAGACTGCTTGAGGCTGCATTCTAACTATTGAGCTGATGTCCTTTGAGAACAAAATTTGAAATATATTTGGAGAAATCTCTTCCCTTAGTCACTAAAGAAGTGGTTCTGTCATTATTAAAACAGAAGTATTACTCTCTTTGGAAACCTATTACCATAACACCCCATAAGAGCATGACCCTTGGTACTGGGTTTAATTTTTCACCGGTCCTTAATGCTGCAAGCAGATGAAGAAGAGATGGGTCTACTCCGTAATCTTGTATGTCAAGATTGACACTAGAATATTCGTCTTTACTTTTGAGGAAGATTTTCTTCCTGAGAAAGTCAGAATTGTGGTCTGTCATTGTGATGTGAAGCCATGTTTCCTGCCCCTGTTCAGTGCTTTAAATGCCAATGCTTCGGGTATATGTCTTCCCCATGCAAAAAACCGAATGTGTGCCGACTTGAGTGGCCAGTATAAGAAAACTCGCCTTGTGAGCTACCACCTTCTTGTGTCGAATGTAGAGATGGCTACCCTCCCTGATCCCAGAAATATTACCTGTATTAAGGAACACAAAAGCCAGGAACTTAGTCTCAGATCATCTCTCACATTTTTTAGCTTGGAGAAAGTATGTCTCTTGTATGCTGTCCCAGTGGTATTGGCATTGATTCACATAGGCGTTGGAGCAGGGCACATACTGACCTGGAGATGGCCACCTTAATCTGAAAACTCTCCTTCCCTTTCCTCCTGTTTGTTTAGGGACTTCGATGTGTACTTTCTCCTGTGGGTGGAGGCAGGGGCCACACATCATCATTTAGTAGAGACCTTTTGATTAATGAACTTTGTTCCGACCTTGATCTGTCTACTCAGCGATGGTAATCTGTCCTTTTACGTGATACCCAAAGCACCTTCTTGGCTATCAACATTATGATCTCTATCTCCAATCATGTGGCTTTGCTACATGATGAACTTTTTGCCTGTGACCACGTCTCAGTGACCTTTCTATTTACTTGAAAGCACTCAATGGACCAATTTCCACGTTGGGCTCTCCTGAAGGCCAACTGGCAGTTATGAACCTCTGCCATTAGTTGCCCCCCTCCACCTGATTGCCTTGACGTGGTTGTGCGAGACGTCTCTGACTCAATCACAACTTGTTGCTGGAATTATTAACCCACTTTCTACAGGCCTTCTAAACTGGTGACTGGTGCCAAGTGGGACTAACAACATTACAATAGCTATTCGGGATCATTGAAGGGCTATGCAGTGTCTCAAGCGACAACCTTCACAGAACGTCCTCATCATTTTTAAGCATCTGTGTGCAATGACTCACTACATAATAAAACACAGTGAGAAGAAATGCTGGCAACACTATGTCTCCTCCTTGGAAACATAAATGCCGTCATCCCAGGTGTGGTCATGCTCTGTAGTTTACTAGGCCGTCAAAGGTAAACAAGTGTTCTGGGTCTCCCCCTTATGGTGGTAAATCTAATGATGCATTGTTACTGCTGAACAGTTCATGACCCACTGCAACATTGTTGACTCCCCTTACTTTGCTCCCTTTCAAATGTGCAAAAGATAAGTTGACATTCCCCTATACTTTATCCCCATAATGAATTATATAATGACTGGGAACTGCTTCAAACTCTTGTCACATGATACAGCCCTGGACCTGATTTGATTCATAATCAGATGATCCAAAATCTGAATGTGACTAACAGGCTCCATCTACTTAAGGTCTTTAACTTTATCTTCAAGATGATGTTTTTCTTTCACAGTGGAGAGATAGTGTCATCACACCAACCTGTAAACCAGGAAAAAACCAAACATCCATCGACAGCTACTGACTGATTAGTGACCAACATGTTCTGCAAACTGCTTGAAAGGATGATAAATCTGAAGGGCCCCACTTTGAATCTTTCCCATAGCTTCCAATTATCTGCTGCAAAAACTTGAGTACAACATTTTTGTCATCCTGCCATGATTTATCCTGACCCAGAACTGTGTTTTGGTACCAAGCACTTGGACATAGTGAAATCCCAATTTTTTTGTGCTCTTCTTTGACGAAAAGCAAATTGGCAGCCACATATTTGTCAACCAAAGACTACCTGCATGCGAAAGCTTAACATTCAATGTTGCCTAGCCTACATCTTTTGGAGTGCGGATCATGCTATTGTACTCCATATTTACTGGGTGCCCCCTGTGGGTTCGGGGGTTATAGTAGGCCCACAGTATTCCTGCCTGTCATAAGAGGTGACTAAAAGGAGTCTCAAACGTTTCGACCTATATGTGACGGTCCCCTCTCGGGTTTGACCACAATATTTCCAAAGTCTTCCGAAGAGCGAGCTAATTGGGGAAGGGCGCCTTACATGGTGCATTGCGTCCATCGTGCATTGAGACCTTTAGCCAGCTTTCTCGTCATCGTATTGCTGTCCCGCTCACTCTCCATCTCTTGGGTGAGGATACATTCCTGGGTACAATTTCCACTATGCACTGTACAGTGTTGCTTTTTGCAGAGATGACGACCATGGACTTGCTTGCACCATGATATCCAACATGGTAGCCAGTCCGTTGTGGTGGGGCTGCCATGTACCCTGTTAGTTGTAGCCCCCTGACAACACAGGGATCGCTCTGCTGATGCGTGCGCTGTTAACTCCCCACGTATGCCAAGGAGTAGATGCCTATCTCCCTGGGGCATCGGGACTCCCGGCAATGGCCATCCTGCCAGGTGGCCCTTGCCGCGGCTGGGTGGCGCCCGTGGGGAGGGCCCTTGGTCAGAGTGGGTGGCATCAGGGCGGATGACCCGTAATGAAGCGTGGTACATCACCTCTTGATGGTGGGCAGCCGCCAGCAGTCTCTAAGCATTCTCGGGTTCAATTCAACGCTCAGAAGTACGATCACAAAATGTTCCCCTCCCTGGCCACACTGTGGGAGGAGTGTAAGGCTGAGGATGGCAGTGACACTTATTCGCCCCGCTTCCTAGTTTGTACGATGGGGAGTCTTTCATGTCAACAAAGCCTCAATTCTTCTTAGAGTATTTAGAGGACAAGTTTGGGGAGGTGGAGGGCTTGTCCAAAATGCGCTCTCGGTCAGTATTGATAAAAACGGCATCCTCTGCCCAGTCACGAACGTTACTTGCTTGTGACAAGTTGGCGGAAGTTTCAGTTACCATCACACCCCATAAGAGTTTAAATATGGTCCAGGGTATTATTTTCCATAGGGACATTCTTTTGCAATCTGATGACGAGCTGTGCGCCAATTTAAAGCGTCGAGGTGTTCATTTTGTCCAGTGCGTTCATTGGGGTCCGAAGGATAGTCAGATTGCTACTGGTGCCTTCATCTTGGCCTTCGAGGGTGATACGTTACCAGAGAAGGTCTACCGCTGTGATGTCAAGCCCCTATATCCCTCCTCCGATGCAGTGCTTTAAGTGCTGGAAGTTCGGCCAATGTCTTCCTGCTGTACTTCCAGCCTCACATTTCGAGATTGCTGATGCCCATCACATCCCAATACTCCATGTGCCCTGCCTCACATCTGTGTCAACTGCGGAGAGGCTCATTCACCTTGCTCGCCGAACTGCAGGATCTTACAGAAAGAGCGGAAAATCATGGAATTGTAGCGGGACTTTGAATTTCGCCGCGCTACACTCGTTCCCTCAGATAAAAAATATCCCGTTGCAGCAGTATGAGCGCTCGACGGCAGAGAAAATACTAAAATTGTAACTCTTTTTTTGTTTTCTATCCGTTTCTTGATTGTCTCTTGATAGCCGAAGCTTAAGGTAGACATGATCTGATGAAGACGTTAAAAAAAAATAAACTTATTAGCTAGTCTTGATCTGATTTTAATGTGTAGACATATTGTGGAAGTTGTTAAGAAATTCGGAGGATGGAAGTAGCAAAGTAAATTAAATTGCATACAGTATCAAGATAATTTTAATTGGTATAAATTAGTGATTCCTGGCCGATTGCAAGATTTCGGAGCAGACTTTTCACGCAGAAATGAAGGAGATTTTTGAAGACCTGGACGCCGCACGAAAGAAGACAAGTTAACCTGGTAAAGGATGAACTCTTATCTACACCACTTCCCCCTGTCAGTTACATTTTGTTATTCTCTGTTTCTTTTCAATAATTTTTGTAGTGGAAATTGGTTTAACTTTTGCTCAAAAACGCCACAAGGACCACCCCAACAATAGTTTTTCTGTAATACGAAGTCCGATCTGCATTTCTTTCTTTCTTTCCCTTTTTTCACGGTCATTAACGATTTAAAAAAAAAAAAACCTTTTCACTCACGATTTCTTCCCACATTTTCAACCTTTTCTTTTCTTCTCTTCTATTTTTCTTTTTGATTAACCACTACAGAATACAAGACCCTGGACTGACTGACCTATACTGAGGCTAAGAGGAAATAAGGATGACTCCATCCTGTGCGAATGACTTCCTCATATCCCGCCGCTACGACAACCGTGATGGGCACTACCCACCCTGTTTTGCTCCTGTGCCACCTACCTCGGGAACACCCCCCCCCCCCCACACACACACACACACACACACACACACACCACCAACACCACCACCACCACCACCACCACCACCACCCCCCAATCGGGGACGTCCGGACCCCACTTCTAAGCTGGAGAAGCGTCCAACTTGTTTGGCTCCTCTCACTCGTAAGGGATCCCTTGGGTCCCTCCCTTCCCAGGTTTCCACAAGTGGGAAGGATGACGTCCGACAGTGGCACAAGTGCCCACAAGCAGCTGGTCGTAGGGCTTCGCGATCCTCCTCTGTCCCAGAGACTGAATCTTTGAAGCCCTCCTAGCCAGTGAAACCCAAGGAGCAGCGAGAAAAGTCCAAGAAGAAGACCTCTAAGACCAAGGAACTTGCGGTGGCACCCACGTCACTGCAACCTTAAAGTTCTGCATCTGGGGATGAGATGGAAATTCTGGCATCCGCTGAGGACCTAGATCTTGCTGGTCCCTCAGACAAAATGGATAGCACTTGCACAGGTACTCAATTGGTGGCAGCAGGTGACCCAGCGGCATAATCTGCCTCCTCGGTCCCTTCACGCCTTTCTCGGCCATGGACAATGTCATCCTCCAGTGGAACTGCAGTGTTTTTTTTTTTTTTTTTTTTTGCACCGTCTTGCTGAGCTCCGACAACTTTTCAGCCTTCACCCATTCCTCTGCATTGCTCTTCAAGAAACTTGGTTTTCGGCGGTGCGAACCCCTGCCCTCCGTTGCTATCGGGGTTATTATAGGAACCGGGCAGCTTATGAAAGGTTGTCTGGTGGCGTCTGCATCTACATCCTTCACTCTCTTTACAGCAAGTCTGACCCTCTACAAACACCTTTAGAGGCTGTCACTGTTCAGGTGTCAACGCCTCAGACTGTTACTGTCTGCAATCTCTATCTTCCAATGGATGGTGATGCCCGCAGCATGTCCTGGCTGCACTGATAGCCCAATTGCCGCCACCTTTTCTGTTACTGGGCAACTTCAACACCCATAACCCTCTGTGGGGTGGATCAGTGGCAACAGGCTGAGGCAGCATCGTCGAGCAAGTATTGGCACAGCTCGACCTTTCCCTTTTAAATAATGGTGCTTTCACACATTTCAGTGTGGCGCATGGCACGTACTCAGCCATCGACCTTTCGATCTGCAGCCCTAGCCTATTACCATCTGTCCAATGAAGTGTGCATGACGACTTGTGTGGTAGTGACCACTTTCTGATCTTTCTGTCACTGCCACAGCATCACTCCTCTGGGCGCTCCTGCAGATGGGCTATGAATAAGGTTGACTGGGACTTGTTCACCTCCATTACCACTATTGAGCCTCTTTCCAATGATGCCATTGATGCGGGGGTTCACTTGGTCACTGCTGGTTACTGCTGCAGAATCTGCCATTCCCTCTTCTTCTGGGTCCCCTCGGCGGAGGACTGTGCCTTGGTGGTCGCCTGAGATCGTTGAGGCGATTAAAGATGGCAGGCGGGCACTCCAGCGTCACAAGCGACATCCCTAATTGGAACACCTCATCGCCTTTAAACTTCTCCATGTGTGAGCCCGCCACATCATTCGCCAATACAAGCAGGAGTGCTGGGAAAAGTATGTCTTCACCATTGGCCTCGGTACCTCTCCATCACAGGTTTGAGCCAAGATTAGGCGACTCTATGGCTATCGGACCCCCGTCAGCATCCCTGCGCTTTCACTGAATGGAGTAGTCTGTACTGACTCCGACACAATTGCAAACCGCTTAGCGGAGCATTTTGCTCAGAGTTCTGTTTCTGCGAATTACCCACTGGCCTTCCCCTCCCTGAAAGAGCGGTTGGAACGTCAGAGCCTTTCATTTCACACGCGCCACCTTGAATCGTACAATGCTCCATTCAATGAGTGGGAATTCAAAAGTGCCCTAGCCGCTTGCCCTGATACGCCTCCCGGGCCTGATCATATCCACTGACAGATACTCAAACACCTCTCGGTGGACTGCCAGCGATGCCTCCTAGACCTTTTCAACCGTATCTGGGTTGAGGGCGATTTCGCGTCGCAATGGCGGCAAAGCATTGTAATCCCTGTTTTAAAACCTGCCAAAAACCCACTGGAGGTGGACAGCTATCGCCCCATTAGCCTCACCAACGTTTTTTGTAAGTTGCTCGAACGCATGGTGAGCCGGCGGTTGAGTTGGCTACTCGAGTCTCGGGGCCTTCTGGCTCCGTCTCAGGGTGGGTTCCCTAAGGGTCTTCGGGGTCCGCTGCCAATTTCATACAAAATTTTAATTTTCTGTCACTTCGTACCTTCCGCTTGCAAGTTGCGGCCTCCCATAGTTCCTCCAGAGTTCAGGAGAATGGGGTACCGTAAGGATCTGAATTAAGTGTCTGCATCTTTTTAATTGCAATTAAAGGGCGGTGGGAACGTCTGTCTCAGCTTCCTTGTATGCTGACGACTTCTGCCTATATTGTAGTTCCACTGGCATTGCAGCTGCTGAACGGCAGCTGCATGGCGCTGTCTGCGAGGCGCAGTCTTGGGCTGTAGGATGACCTCCAGTTTTTGGCTGCCAAGACCTGCATTATGCATTTCTGCCGGTGACGCTCTGTTCACCCTGAGCCATGGCTTTATCCTAACAGTGAACCTCTTGCTGTGGTGGAGACGCATTGCTTTTTGGGATTGGTTTTCGATACCCAGTTGACTTGGCTGCCTCATATTCGGCAGCTTAAACAGATGTGCTGGGGGCATCTTAACGCTCTTCGTTGCTTAAGCCACACAAGCTGGGGTGCCGATCGGTCTAGCCTTCTACGGCTGTCCCAGGCGTTAATTCAGTCCCGTATAGATTATGGGAGCCTGGCTTATGGCTTGGCATCTCCTTCCGCATTGCGGTTGCTGGACCCCATCCTTCACAGCGGGATCCGACTCGCCACTGCAGCTTTCCAAACAAGCCCTGTCAACAGCATACTTGTGGAGGCAGGTATCCCTCCATTGTAGTTCCAGTGCCAACAATTACTGGCCGCTTATGCTACACACATTTGTAGCTTGCCCGGGCATCCCAATTACCGTCTCCTGTTCCCTCAGTCGGTCGTCCATCTTCCGGAACGGCGGCCCCGGTCAGGGTGTAAGATAGCGGTTCGCATCAGAGCTCTTCTCTCTGGGCTTGAGGTTTTGCATCGTCCACCTCTTTTCCGGGCCCCTCTGTGCATACCCCCGTGATGTGTGCCCCACCCGTGCCTTTGGCTCAATTTGGCACAGGGCCCTAAGGACTCAGTCCCTCCTGAGGTCGATTTGGCAAAGGGCCCTAAGGACTCAGTCCCTCCTGAGGCTCATGTTGGTTATGCTCTTACTCTAGGGGATCATTATGAACAACGCTTATTGCTGGCTGACTGCAGTGTTTTTACTGCCGAGCTCCACTTGAAACAGAAGTCATTCGGAAGCTGTCACCAATGGGCTTACCACCTAAGCCACATACCACTACCCACCACCAGAAGTCAACTAAGCTGTCCCTGCAACCCAAGCAACCAACTACTCCCATAAGTAAAGAAAAAGTCCTTTGAGAAGTGGTTCCAAGTCCAAGAAAGTTGTGGTTAAACCTTCGGATCGGCGCGCGTTCTCCCTCTCTGATGGGGATTACACTCTTGAGGATATGGAATTTGAAACGGAGGAACTGGAGAGCCAGGAACCGGCTAATATTCCCCCTGACCTCCCCGGTAAAGCTCCACCTCCGAGGAAGAAAGACAAAAACGATGTTTGCTAAACAATGGCTTCCACAGCGACTTCTGTGTTGCAGTGGTATTTAAATCGATATTGCTCACATTTGGAAGAATTACAGCTCCTAGTTCAGGAGAAACTGTTCTGCATGTACTTACAAGAAAAGCGTCTTAGTCACCAACAAACCTGCATTACGGGGTTGCCACCCATACTGGAAGGACAATATTATTGGAGAGAGGGCTAAAAGTGGAGTGGCTGTTCCCATTGATGACAGGTGCCACTCCTATCCTGACCCTCTTATGGCGACCATACAAGCAATTGCAGTGAAAGTTTTTGCACTCTTTAATTTCGCAGTGTGTTCATTGAACCTTCCACCTAATGATACTTTGAATGCAGACGCACTGGCAGAACTCTTCCAGGCACTCCCACAACCATTCCTCCTTGTGGGGAACTTTAATGCACACAATGTGCTGTCCTCCAGGGACTCTTCCATTCTGAGAATATCTACCTTCTAAACATGGGTCAGATGACACAATTTTCCACAGTGCAGGTTGTTTTTCAGCCATTGATGTTTGTTTTTGTTCCCCAGCAATTGCAGACTCAGTTCAGTGGGAAGTGGCTACAGTTTTACATTCTAGTGACTGCTTCCCAGTGTGGATCTGTCTCCAACTAGGACAGTGGCTGACAGGAGACAACGCAGATGGATGATACAAAGGGAAAATTGGTTGCATTACAGTCGACAGCGTATTTTTGAACAAAAGGATTGTGCAAAGGAGACGGTGGTCCATATCACTTGTGAGATCTGACGGGCTGCCACAGAGTCCCTCCCCTGGTCTAGTAACCATCTCAGATGACAGCATGTAGCTTGGTGGAATGATGACTGTTGATTGGCAATCAGGACCAGATGAACAGCTCTGTGGAACTTCAAACACAGTCCAACTACAGAAAACCTTTATGCCTTCAGATCTGCAAGAGCACATGCAAGGCGAGTAATAAAAGAATGGAAGAGGGCTTCCTGGTGGGAATTCACAACTTCCATTAATTGGACCACTTCTACTGCGCAAGTTTGGGACTCTATAAGACAGATTTCTGGCTACGGCAGTACACTTCTCCTTAAGGCCTTGTGAAGTAATGGGATCTTGGTAGACACACCAGAAGACATCGCTCAGGTTTTAGCTGAACACTTTTTTTTACTGTCACTACATCAACCAGATAAACTCCTGCTTCTCAGGTGTTCCGTAGGATTACAGAGGTGAGGAAGCTTAATTTCTTCTTGCGTAATGAGGAAGTCTACAACCTTTCGTTCTCTATGTGGGAACTGGAGTCAGCTTTGTCTGCAGCCGGAGACACTGTTCCTGATGAGATCCATTATGCCATGCTTTGTCATCTGTGCACTGAAGCAAAAGGACAGCTCCTCTCCTGTTTCAGTCAGATCTGGTTTGATGGACAGTACTCCACAACTTGGAAGGAGGCAATATTAATTCCATTCTGGAAATCAGCCAAGGACTGTAGTGCACCTAAAAGCTACCGAAGTGTAGCCATTACTAGTTGTATGTATAAGACTCTTGAACGCAAGGTCAGCCGCCGCCTCCTCTGCCTGCTCGAATCCCCAGAGTCACCAGAGCCGCTCCCAGTGCAGTTTCAGGCGCTACCGCTCCACCGTTGACAACTTAATTCTACTGAAGATGACGATACAGGAGTCTTTCTTATGCTGAAACCATTTGCCTTGTATTTTTTGACCTCAAAAAAGCATATGACACTTCTTGGAGGTACAACATCCTTCGCCAACTTCATGAATGGGTACTACATGGACGGCTGCCACTTTTTATCCTATTCTTTCTTGAGGATCGGCGTTTTTGATATTGCATTTTCGATTGCCTTGTCTGACTGCTGTGTTCAATAGAATGGGGTCCCCCCAGGCGGTGTCACATTGTTTGCCATCACTATCAATGGCATTTGGCATTTCCTCTGCAGTCGGGTGCCCTGTCAAATGCTCTTTGTTTGTGGATGACTTTGCAAACTTCTACTCTTCCTCTGATCTTATGACGTCAACGACGACAATAAGGCTGCTATAGCTAACTATCAGGAGGCTGGAAACCTGGGCCAGGACAACTGGTTTTCGATTCTCACCAGAGAGGACTACATTTGTCAATTTTAACCTTGCCCGTCAAAGTCTTAACTAACCAGTGCTCACAATGGGGGACAATATTTTACTTTTTCAAGAAACTGCGCACTTTTTGGGTTTATTATTTGACTCAAAATTAACTTGGTTCCCACACCTGAAAGACCTATGAACAAAAGGCTTCCAGTCATTGAATCTATTGAAATTCCGTCGGAGAAAAACATGGGGAGCTGACTGGTCCCACCTCCTGCAGTTTTATAGGGCATTTGTTCTATTACATTTAGATTATGGCAGCATGGTCTACGGATTAGCCCGTGCTTTCTACCTCAAGATGTTAAACACTGTCAACCCTGAGGGCATTTGGATATCGACTGGAGCCTTTTGGAACAGCCCAGTTCAGAGTCTGTGTTCAGTGGTTGGTGAACCATCACTCTGGATTTGGTAACTTATCCTTTTGGCTCGACAAGCACTTAAAATCTAAGCATCACCTCAGTCATTGGCATTTAGTTAGTGGTCCAACCCAGAATGGCTGTTCAGGAATTGGCTCTGTGCGACCAAGCCATTTGGAATACATACTACAGACTGTCTCAAGGATCTGGATCTCTCGGGCATCAAAATACACAGCCAGAGATGAGACGCATTGGCACCTTGGCATCTTCTGAAGCCCAAAGTTATTTTACACTTTACACAGTTCAAGTAAACTTGTACTCCAGATTATGTTTGTGCAATTTTTTTCAGCCATTTTAAGTACATACCACAGTTCGTTGTTTATACCGATGGATCTCAACAAGAGAATGTTCTCGGTTGTTCTGCTGTTTTCCCTGATAGGATTTTCAAAGTGCGTCTTCCGGAACAATTTACAAATTATGATGCAGAAGTATGTTGTTCTGATGGCACTGGAGAGGGTTCACAGCCATCACCGTACAAGGTTTCTTGTCTGTTACAACTCACATAATTCACTGCAAGCACTTCACCAAATATATCCCATGGACCAGCTGATCCAGCTCACCCATGACTCCTTGCAGCGGCTCCGAAACCGCGGTAAGGTGGTGATCTTTTGATGGGTACCTAGCCACATCAGGATAGAGGGAAATGACGTGGCCGACAAAGCCGCCAAGGAAGCATGTCGGGCTGGTGTTGTGCTTCAGTGGCCCATCCTGTTGCATGCCATCATCTCATTTTCTGATGGACGCATCATGTGTCAGTGGGAGAATGAATGGTTGTAGGTGATAGAAAACAAACTGCAGTTGCCAGACTTCATGTCAGCCTAACCGCTGGAAGGAGGTTCTGTTTACCAGACTGTGCATCGGACGTAGTGCTTTAACACATGGCTTCCTCCTTCAATGCGAGGAACCACTACTCTGTGAAGTTTGTGGTGTGCCACTGTCAGTACAGGATATTTTGGCAACATGTGTCCTACATGCTGATATTTGGACCACCCTCAGTCTCGTTGGAGATCTGTCCACCATCCTCGGAGATAGCGATTCCAATGTTACAAGAGCGCCGGCCACGGTTGCCATGCGGTTCTAGGTGCTTCAGCCACAAGACTGCTACGGTCCCAGGTTCGAATCCTGCCTCGGGCATGGATCTGTGTGATGTCCTTACGTTAGTTAGGTTTAAGTAGTTCTAAATTCTAGGGGACTGATGACCTAAGATGTTAAGTCCCATAGTGCTCAGAACCAATTTTTTTTTTTTTTATTTTTATTTTTTTTTTTGTTACAAGTGTGGTGAAATTTTGTGAACTGTCAAGCCTCATCCCTAAATTGGTGGGGAAGGGAGGCAGACTTTAATACATTGTAAACTGCTCTTCATGTGGTGGCAGCCTTCATCCCTGCCTGTGAGATTAGCATCCTGACTTTACATCAAGGCACTGATGACCATGATATTGAGTGCTCCTCACCTCTGATCATCATCATCATCATCATCATCATCATCATTACAGAGTAAGACTGGCCACTGGAGTTTTCTGGACTAATCCCATTGACAGTCTCCTTGCTGAAACAGTAATCTTACCTATTTAGTTCCAATGCTACCACCTCTTGCTCACGTATGCAATTACCATACAACAATTTTCTGTTCACTTGACTTATCAGGTTGTTTTTACATGCAAGGGGCATAAACCTCCTGACACTTACTCTCAGGTGGGATTGTTGTTGAGGTCTTCACTCCAAAGAGTGGTTTGATGCAGCTCTCTGTGCTACTCTATCCTGTGTAAGCCTCTTCATCTATGAGTAAGTACTGCAACCTATGTCCTTCTGAAACTGCTTATTATTCATCTCTTTGTCTCCTTCAACGATTTTTGCCTTTCACTCCTCCCTTCGATTCTAAACTGCTGATCCCTTGATGGCTCAGAATGTATCGTACCAACTGATCCTTTCTTGTAGTCTAGTTGTGCCACAAATTCCTCTTGTCCTCAATTCTGTTCAGTACCTCCTCATTAGTTACGTGATCTACCCACATAATGTTCAGCAGCACCACATTTCAAAAGCTTACATTCTCTTCTTGTCTAAACTGTTTATTATCCATGTTTTACTTACATACTGTATTTACTCGAATCTAAGCCGCACCTGAAATATGAGACTCGAAATCAAGGAAAAAAAAAAAATTTCGCGAATCTAAGCTGCACCTGAAATTTGAGACTCGAAATTCAAGGGGAGAGAGAAATTATAGGCCGCATCTCCAAATCAAAACAAAGTTGGTCCTTTTTAATATAAGACACAATTTAGGTCGAATGAATGACGATACAGCTACAGTAGTTTGGTTCGAGTCGTAAGCTTAGCAGTTAAGCTTTACCAGGTAGCCATTGCTATGCGTCAGGCGCTCCGTCCGTATTTATAAGAGTACCCTTCCTTTTCCACGTGTTTCGTCTGGTTTGAATTGATTGCTTGTTTTTCTTTGATCTGATAAGCGCAGTTTTCTTTGTTATAGGTGTTTATCACTATAAGCTGAAAATGCATTACTGTACTGTGTCATGCATTGTTTGTCGCATTCTGATAGTGCGTGTTTACGGCCTGTCGCCGCTCGCAGCATGGCTTGCTTTTGTGCGCGCTACCGCCGCTTTAAAAAAAAAAGGGGGGGGGGGGAGAGAGAGAGAGAGAGAGAGAGAGAGAGAGAGAGAGAGAGAGAGAGAGACAATGGCAAGAAACTGCTATTTGTTGTTACTTACACTGCTGCTTTCTTTGATAATGATAAACAAGAACCAACTAATAGATTGCGTATGATAGAAGATGTTCTGAACGAGACTTTAGTGAAAATTTTTCACCGTTTGAAAATCTTTGCAGGCGCCTCTTTATTACATTACATTCTACACATAAATTAGAGTCATCTTAGATTTAAAAATTTAGTCAATTGCCATGCTCCATTTCTGACTATCACTATTAAGCATAAGAATAATACGAATATAAACATGACATGAGATGTATATTCTTCCACATTTGCTGTTGTCTCACCCTAGTTTCGTAGTTTATTAGGCAGACAGGATTTAAATGAGATAGCAGCAAACATGAAACAATACATGGCAAAATGTTTATATGCATATTATTCTTATGGTGACAAGAATACTGCATGTGATTCACAATTTATAAAAGTTCCTATTAGCAACCATCTCTTCTCACAGATAGGAAAAAATTCAGAACGTAGAGCTGGCCATATTGACAAACATCCCAAGCAGTCTTGCCAGTCGGATTTTCGCAGTACATTGAAATGCTGCTACATTCTAAGATGAACAACACGGAATTTGTATTTACTTCATTGGATAATGTATGAAAATGCAGTGGTCGAAACTCGGGACAGAGAAAATAGCTCGTCTTCCACCTTTTTTTTTTAATTTATTTACTGACGCACAGGTTTTGGCGCCAGTATTTATCTTTGTGCCTACAAAGCATGCCTGTGTAGTGCTACATATATTCAACGGCAGAAGTAAGTTGTGGTGGCACCCACCAACTTTTTTCTGAATTTCCGCTTGCTTTGCACTCGATTTAAGCCGCAGGCGGTTTTTTGGATTACAAAGACCAGAAAAAAAGTGCGGCTTAGATTCGAGTAAATACGGTACATGGCTACACTCCATACAAATACTTTCAGAAAAGACTACCTGGCATGTAAGTCTATACTTGATGTTAACAAATCTCTCTACTTCAAAAATGCTATCCTTGCCATCGCCAATCTATATTTTATATCCCAGGTGGCATTATCAGTAGAAATATGCCTCTGCTGAGACATAACCTCCCCCCCCCCCCCCCCCCCCCCCAACATTTAAAGAATGTGTTGCCCATGTATCCATGCAGTAACTGGTTAGTCCATCCCTCATGGTCCATGGACCTTGCCAACGTGGGGTAGCTTTTATGCCTTTACAATATGGATATCTGTACTGTAGGTGCCACCACAACAGAAGGGTATCTAAGAAGAGGCCAGACTAACCCATGGTTCCTGAAGAAGTGTAGCAACCGTCTCAATAGTTACAGGGGCTGCAGTGTGGAGGATTGACTGATCTGGTCTTGTTACATTAGCTAATGTGCCCTGTGCTGGTGCAGCAAGGTACAGCAAACTGCTAAAAGCAAGAGGAAACCACAGCTATTATTCTTTTTTCCCAAGGCCTATGCCTTAATGATGATCACATCACCTTGGATGAAATATTCTGGAGGTAAAATAGTTCTCCATTTAGATCTCCAGGTGAAGAGTGTAGTTATTAGGAAAATCAATTCTGGCATGCTACACGTTAGAGTATTATGTTTGATCAGGTCGGCAGATTAGATAATCTAGAGAGGTAGAGGGATAGGTCAAAGTTACGTATAGTGGGAATTAGTGTAGAATGGTGGCAATAGGAACAGACTGCTGGTCAGGTGAGTACAGGGTTATAAATACAAAATCAAATAGAGTGAATGCAGGAATAAGCCTAACAATGAATGAGAAAACAGAAGTATTAGTAAGTTATTATGAACTGTGTAATGAACACGTTATCATAGCCAAGAAAGGCATAAAGCCAACACCTGCCACTGTAGTAAAAGCTTACATGCCACTAGATCCACAGCTATGAAACAATTTAAAGAATGTAGATAAGATAAAGGAGAGAAAAATTTAATAGTGATGGGGGACACTAATTCAGTAGTAGGAAAAGCAAGACAAGGAAAAATAATTGCAAAACGTGAACTGGGCGAAAGGAACTGCAGATAGCATAATTTAATCATAGCTTAAATTTGGTTTAAGAATCGTGTGGGGATGTTGTATAAATTGAAGAGACCTGAAGACTCTGGAAGACTTCAGATTGATTATATAATGTAAAGAGAGAAATTTCGAAACAAGTATTTTAAACTATAAGACATTTCCAGGGGCAGATGTGGAATTTTACTGTAATTTATTGTTTGTGAAATGTAGATTAAAAGTGAAGAAATTACAAAAGGTAGACATGGATCTGAAGAAGTTGAAGGAACTAGAAATTGTTTAGAGTTTTAGAGAAAGCATTAGGAGGTGTTGGACTGAAACTAGGGAATAGAACACAATAGAAGACGAATGGCTAGCTTTGATACATGATTTAGGGAAGGCAACAGAGGATCAAATAGGGAAAAGGACAAGACCTAGTAGAAATCTGTGGACACTACAACAAATATTGAATTTAATTGTTGAAATGAAAAAAAAATAGAAGTAAATAAAACGAAACAGACGAAAGGGAATAAAGATGTCTAAAAAAATGAGATAGAGAGAAATGGCTAAGTAGGAATGTCTAGGGTACAAGGCTGTAGAAGCACGCATAACTACGGGAAATATTGATGCTGACTGTAGCAAAATTAGAGAAACTTGGAGAAAAGAGAAGCAGCTGTATGAATATCAAGAGCTGAGACGGCAAGCCAGAACTAAGCAAAGAAGTAAAAAATGGAAGGAATATATAGGGGATATATATATATAAGGGAAACCAACTTGTCGACAACTTTATAGAAGGGTAAGAGGAAGTGGATGAAGATGAGTTGGGAGATACGAAACTGCAAGATGATTTGACAACCCTGAAAGACCTAAGTGGATACAAAGCCCCTGGAGTAGACGACATTAACTCAAAAGTATTGAGACGAGAGCCAGCCATGGTAAAATTATTCCACTTAGTGTCCAAGACATTAGAAACAAACAAAATACCCTCAAGAATTCAAGATGGAAGTCATAATTCAGATACTAAAAAAGATGTGTGGTAACAAGTGTGAATATTAGAAAACTGTCAGATTAATAAGTCATGACTGCATAATTGATACAAATTATTTGCCAAAAATTGAGAAAATTAGTAGAAATCAGAATTGTGGAATATCAGATTGGGTTCCGGAACATGCGAAGTAATACTGACGGTATGATATATTTTAGAATATACACTACTGGCCATTAAAATTGTTACACCACGAAGATGACGTGCTACAGGCGTGAAATTTTACCGACAGGAAGAAGATGCTTTGACATGCAAATGATTAGCTTTTCAGAGCATGCACACAAGGTTGGCGCTGGTGGCGACACCTACAACGTGCCGACATGAGGAAAGTTTCCAACCGATTTCTCATACACAAACAGCAGTTGACCCCCGTTGCCTGTGAAACGTTGTCGTGATGCCTCGTGTAAGGAGGAGAAATGCGTACCATCACGTTTCCGACATTGATAAAGGTCGGATTGTAGCCTATCGCAACTGAGGTTTATTGTACCGCGACATTGCTGCTCGCGTTTGTCGAGATCCAATGACTGTTAACAGAATATGAAATCGGTGGGTTCAGGAGGGTAATATGGAACGCCGTGCTGGATCACAATGGTCTCATATCACTAGCAGTCGAGATGACAGGCATCTTATTCGCATGGCTGTAATGGATGGTGCAGCCACGTCTCGATCCCTGAGTCAACAGATGCGGACGTTTGCAAGACAACAACCATCTGCACGAACAGTTCGACGACATTCGCAGCAGCATGGACTATCAGCTCAGAGACCATGGCTGCGATTACCCTTGACGCTGCATCACAGACAGGAGCGCCTGCGATGGTGTACTCGATGACGAACCTGGATGCACGAATGACAAAACGTCATTTTTTCGGATGAATCCAGGTTCTGTTTACAGCATCATGATGGTCGCATCCGTGTTTGGCGACATCGTGGTGAACGCACATTGGAAGCGTTTATTCGTCATCGCCATACTGGCGTATCACCCGGCGTGATGGTATGGTGTGCCATTGATTACACGTCTCAGTCACCTCTTGTTCGCATTGACGGCACTTTGAACAGTGGACGTTACATTTCAGATGTGTTGCGACCCGTGGCTCTACCCATCATTCGATCCCTGCGAAATACTACATTTCAGCAGGATAATGCACGACTGCATGTTGCAGGTCCTGTACGGGCCTTTCTGGATACAGAAAATGTTCAACTGCTGCCCTGGCCAGCACATTCTCTAGATCTCTCACCAATTGAAAATGTCTAGTCAATGGTGGCCGAGTAACTGGCTCGTCACATTACGCCAGTCGCTACTCTTGATGAACTGTGGTATCGTGTTGAAGTTGCATGGGCAGCTGTACCTGTACACGCCATCCAAGCTCTGTTTGACTCAATGCCCAGGCGTATCAAGGCCGTTATTACGGCCAGAGGATGTTGTTCTGGATATTGATTTGTCAGGATCTATGCACCCAAATTGCGCGAAAATGTAATCACATGTCAGTTCTAGTATAACATATTTATCCAATGAATACCTGTTTATTGTCTGCATTTCTTCTTGGTGTAGCAATTTTAATGGCCAGTAGTGTAGGTCAAAGAAAGGCAAAGTGATGTTTATAGCATTTGTAGCTTTAGATAAAGCATTTGATGCTTTTGACTTGATTACACTCTTTGAAATTTTAATAGTTGCAGAGATAAAATAGAGGAAGTAACAGGTTATCTACAACTTTTACAGACAGTAATGTGCAGTTGTAAGACTCAAAGGAAATGAAAAGAATGGAAGTAGATTATAAGGTATACATCAGCAAAAGTAAAACAAGGAAATGAAATGTAGTTGAATTAAATCAAGCAATGCTGAGGGAATTAGATTAGGAAATTATATATTATAAGTAGTATGAGTTTTGCTATTTGGGCAGCAAAATAATTGATGATGGCTCAAGAAGGGAGGTACAAAATGCAGACTGACAGTAACAAGAAAAGCATCTCTGAAAGAGGAATTTGTTAACATCTGATCAATGTAATGGTTAGGAAATTTCTTCTGAAGGCGTATGTCGGGATGTAGCCTTGTGTGCAAGTGAAATGTGGTCCAGACAAGAAGCGAATAGAAACTTTTTAAATATGTTGCTAGAGAAGAATGTTGGAGAGTAGATTGGCAAGTAGAATTATAAATGAGGAGACATTGAATCAAACTGGGGAAAAAATAAATTTATGGCACAACTTGACTAAATGGAAATGGAAATGGAAATCACCCAGTCATCTTGGTGCAGGTGAAAATCCCTGACCCCACCGGGAATGGAACCCGGGACCCCTTGCTCGGGAAGCGAGAACACTATCACGAGAGGCAAACACTTGACTAAAAGAAAGGATCGATTGATATGACACATTCTGAGGCATCGAATAATTTTCAATTTAATAACAGGAGGTAGTATGGGGTGTAAAAATTGTAGAGAGACATGAAGGTTTGAATACAGTAAGCAAGTGTGAATGGATGTGGGTTGTAGTAGTTATGCAGAGATGAAGAGGCTATTGCACAAAATAGATTAGTGTGGAGAGCTGCATAAAACCATCCTTTGAACTGATGACCACAACAACTGTTGTTTAGTACCCAAACCAAGAATTATAAAATTTGTCGTCCCCATGACCTTTCATCATCTGTTGATCTCAGTTCTTCAGGAGAAATTGTGCTACAAAAGTTTACAGTGACAGTTATGAAACCATGGATAGTACGGGATATGCTTTTAAATCTCCCTTCCAGACCCCACCCCTTCCTCTACTCAGAAACAACATTCGTTATGAGGAAAGTGCAGTGTTTTTTTGGTGGAGCTGATAGTCATTAACAGAGCCCTATCTTTTATTAAACAGACCACCTCCAAATGTGTTTTAATTTGTAGTGGCATAGTGAGAGATGTCTCTAGGCTATTGATGTCACTCTTGTTACCATGTGATAACTGCTTTATACGAGCTTCTCTCTGACATTAGTTGTTCTACTTGCTCAGTTGTCTTCCTCTGGGCCCCAAATCGTAGGGGTAACCCAGGGAATGAACGGCCATCCATTGGGCTAGAGAAGCAATTACTTGCCCACCATTTGCTCTGATGATCCCAGGTGTAGATTTTGTGAGTGCATGTAAGGTGTCTCCACACTCAGAGGTGGAACATTATCTAATGGGCTACTCCTCCCTCTAACAAAATTCACACTATCCAGGCGACTACTGCTTCATGGTATTTCTCCTTCAATTCCTCCTGGAAAAATTCATCATCCTATGTTGCCTCTGCATCAGTCATACCATATTAACCCATAGTTTTATTTTATGTAACAAGCCACCCTCACATTGTGGTTGCATAGCCTTACAGACAGCAGCTTATATCCTGATAGAATGCTCCCTCATGGTTTGCCATGTTGAGTATGGTCTTTTGGATTCTTTGCCTATAGTATTGGTGGATGTCTTACAGACAGTTGAACTGGTTTTAGCTTTCTCTGTGGAAGTGGTTTTCGTTCTTGGAGAGTAATGAGCTCCCCCAGTGTTGTGGTTGCGGAGTGCTCACATCTTGGTGGGATGCTGCCTCCTCATGATGCTCTATGCCTAGCATGGTCTTTCGGATTTTTTGTCTCTAATTTTGACTGATGCATAGACACTTTAACCAGTGGAGCCCACTCTACCCTACCTCCTTTGCTGTCCATCTTCGTCATACCCATTTTCTCTGTTTTAATTGCTTAGAGGTGTAGGCAGCCTTTTTCATCCACACCTTGTTTTAATTTTTAAGGAGTAGAATGCTGATGGTGGCAGGACATAAGGATTCCTTATCCTTGATACTACCCGATGGCAAAAGAATAACTGAACAGATTCTTATGCTTCCTCCGTGAGAGTGTGTCTGTTCCCATATTTAATGATTTGACTGTAACAGATAGGGGTGTGAGAAGATTCTGCTGCAACAAAAAATGCCTGTGTTTTAATTATGTCCACTCCAAATCCTGTATCACGTCAGCGACACTGTCTCCCCTATTTTGAAATAATACAAAACATGCTGCTCTTCTTTGAACTTCCTGTACTCTGTTTATCTTATCTGGTAAGGATCTCAGACCATGCAGCAGTACTCAAAAAGAGGACAGCCAAGTGTAGTGTAGGCAGTCTCTTTAGTACATCTGTTGCATTTTCTAAGTGTTCTGCAAATGAAACAGTCTTTGATTTGCCATCCCCACATCATCCTGTTGTGCACCCCTTCCAGTCCAACATTATGGGATGGTGTTGTTAAGATAACACCACACCGCAAGGTGAAAGTGTGGCAGGGTACCATCATGAATAAAAATGAAATCATTGGAATCTTGTGAAGTTGAGGTAACTACCAATTTTGCAGCATGTCTAGGTATGACATTCCTGTCACAGTGACCTAAAAAAAAAGATAGGTTCATAAACTTTGTGGACACAAATGACACAAAACACGTTCAGTTTCTATGAGTCTCTTATATTTGATGATGACACCAAGATTTTGTGATCCTCAAATTCTTAAATTATGGCAGTTTACTTTACCAGATAGATGAAACATTAATTTGTCCAAAAAGATGAGTCATTGAGAAAAATTGTCCTCCGCCATTTCCTAGAGAGTTGAATTGCAAAAATCGTACTTTCTGTTATGGTCACCAGGATGCAACTCCTGCAGTAACTACAACTTGTAAGGCTTGACATGCAGGTGTCATTTCAGAACACACCACACCATTGTTTTGGGAAGTTTAAGTTCCTGGCCTGCCCATCTTGTGGACTTCTGAGGGCTCCATGTGAACACATCTCAGATACACCTGACATTTTCATCAGACATGTGTGGGCAACTAGCGCCCTTTCGTTTGCATATGCAACCAATTCCAAGAATTTCATATGCCAGTCACAAATCTGCTTGTGCAGAGGCGGCTTCTTGCTGAATCACATCGGAATGCACATTACGTTTGAATAATGAATTTACTTCACGCATATTCCAACACATGAAATGATTCCTCTTATGATGTAGTCGTCCTGTTGCTACAAACAACTGTGCAATTTTGTGAAAACTCTGAACATTCCTCTATCCAGTGACTTATGCACTGTGTTTCATCTTTTATTGTTTGTTTGTAATAAACAACTGAAATTGTTCTTTCTTTTTGAATCACCTGTTACGTCTTATGTAAATTGTGGTGTTAATGTATGTGGATATCCTTTTTGTATGTGCATGTAATAATGTGAAAATCTCAAACAAGCTTAAACTTAGTATTTGCTATGTTTATTTGTGTATTTTATTCAAAAATATAATTAGTTTGACTTACAGTGGTTGTCAGTGACTGTCTGATACCTATTTTCTTCTTGTTGACTCCATTTTTGGACATGTCTATTCACATTTTAATGTCAAAAAACCATCCACACATATACAGACACAAGCAGACATATTTAAAGATAAAGAGTTTGGGCAGAGATATCAGTCGAGGCGGAAGTGAAGAGGCAAAGATGATGTTGAATGACAGGTGAGGTATGAGTGGTGGCAACTTGAAATTAGCGGAGATTGAGGCCTGGTGGGTAACGGGAAGACAGGATATATTGAAGAGCAAGTTCCCATCTCCGGAGTTTGGATAGGTTGGTGTTGGTGGGAAGTATCTACATCTACATCTACATTTATACTCCGCAAGCCACCCAACGGTGTGTGGCGGAGGGCACTTTACGTGCCACTGTCATTACCTCCCTTTCCTGTTCCAGTCGCGTATGGTTCGCGGGAAGAACAACTGTCTGAAGGCCTCCGTGCGCGCTCTAATCTCTCTAATTTTACATTCGTGATCTCCTCAGGAGGTATAAGTAGGAGGAAGCAATATATTCGATACCTCATCCAGAAACGCACCCTCTCGAAACCTGGCGAGCAAGCTACACCGCGATGCAGAGCGCCTCTCTTGCAGAGTCTGCCACTTGAGTTTATTAAACATCTCCGTAACACTATCACGGTTACCAAATAACCCTGTGACGAAACGCGCCGCTCTTCTTTGGATCTTCTCTATCTCCTCCGTCAGACCGAACTGGTACAGATCCCACACTGATGAGCAATACTCAAGTATAGGTCGAACGAGTGTTTTGTAAGCCACCTCCTTTGTTGATGGACTACATTTTCTAAGCACTCTCCCAATGAATCTCAACCTGGTACCCGCCTTACCAACAATTAATTTTATATGATCATTCCACTTCAAATCGTTCCGCACGCATACACCCAGATATTTTACAGAAGTAACTGCTACCAGTGTTTGTTCCGCTATCATATAATCATACAATTTAGGATCCTTCTTTCTATGTATCCAGATAACCCGGATGGTGTAACACTGTGCCAAGATGTGCTGGCCGTGCACCAAGGCATGTTTAGCCACAGGGTGATCCTCATTACCAACAAACACTGTCTGCCTGTGTCCATTCATGCGAATGGACAGTTTGTTGCTGGTAATTCCCACATAGAATGCATCACAGTGTAGGCAGGTCAGTTGGTAAATCACGTGGGTGCTTTCACATGTGGCTCTGCCTATGATCGTGTACACCTTCCGGGTTACAGGACTGGAGTAGGTGGTGGTGGGAGGGTGCATGGGACAGGTTTTACACCGGGGGCGGTTACAAGGATAGGAGCCAGAGGGTAGGGAAGGTGGTTTGGGGATTTCATAGGGATGAACTAAGAGGTTACGAAGGTTAGGTGGACGGCGGAAAGACACTCTTGGTGGAGTGGGGAGGATTTCATGAAGGATGGATCTCATTTCAGGGCAGGATTTGAGGAAGTCGTATCCCTGCAGGAGAGCCACATTCAGAGTCTGGTCCAGTCCCGGAAAGTATCCTGTCACAAGTGGGGCACTTTTGTGGTTCTTCTGTAGGGGATTCTGGGTTCGAGGGGATGAGGAAGTGGCTCTGGTTATTTGCTTATGTACCAGGTCAGGAGGGTAGTTGCGAGATGCGAAAGCTGTTGTCAGGTTGTTGGTGTAATGGTTCAGGGATTCCGGACTGGAGCAGATTCGTTTGCCACGAAGACCTAGGCTGTAGGGAAGGGACCGTTTGATGTGGAATGGGTGGCAGCTGTCATAATGGAGGTACTGTTGCTTGCTGGTGGGTTTGATGTGGACGGACGTGTGAAGCTGGCCATTGGACAGGTGGAGGTCAACGTCAAGGAAAGTGGCATGGGATTTGGAGTAGGACCAGGTGAATCTGATGGAACCAAAGGAGTTGAGCTTGGAGAGGAAATTCTGGAGTTCTTCTTCACTGTGAGTCCAGATCATGAAGATGTCATCAATAAATCTGTACCAAACTTTGGGTTGGCAGGCCTGGGTAACCAAGAAGGCTTCCTCTAAGCGACCCATGAATAGGTTGGCGTACGAGGGGGCCAGCCTGGTACCCATGGCTGTTCCCTTTAATTGTTGGTATGTCTGGCCTTCAAAAGTGAAGAAGTTGTGGGTCAGGATGAAGCTGGCTAAGGTGATGAGGAAAGAGGTTTTAGGTAGGGTGGCAGGTGATCGGTGTGAAAGGAAATGCTCCATCGCAGCGAGGCCCTGGACGTGCGGAATATTTGTGTATAGGGAAGTGGCATCAATGGTTACAAGGATGGTTTCCGGGGGTAACAGATTGGGTAAGGATTCCAGGCGTTCGAGAAAGTGGTTGGTGCCTTTGATGAAGGATGGGAGACTGCATGTAATGGGTTGAAGGTGTTGATCTACGTAGGCAGAGATACGTTCTGTGGGGGCTTGGTAACCAGCTACAATGGGGCAGCCGGGATGATTGGTTTTGTGGATTTTAGGTAGAAGGTAGGGGTGCGTGGTGTCGGTGGGGTCAGGAAGTTGATGGAGTCAGGTGAAAGGTTTTGCAGGGGGCCTAAGGTTCTGAGGATTCCTTGAAGCTCCGCCTGGACATCGGGAATGGGGTTACCTTGGCAAACTTTATATGTGGTGTTGTCTGAAAGCTGACGCAGTCCCTCAGCCACATACTCCCGACGATCAAGTACCACGGTCGTGGAACCCTTGTCCGCCGGAAGAATGACGATGGATCGGTCAGCCTTCAGATCACGGATAGCCTGGGCTTCAGCAGTGGTGATGTTGGGAGTAGGATTAAGGTTTTTTAAGAAGGATTGAGATGCAACGCTGGAAGTCAGAAATTCCTGGAAGGTTTGGAGAGGGTGATGTTGAGGAAATGGAGGTGGGTCCCGCTGCGACGGAGGACGGAACTGTTCCAGGCAGGGTTCAATTTGGATGGTGTCTTGGGGAGTTGGATCATTAGGATTAGGATCATTTTTCTTCGTGGCAAAGTGATATTTCCAGCAGAGAGTACGAGTGTAGGACAGTAAATCTTTGACGAGGGCTGTTTGGTTGGATAACTGTCCTACACTCGTACTCTCTGCTGGAAATATCACTTTGCCATGAAGAAAAATGATCCTAATCCTACTCCTAATGATCCAACTCCCCAAGACACCATCCAAATTGAACCCTGCCTGGAACAGTTCCGTCCTCCGTCGCAGCGGGACCCACCTCCACTTCCTCAACATCACCCTCTCCAAACCTTCCAGGAATTTCTGACTTCCAGCCTTGCATCTCAATCCTTCTTAAAAAACCTTAATCCTACTCCCAACATCACCACTGCTGAAGCCCAGGCTATCCGTGATCTGAAGGCTGACCGATCCATCGTCATTCTTCCGGCAGACAAGGGTTCCACGACCGTGGTACTTGATCGTCAGGAGTATGTGGCTGAGGGACTGCGTCAGCTTTCAGACAACACCACATACAAAGTTTGCCAAGGTAACCCCATTCCCGATGTCCAGGCAGAGCTTCAAGGAATCCTCAGAACCTTAGGCCCCCTGCAAAACCTTTCACCTGACTCCATCAACCCCCTGACCCCACCGACACCACGCACCCCTACCTTCTACCTAAAATCCACAAACCCAATCATCCCGGCCGCCCCATTGTAGCTGGTTACCAAGCCCCCACAGAACGTACCTCTGCCTACGTAGATCAACACCTTCAACCCATTACATGCAGTCTCCCATCCTTCATCAAAGGCACCAACCACTTTCTCGAACGCCTGGAATCCTTACCCAATCTGTTACCCCCGGAAACCATCCTTGTAACCATTGATGCCACTTCCCTATACACAAATATTCCGCACGTCCAGGGCCTCGCTGCGATGGAGCATTTCCTTTCACACCGATCACCTGCCACCCTACCTAAAACCTCTTTCCTCATCACCTTAGCCAGCTTCATCCTGACCCACAACTTCTTCACTTTTGAAGGCCAGACATACCAACAATTAAAGGGAACAGCCATGGGTACCAGGCTGGCCCCTCGTACGCCAACCTATTCATGGGTCGCTTAGAGGAAGCCTTCTTGGTTACCCAGGCCTGCCAACCCAAAGTTTGGTACAGATTTATTGATGACATCTTCATGATCTGGACTCACAGTGAAGAAGAACTCCAGAATTTCCTCTCCAAGCTCAACTCCTTTGGTTTCATCAGATTCACCTGGTCCTACTCCAAATCCCATGCCACTTTCCTTGACGTTGACCTCCACCTGTCCAATGGCCAGCTTCACACGTCCGTCCACATCAAACCCACCAGCAAGCAACAGTACCTCCATTATGACAGCTGCCACCCATTCCACGTCAAACGGTCCCTTCCCTACAGCCTAGGTCTTCGTGGCAAACGAATCTGCTCCAGTCCGGAATCCCTGAACCATTACACCAACAACCTGACAACAGCTTTCGCATCTCGCAACTACCCTCCCGACCTGGTACAGAAGCAAATAACCAGAGCCACTTCCTCATCCCCCACAGAAGAACCACAAAAGTGCCCCACTTGTGACAGGATACTTTCCGGGACTGGACCAGACTCTGAATGTGGCTCTCCTGCAGGGATACGACTTCCTCAAATCCTGCCCTGAAATGAGATCCATCCTTCATGAAATCCTCCCCACTCCACCAAGAGTGTCTTTCCGCCGTCCACCTAACCTTCGTAACCTCTTAGTTCATCCCTATGAAATCCCCAAACCACCTTCCCTACCCTCTGGCTCCTATCCTTGTAACCGCCCCCGGTGTAAAACCTGTCCCATGCACCCTCCCACCACCACCTACTCCAGTCCTGTAACCCGGAAGATGTACACGATCAAAGGCAGAGCCACATTTGAAAGCACCCACGTGATTTACCAACTGACCTGCCTACACTGTGATGCATTCTATGTGGGAATTACCAGCAACAAACTGTCCATTCGCATGAATGGACACAGGCAGACAGTGTTTGTTGGTAATGAGGATCACCCTGTGGCTAAACATGCCCTGGTGCACAGCCAGCACATCTTGGCACAGTGTTACACCGTCCGGGTTATCTGGATACTTCCCACCAACACCAACCTATCCGAACTCCGGAGATGGGAACTTGCTCTTCAATATATCCTCTCTTCCCGTTACCCACCAGGCCTCAATCTCCGCTAATTTCAAGTTGCCGCCACTCATACCTCACCTGTCATTCAACATCATCTTTGCCTCTTCACTTCCGCCTCGACTGACATCTCTGCCCAAACTCTTTGTCTTTAAATATGTCTGCTTGTGTCTGTATATGTGTGGATGGACATGTGTGTGTGTGTGTGTGTGTGTGTGTGTGTGTGTGTGTGTGTGTGTGTGTGTGTGTGCGCGCGCGCGCGAGTGTATACCCATCCTTTTTTCCCCCTAAGGTAAGTCTTTTCGCTCCCAGGATTGGAATGACTCCTTACCCTCTCCCTTAAAACCCACATCCTTTCGTCTTTCCCTCTCCTTCCCTCTTTCCCTCTCCTTCCCTCTTTCCCTCTCCTTCCCTCTTTCCCTCTCCTTCCCTCTTTCCTGATGAGGCAACAGTTTGTTGCGAAAGCTTGAATTTTGTGTGTGTGTTTGTGTTTGTTTGTGTGTCTATCGACCTGCCAGCGCTTTCGTTCGGTAAGTCACATCATCTTTGTTTTTAGATATATTTTTCCCACGTGGAATGTTTCCCTCTATTATATTCACATTTTAATGTCATATTTTTCTAGCACTGTCAACAAAGCTATGCACCAACAATGTGCAATTTTCATCTGCAGTTGCATTGTTATGGCTACATTCTTAGTTATTTTTGCCTTGTACATTCCTTTCAGAAATATGTAGTGTAGAAATTCTGAACATGTTTTGTTCTGTGACCAAGTAGGTTTAGCATAATGCTCTTGGAAAAAAAATTTGAAAACTAACATAAGTAATTAGTTACTTTGACAACTTAATTTACATATTATTTTATTTTGTTGTAGGAGTGGTAAATCTTCAATACAAAAGGTGGTCTTCCACAAAATGTCACCCAACGAGACACTGTTTCTGGAGAGTACAAACAAGATCATTAAAGATGACATTTCAAACTCAAGTTTTGTGCAGTTCCAAATATGGGACTTTCCTGGTCAGATTGATTTCTTTGACCAGTCATTTGATTCTGATATGATATTTGGAGGGTGTGGAGCTCTGGTTTTTGTTATAGATGCACAGGTAATGTCATTATTTGTAATTGCTTAGTAAATTTGAGAGAAAATGCAGAATGTATGATTAATAGTGTATTTCATTCTATGCTTAAATTAAAAACAAAGATTCTGTGACTTACCAAACGGGAAAGCGCTGGTAGATAGACACAATAAAAAAACAAACACACACACACACACACACACACACACACACAAAAAATATCAAGCTTTCGCAACCCACGGTTGCTTCATCAGGAAAGAGGGAAGGAGAGGGAAAGACGAAAGGATATGGGTTTTAAGGGAGAGGGTAAGGAGTCATTCCAATATGTGTGTGTGTGTGTGTGTGTGTGTGTGTGTGTGTGTGTGTGTGTGTGGGCGCGTGCGCGCTCTGTCCTTTTTTCCCTCTAAGGTAAGTCTTTCCGCTCCCGGGATTGGAATGACTCCTTACCCTCTCCCTTAAAACCCATATCCTTTCGTCTTTCCCTCTCCTTCCCTCTTTCCTGATGAAGCAACCGTGGGTTGCAAAAGCTTGATATTTTGTGTGCGTGTTTGTGTGTTTTTTTATTGTGTCTATCTACCAGCGCTTTTCCGTTTGGTAAGTCACAGAATCTTTGTTTTTAATATATTTTTCCCATGTGGAATGTTTCTTTCTATTTTATTCATTCTATACTTAGATTGAAATATCTTTATGATTGACACTTCATTTAGTTGAGTGATAACAGCCTGTAATTATTTTTGAAACTCCAAGTGCTCACTGTGTTGCCTGGTTTGCAGGCACATATACAGTGTTCAGTGTGGCTTCCTGGAACCAGCAACTTTGCCCATCGCCCCCCCCCCCCCCCCCTCCCACCACCACCACTACTACAACCCATCAATCGGTAACCTGCCTTACAGCTCTATGAAGATCTATATGACTTGGTGCAAATAATCATTTCTTATTACATTCTAAAGAAAAAAACCACCAGTAACAGTTACAATGGTAACCCCCCTCCCCCTTGTATTTTTTCAATGTGGCACAGACCTCAACAGTATGCTTCGTTACCAGTCAATTTCCCTACCACACCCAAATTTTCTGCTTTAACATTCATTGGCTTCACCAGTTCACAAGCAAATTGTCATCTTCCAACCTGACCTAGACCTCAGACTGTGCTACAGTTCAGTCTGTCACCAAAAATCTGCATAGATGAATTAGTCTTCAAGCCCAGCTGACATAATCTGCCTCTCTGAACATCATGTGACCACTGGTCTATAACTTTTAAGTGTTACAGGGTTTAGCTTAGCATCTCACTTTTGTAGATCAGAAATGGAGAAAGGAGCAGTTGCCACATTCATCAGGAACTGTCATAAATTTAAGAACATAGACATTCATAAATGTTGCCTAGAACAGCATATGGAAGCATGTGCAGCAGAAGTAGAATTTCACAAAAAATCCTTCACTTGAGCACCTGCAAGTAACTTTAATCTGTTCATAAACCACCTTGAAGCTGCACTGGCCCATTTAACAACCAAAAACAAATAAATAGTGGTTGCTGGTGATTTCAGTGTAGATTTCCTTAAAGACTCTCCCAATAAGAAATTATTTGAGTTAGTGACATTATCACTGAACTTAATTCCCACTGTAAAGTTCCCCACTAGGGTAGCCAATTGCTCACAAACAGCCATTGACAATATCTTTATAGAAAAGTCCAACGAACAAAATTATATTACAAAATCAATAGTCAATGGCCTCTCAGACCATGACATGCAGTTCCTTCTGTTAAATGTTAAAACTGAACATGATATAAAATCTGTTAAATCTGAGCTCAAAAGGGTAATCAATAAGCCAAAAATTGATTATTTTAGGACACTCCTCAGAGACATTCACTGGATTGACATTTACAGTGCTCATGGCATGAATGAAAAATATAACACTTTTGCTAATAAAGTGCTTATCTTATTTGAACACTGTTTTCTCCCAAAACTAACCAAGATTAGAGCAAAGTCTACAAAGAAGCCATGGATTACTCAAGGAATAGGGGTATCTTGTAAAACAAAAATACGACTATCTGTCAATCTGAAATAGTTCTGATGTTGATGCTATGCCACATTACAAGAAACACTGCAAAATGTTGAAGATTGTAATACGAACATCACAGCAAATATACTACAAGGAAAAGATAGTCATATCAGATAGCAAAATAAAAGACAATATGGGATATAGTGAAGGAGGAGACCGGTAGAAACAGACACGAAGAGGGACAAATAGCATTAAGAGTAAATGATACATTGGTGACAGATGTGTATAGTGTTGCAGAACTGGTACTGAAAAGATGGGGTTGTCAGGTTCTGTAGATGCTGCTATGGAATACCTCAGACCAGACATTTCAAGTAACTTCCATAATATGAATTTGACCCTCACTACCCCAGCAGAAATAATGTCCATCATAAAAACTTTAAAATCAAAAACATCTAGTGGATATGATGAAATATGAACAAAGTTAATTAAAGAATGTGATTCTGAGTTAAATAACATATTAAACGGTCTGTGTAGCAGTCGTTTATCAGTGGAATATTTCCTGAATCGTTGAAATATGCTGAAGTTAAGTCACTGTTTAAGAAGGTAGATAAAGAAACAGCATCAAATTTCCATCCAATTTCATTGTTGCCACCATTCTCAAAAATTTTAGAAAAAGTAATATACAAACGGCTACATAACCATCTTATCTCAAATAACATACTGTCAAAGTCACAGTTTAGATTTCTAAAGGGTTCTGATATTGAGAAGCCTATCTACACTTACAGTGAAAATGTGCTTAATTCATTAGACAAAAAATTGCAGGCAACTGGTATATTTTGTGATTTGTCAAAGGCATTTGACTGTGTAAATCACAATATCCTTTTAAATTAATTAGAATATTATACTGTAACAGGAAATGCTGCAAAATGGTTCAAATCTTATCTCTCTGGCAGGAAACAGAGGGTGTTATTAGGAAAGAGGCATGTATCAAGCTATCAGGCATCATCCACCAGGGAACTAATTACATGTGGGGTCCCACAAGGTTCCATTTTGGGACCCTCACTTTTTCTTGTGTATATCAATGACCTTTCATCAGTAACATTACCAGATGCCAAGTTCGTTTTGTTTGCTGATGATACAAACATTGCAATAAATAGTAAATCAAGTGTCGTCATAGAAAGATCAGCTAATAAAATATTTGTGGACATTAATCACTGGTTCCTAGCCAATTCTTTGTCACTAAACTTTGAAAAAACACACTAATGCAGTTCAGAACTTGTAAGGGGTGTCCCACGAGTACGTACCCAACATATGACAAGCAGATAGAAGAAGCGGACAATGTTAAATTCTTGGGATTACAGCTTGATAAGAAATTCAACTGGGAGGAGCACACCACAGAACTGCTGAAGCGTCTTAACAAATGTCTATTTGCAATGCGAATTCTGTCAGACATAGGGGATATAAAAATGAAAAAGCTGGCATACTATGCTTACTTTCATTCCATAATGTCATATGGGATTATTTTTGAGGTAATTCATCAAGCCAAGCTAAAGTTTTCCGGGCACAAAAACGTGCAGTAAGAGTTATATGTGGTGTGAACTTAAGAACATCCTGCAGAAGTCTGTATAGGGAACTAGGGATACTTACTACTGCTTCCCAATATATTTATTCCTTAATGAAATTTGTCATTAAAAATATATCACTTTTTCAAACCAACAGCTCAATTCATGGAATCAATACTAGAAATAATAAAAATCTTCACAAGGATTTAAAGTCACTTAGTCTTGTACAAAAAGGTGTGCATTATTCAGGAACACACATTTTCAATAACTTGCCAGCAGCCATAAAAAGCTTAACAACCAATGAAATTCAGTTTAAGAGAGTCCTAAAGGATTTATTGGTGGCCAACTCCATCTACTCCATTGATGAATTTCTCAGTAAAACCAACTACTATAACTTCTGCACAATTTCAGTGCAGTAATGTGTTCATTGTAAGTGTGTGTGTGTGTGTGTGTGTGTGTGTGTGTGTGTGTGTGTGTGTGTGTGTACAATCTAACTTCTGCACCATTTCTGTGCAGTAATGTGTTCATTGTATTATAGTAGTTGTATTACATGTTTATTACCTAATAAATAAATAAAACTTTTTTATTTTAAATTCGGTGCATTAGTATTTATAAAATGACTCTTTCATATAGTGTTCATTAAAAAATGATGATCATTCCATTTGGGACCTGTGGAATTGTGCATTAGCTTATTTGTTTTAGCTGTAAATATTTGTCATGTATTGTTGTTTTTCTGACATGTTCTACATCCTGGAGGACCTCCTCACTATGGATCAATTGGAATGAAAGTAAATCTAATCTAATCTAACCTAACCAAAGTCTGTGTTCATGCTTCACTTAAGTCAGACACTTACTTGTGATTCTTCTTTGTGTTTCATTAGCACTTCAATTTTTACAATAGGTTTGAATATTGTAACTGTTAATTTCAAAGTGTATTTTTTGTGATCCTCTCTGTCACATTTCCAGTAAGAATGATAATGTTTGAATGATTGTAAGCTTAACAGTGTTTATTCATTTCCAGGATGATTACATGGAAGCACTGATGAAATTAAATCTTACTGTTACAAAAGCCTTCAAAGTTAATCAGAGCATTAAATTTGAGGTTTTCATTCATAAAGTAGATGGATTGTCAGATGATTATAAGATGGAAACACAGAGAGATATTCATCAGAGAGCTAACGATGATCTTGCAGATTCAGGTTAGTAATATGCTGAACAAAAAAGCTCATAAATATAATGTGAAACTATCTGTTTTTTTTCCTCCATTTGTTAGTTATATTCTGCAATATACTGTTCACTACAAAACTCACTTCAGGTAGTTGCTTTTTAGTACAATTTGGATGGTAAAATATGGAATGTGTACACTAATTATATTATCTGCAGTGTTTGTCTTTGGTTCTAGTGTAGGGTTTATGGTGTTTATATTTACAGGGGAAGATGATGAACAGTATCTACCATTCACTGGTAAAAAGTATGTTTTCATAAATTGTTGATGGAGTACAGCAACCAGCCACAAATTGGATTCAGATTACTTTATTAAAAAAGTACCCTTCTGGTTTTGAATTTACAAGGTTCATCATCTGATGACTTTCGTGCTCTCATCAAAACAAATTATACAATGGTTTACTGATTGGTTGCCCTAGGATAAACAAATATTCACACTTACAAAACTGTCATGTAGATGGTTGCACTACAAATTTGTGTTAGGTAAAGTGTTCATCTGTATTTTATAATGAAAGGCAATGTGTGTTACGATGAAAATGTGAATGTCTTTAGAACCAAATGTGCCAGGTGGACATTTCATATAAGTTACATTCTAACACATCTGTAGTGCCCCCATCTTTGTTACACGTTTGTGACTGTGTATTATTGTTTATTGTAGGGCAACTCACCAGTAAACCAGTGTATCATTTGTTCGGGCAAAGGCATAAAAGCCATTTGATGATGATTTGTATAAATTTTAAATCGGTAATTGTACTTTTTGAATACAGTAAGCTGAAACCAACTCGGGGCCCGTTGCTGTACACTGCAACAGTTTATTTCATGTAACAGCCACAGTCTCCTACCATGTCTTTATTTGACAATATTGCAATAATTTTACAGACTACCAGGCATACACATTTGTTTTATGACAAGGAAATTGCAAATTGTGTGTTGTTTATTTACAACATAACTCATATTTTTGCACAAAAAAATTATATAATCTCTCTCCAGTTAGTATCTGTAATTGAAAACCATATGTGCAATGGGACCTTCTAAATATCATTATAATGTGCTGGATCTGATTTAGGAATAATGGATATGAAATACGTGCAGATTTCAAAAAATGCAAGGTAAGTTAGGATTTAATGCCCATTGACATGGAGTTCCCTAAACACTGACTTTCAGATTCCATTTTTCAGCAGTTTTTCTCCAGTGACTGTGGTTAGTAATTCATTTACAGGTCATTTTTCAATAGCAGCAGTGCAGTTCAACATTCTATAGACTCCCTTGTGATGCATTGCCACAAGCTGGGGTGCATGCTGTGTGGATATTGGTTAGTGTCACTGGCTGGCATGCTGCAGCTCACTAGCTTAAACCCAACCACCAGCAATTGTACATACCATCCTCTGCCGTCATCGTATCGGCCATACTACTAGATGGCCCATGGTTTTTTACTCTGCAATGAGCTGCCCCCCCCCCTCCCCTCGCCCCCTTGTATTTGCAGCCCCCCCTCACAATGATCAATATTTTGCTGAACTGCTTTCGCCGTTTGGCCCTCTGCACTAAATATGCCCCTCCACCTTCCTTGTCCTGGGTGTTGATGGATATCCCTCACATGGTTATGTTCGTCCTCGTCCCCTACCCCCCATCCCTCCCCCCTCACTTACAAAAGTCAGGTTTAAGTAGCTGAATTTCTCTCAAGAATTGAGGTCCCTCGGTTTGATGTTGGCGTTGGTTATGGGACCGTGCTCTTGCCTCCACACTTGCCAGGTTCTCCCCACCCTTTTCCCTGCATTTTGTCTGGTCTTTTGTGCCATTTTGTTTTCCCCTTTCTTGTGTCTTCTTGCTCAGGTGTTTTTCCCATTGTGTCATGATCATGGTATGTTGTGGGGATCGGGAAGAGTTGTTGGTGGTGCTGGTGCCCCAACGTGCGTAGCATTTCTGGGGCACCACTACCCACCCTCTCCCATCCCCACCCCCACCCGACCCATCAAAATTCTTTACTCTTCCTGCTGCTGCCCCCATGACATTCCTTTTGCCTCTTTGTTTGTCCATTTTCCCTTCCCCGAGACTGGAATATGCTGTTTGTGTTGTTCCTCCCTTGGTTTCTGTCACCTGAGATGATGGGACCAATGACCTCGCTGTTTGGTCCTCTCCCCCAGCCAACCACCTACACACTGCCATAATTGGAATTCAGTTTGTTGGACAGTGTGTCAGCTTGAATGAGAAGCAGATTATTATTATTATGATCATCATCATCATCATTTACTTTTGGGACGTCTAAAAGGAAGAGATTATGCTAACAATATGATGAATCTATCCTGCATGAAAGCACAGATTAATTATATGAATACAGTGACAGCAATAAAACTGATGACAATGTCCCACAGAGCAGTCAGGAAGGTGTATTGTTAATGCGATCCAATCGCTGAATGTGCCAAGTGATGTGCTATTTTCGCTCTCTTGATTTTTTTGTGTTTTTCTGTCGCGTGTAGTAGTAGTAGTAGTAGTAGTAGTTGTTGTTGTTGTTGTTGTTGTTGTTGTTTTTCTTAAGTAAATTGATATTATGTCATTCATTTTTATCATTGCAATAAATATGTTACTAAGTTAAGCAAAATAAACTGCTAATTATGTTCCTTTGTGTATTCTAGGATTTGATCAGATTCACTTGAGTTTTCATCTGACTTCTATTTATGATCACAGTATATTTGAAGCATTCAGTAAAGTTGTACAAAAGCTGATTCCACAATTACCAACATTGGAAAATCTGTTGAATATATTGATTTCGGTAAGTAATGTGAAATGTTGTCTGTCGTTTAACTCAATGACTGCTTCTGCTTCTTGTTAGCAGAAGAAAGACAAAAAAAAAGTCAAATTTGACAGAAGGAGTGGTCTAAATCAGGATTAGATTGTGTTTCTCCATTTTGATCACACACACTGTTTAGTGCTTCAGTGCAATAAGGACAAATATATATTTTTGTCTTACTGATACTTAGTCATAGTGTGTGAAAACATTTGGAAAATTCCTGAGAATCTTAACAAAGCACCAAATGAGATTACAAAGTCTTCCCCCATCCCCTTCTTCTCCCCAGTACTTTCATATGATTGCCTGAACCAGCTTCTGCCATTCACTAACTTTTATTACATATTTGTAATACCTGTGATACCTTTATGCATGTCAAATTTCCTACAGCTCTTACTAAATAAAAACTCATTTACTGTTAAATCTTCCCTATTCACAATGACACCAGTCCACTTTTACAAAATCGTGCATACTGAAGGGAAAGATAGCTGAGAGTTCACAATGTTGTTTGTCAAGTGACCTGAAGTTGAAAATTGTTTCTCCAATAACTAATTTGACATTTTCAATTTACCTGCTCATCATTTATGCTAATTTTTCTGCCTCTTCTCTTCTCAATTCACAGTTTAGTGCAAGTTTCCCTTTTGTCCAGCACTTAGTTTTTTTTCTTTGCTCAGCCTGTCAATTTGTCTTCACAGAGCTACTGTTTTTAAATTAGAAAAGCTTTAGATTAAGAATGAAGATTTAGACCTCAGAAGTTAATTGACTTTGAGAAGTGGCAAGATATTGAATTTTGCAATGGTGTCCAGTTGAATTTCTTGTCAGACTCTCAGGCCCTTAAATTTGGTATTGTTGAGTCCGTGTACTAACAGGGATTAGACTGCAGATGTTGTCGCTGGAGTATACAAGAAATTTATTATACGGTCTCTGAACAGGCTCAAGTCTATCAATCTTCTTTCTCCACCATCCCATCAAGGTGAAAATATCCAATCTACGAACAGGTTCAAGTCTGTCAATCTGCTGCTTTCTCCACTATCCGAGCAAGGTGAAATGCCCTAACGAGCTTCTGTGTATACCTGCACTACTGTCAGAACCTTGTACTGTTGACATAGGACCCGCTGGCACTCATGGTCACAGTGATGTTAGGGTGCACTGAACTGAACTGTGTTGGCACCAGTGTCTTAAAATTTACATTACTTTTTTGCTTCAGTTTGAGGCTCAAACTGTGCTTTTCAATTGTGCTAAAGGATACAGTGGAAAGTTTCATGTAGAGAGCTCAGATTTAGTGGGGTTCTGTAGAGGTGGTGATTATTTAGGTGGCAAAATATCGTGGTATGCTATCTACCCCTATATCATGAACAATTTCTCTTTGTCCTGCTATACTATATGTGCAACAGATCTGAGTTCTGAATCATTTTTCTATTTAGTGAGGTCTCTGTGTTTTCCAACTCTTACTTCTGTATTTTGTCATATGGAGGAACATGCAGGTATTTGCTACCTACTTTATTCTGTTACAAACAGTATATACTCCCAGTTACTCACTTCTTTCAGCTTTCAACCACATTACAGTTCTTTAAAGTAAGGCTATCTAATGTTTAAGGCATTATTCATCAATAGTTACATCACCCAATCGTAATTTTGGTTAAAGGTCAAATTAAGTTTGAAATCATCTTGTGACCCATAACACTGGGTGAAAATTTTTTCTGTAATTAGTGCAGTGGCAGTGGTATTTGTTCACAGTTGATGAATGCAATGTTCATTTTGATTATTATTTATGGATAATTTATTAGTATGATGCAAGATAAGTAATTCGCAAACTAGATGTGACTATAAAACACACACATGAACTGTGACTTACTTTTGATGTAACACGTAAAAATGAATAAATAATGTAAAATCAAACAGTGGGAAATGTAGAATGGAATAGCAACAGTATGAAGAGGATAGATTGTTACTCGCCCGAGCAGTCTAAGGCGCTGCAGTCATGGACTGTGCGGCTGGTCTCGGCGGAGGTTCGAGTCCTCCCTCGGGCATGTGTGTGTGTGTTTGTCCTTAGGAATATTTAGGTTAAGTTGTGTGTAAGCTTAGGGACTGATGACCTTAGCAGTTAAGTCCCATAAGATTTCACACACATTTGAACATTTTTTTGTTACTCGCCATATAGAGGAGGCATCGAGTGGCAGGCAGGCACAGTGAAAAATGACTGCTAGGTATTATTAGCTCTTCGAGGAAATCCTTCATCTCTCTCTCTCTCTCTCTCTCTCTCTCTCTCTCTCTCTCTCTCTCTCTCTCTCTCTCTCTCACACACACACACACACACACACACACACACACACACACACACACACACACAGCACTGATGGGATAAGACATTTCTAGTGCTGGAGTGTGAATGAGGAAGGAGATAGGCAGATGGAAGGCAGGGACTAGCAAGGTTGTGGAAACAAAGGATATATTGTTGGATGAGTCCCTTCTTGCACAATACAAAAAAGTTGGTAGCCTTTTTCCCTATTCTACTTCTCTCCTCTCACCTTTGCCTTTCCCCTGCCCTCCCCAGTACAACCTCCCAGTGCTGTACCTAGCAGCTGCCGATCCTGTCCCCATCATGTCCCTGCATGCTACCCCCAGGCACCACTAACTTCCCTCCCCCTACCCAACCCATGCCTCTTCTGTACCTCCACAATCCACCCCAGCAAAGATTGCTGCTCACCTCAGATGCAATTAGGCCTTAGTACCTAGAGATGACTCTCTCTCTCTCTCTCTCTCTCTCTCTCTCTCCCTCCCCGTGTGTGTGTGTGTGTGTTTTCTACATCTGATGAAGACCTTAGTGCAATAGCTAATAATATCTACAAGCCTTTTTTCCCCACTCGACACCTCCTGTATGTGGTGAATAGCAATCTGTCCTTTTCATATCTTTAATAAGTAATTTTGTCATAAATGTTTTAGTGGGATCAACTTGTATAATATTGTTGTTTCCATTAAGTCTCGTTAGTTACTTCCTCATTTATATTACAGAATTCTGGAATTGAAAAAGCCTTTCTTTTTGATGTTGTGTCGAAGATATATATAGCAACTGATTCTTCTCCAGTTGACATGCAGAGCTATGAACTTTGCTGTGATATGATTGATGTTGTTATAGATGTCTCTTGCATTTATGGGTAAGTATTGCAGTTCTGTTAAGCAAATATTTGCTAACTACTCTGAGTAGAACAGATATGCGGGTTACACCTGAACTAATAAATGAAAATTTGTCAAACATTGAAAACTTCAAGCAGGAATATCAACAATGTAGGAAAAGATAAATTGCTACTTACCATAAAGATGACACATTAAGTTGCAGACTGGCAAAGTTAAGACACTTGCACATAAGTTTTCGGCCACAGCCTTCATCAGAAAAAGAGAAACACACACCATTCTCTCACCCAAGCAAGCATACCTCATGCACACATAACTACCAACTCTCTAAGCTTGGGCAAAAATGCAGCTATCATGTGGGGTGGAAGCAGCAATTTTGAGGGGACAGATAAGGGGAAAGGATAGCAGTGTACAGGTAGGGGGAAAGAAGAGCTGTCTGGTGGATTGCAGGGACCACAGTGCCAATAAGTACAGTGTCAGGAGATTGTGGGGCAGGGAAGTGGGGAAAATGGAGTGAAAAGGAAAGGAGCAGAAAAAGAGAAAAGATTGGTGGGTGCTTTGGCAGAAGACGGCAAACAAAGAGGATACGTTCAGGAGATAATATGTCTTACTGCATCAGTTTTTGTGCAGTACCTCTTCAGCCAGCTACAAAATAAATGGTGAAAAGCGTGGTTTGTTTGCCACCCTCTGCCAACACACCTGCCCTTTTTTCCCTGCTGCTATACTTTTTTGCTCTGTTTTCTGCACCTCCCTGGCCGTAAACGCCCTGACGCTGCACCTGTTGGCATTCTCTCCCCTGTACACTTTGCCAGACATTGTTCCTCTCTACCACCACGCATACACTGCTATCCATTCCCCTTCCCCTTCCCCACGCTCAGCGCGTGGGATTAGCCGAGCGGTCTAAGGCGCTGTAATCATGGACTGTGTGGCTGGTCCTGGCGGAGGTTCGAGTCCTCCCTCGGGCTTGGGTGTGTGTGTTTGTCCTTAGGGTAATTTAGGTTAAGTAGTGTGTAAGCTTAGGGACTGATGACTTAGCAGTTAAGTCCCATAAGATTTCATACACATTTGAACATTTTTTCCCCACCCTCCTCCAGACTGCTGCTTCCGTCCCACATGATAGTTGCATTCTGGCCCGAGCTGCAAAAGTTGGCAGTCATGTGTGCGTGAGATGTGCTTGATTGTATGAATGAATGACGAAGGCCGTGGCCAAAAGCTTATGTATAAGTGACTTTTCATTTGGCCTGTCTGCAGCTTAACGTAACATGAAAATTTGTGCCAGGATCGGGACCTAGAAAATGATTTACTGCTTTTCATGAGCAGTTGTTTTAACCTTTGTTATCCAAACATCCTGTGGACTAACCCAGCTCCTTGCTGTTACTTGATTGTTCCATTCTAATTTCCAAACTTGTAGATCTCCATACAGTTTTTTGAACAAATTATCATGTATTGCTTTAGATATACATTGATGAAGTCACTGCAATAAGTGACAAGATTCACAGACTTTTTATATTTTGGTCCTGTAAATATTTATTAATTCTGTATGTGGATTAATGCAGTCACTATTAAACTACAAGATATAATAATTCTTACTGTATCAATCTTTTACAAAATAAATGTGAAAAGTTTAGTTTTGTGGAGATGTGGTTGGTACATTTTGTTGTACAGTTCAGGGCGATTCTCCCAACAAATTCTTGTCTGAGATCTACCAATCCTACAACCAGTTTATGTGATGAGATCACCTTATATTGTTCCGTATGCATTGCATACTGATGCATATTTTACAATTGTGATTTTTCCACCTTTGTGTTAATCAACTGGCAGTCTCTGCATCAAGTGCCCGTCATCTGCACTACTACTGCCATTTTGCTGTGACTTCAAACTATACTACACTTCATCTGAGAATATAATCATGGAGGTCCTGATGTTATTGATTGTTATTTATATACTTCTTGAACAATAACAGTCCTATAAAACTTCTTTATGGTATATCCAAAACTATTTTCAGATTGGATATTTTCTCATAACTGAGAATGACATATTGAGTTTTTTATGATTATTCAGTGTTGTTACAAAACTGGTTTGATATTTATTTTGTTCATTATGCTACTGTTAGCAGACGGGCACCTCTGTTGCTGCCTTCTGGATCTCACATGAGTTCCTTGCAGAATCCATATTGATTCCTACAGTGGAGAATTTGATCTCCAAAGAGGTTGTAATGCTTAAGCCTGTAACATATTTGTTCTGTTCCACAGCAAATTAATGTCAGAGATACAGTAAAAAGTGAAATGATACTTTCTGCACAAACAGACCATTTTCAGAAAGGAAAATCCCATTGATATTTGAAGAAATCCCAATAGCAGCCAGTGATGGAACTCTGAGCTTTATCTCATTGATACGGTAATGAAAGGCTCTGTAGTTTCCAAAAAAAATTGAGCCTTTATAGCATAATGTTTTAAGGCACTGGACTTGGATGTGGTAGGAAAGGGATTCTCTCTCCATCCAGTCAGCTGAATTAGGTTTCTCTCTCTCTGTGTGTGTGTGTGTGTGTGTGTGTGTGTGTGTTTTAATCATTTAAAACAAATGCAGGATGGTTACTTTGGAAAGGACACATCTGTTTTTCTGCCTCATCTTCATCCATTCTGAGCTTGTGTGTAGTGTCTGTTGAGTTTGTAATCTTCATTCTTCCTTACTATCTTCGAAAGGGTGACACACAGTAAAATGCTGTGCTGTTATGTCCTTACAATTTGAATGACTATAAATATTTAAAAATCGCTAAATAAGGAAAAAATCAAGTGAATATTTTTTTCCCCCTGTTATCATTGACACCAAACAACATGACCTGCTCATGTAACGTCACGTGCAGCATGCTAGCTTGTGAGGCATGAAGATGAATTGAATCCATGTGGAAAATTAATGACTATGGCTGGTGCACCGTCCAACCTGACTGTGGTTTTTGGGTAGTTTCCCATGCTTGTTGAGCCAAATGCTGGGCTGTTTCCATCCCCAGTTTCCACCTCAGAAAACATGAACATGAACAGTTAAAATACGATGACACACTGAAAAAAGTTTACACAGTTCACAAACAGGAGGTTCACATGACTTCTGTCCTTTAGGTAATACCCTTACCAACAGGAAGGGCATCTGGCTGCAAAGTTAAATAAAATAAATTTGCCAGATCTTGAATACAGTGTACTCCGTACTACACGTGGTTCTGATTCCTGTCCGATTCAGAGTCCTGTCTGACCGTCCAGACAGGTTTTCTATGGTTTCAGTTAGGCCAAACACCAAGATGATTCCTTTGAAAAGAACATAGTTGTATTACTTCCTTAACATTAATACAGTATTGTCTGCCATCTCTGATGACCTCATCACCAATGGGGCATTCTTTGGACCGTTGGCAGAGTGAACATTTATCATGAATCTGTCTGCATTGTTTTTCATTCAGAAAATAATTAGTTCATCATGAACAGAGAAACATCTTAGTAATGAAAGATAGTAATGCTTATAGGGAAAAAGTTGTCTATTAGTGTAATTGTCACATAAGAAGTTAACAAAAGAGACTAAATAATATTTTAACTTATTAGCAATTACAGTAAATCACATTTTTGTGTATACTTAGTATGGTACCTTTATACCACTGTCACTTTGTTTGCAGCCTCAGAGATGACACAGATGCAGCAGCATTTGATTCTCAGAGTTCAAGCTTAATTAAACTTAATAATGGTACTATTTTGTACTTAAGAGAAGTGAATAAGTTCCTAGCTCTAGTGTGTATACTAAGAGAAGACAACTTTGATAGACAAGGTAAGTTTGAATGTGTTTGATTTACTAATATTATCTATGTGTAATGCCAACAATTTGATTGGCATAACGTAAAATTAGTTTCCTTGGAAGGCAGTCCCCCTACATATTTGCATCTTCCTCATTGAAAACAACATATAACAAAAGCTCCATTAGCACTGCTGCTTTTTATGTTTGAACTGTGAACAGCGATGAAGCGTGAAAGAGGAATACCAGATAAGAATGTGAACCAATGGCAATAAATTAAAATGCACCATAAATAACAAAAATGACAATAGGCACACACAAATGCAGTTAAATTCCTGTGTCTTGTAATTTTAACTTGTTCAACAGATTAAAGGTGGGGAAAGAGGAAATGAAGTTATTCCAACAACTGGACCAACAAAGATGCTGAGAATGAAAGAAAGTAACAGTCAGCCAACAGCCCATATTCAAATTCTAGAGTGTTGGTAATAATGCACTGTTGTCACCTGGAAATAAACAGAGAAGAGCTGGGATCAGACATAGATAGTGAAGGAATGAAATTTATAAATGCAACCAAAAGAAAAGCAAAAAGTGAAAGAATGTTAGATGAGGATGGTGGAAAGTGAAAGTAATAAAAAACAGGGAGAAAATGAGAAGATATATTATAAAGAAAAGAGAGAAAAAAATAGGTGTGCACACATGTAAAATGAAATTAAATGCAGTATACTCCTGATTATTGGTGTAATGTGGGGAGATGATGCATGAATAATTGAAAAAGTCAAATAATTGAGATATTTTCAAATGTATGTGTGTGTGTGTGTGTGTGTGTGTGTGTGTGTGTGTGTGTGTGTGTGTGTGTGTGTGTGTTTTTAAAATAAATTTGAAGTTCTGTGGGGAGGTACAGTAGTCCTGTTTATTTTTTAGAGTAGTTTGCCATGCTGGTCTGCTTCTGAGAGGTGCTGACTTTTTTTGCACAGCCTTTTGAAAATTCCTTGCAGCAGTAATGTCATCATATTGAAACCCCCTCTGGCCCATATAATCTAGGAGAATATCAACACATTACGATGCAGTACAGTGACTGACAAGGTCACTGTCTTCATCCCCATTTTCACATTCGCTGTCATCCGCAGCTTGTGATTTAGTGGTTAAACATTGCTGCCTCTGGATCACGGGGTCCCGGGTTTGATTCTCAGCCGGTTCAGGGATTTTCTCCACCCGGGGACTGGGTGTTTGTGTTGTCCTAATCATTTCATCATCATTCGAGAATGTGGCAAGATGGGAACATGAAAAGATTGGGAATTTTTACAGGCACTGACCACCATGCCATTGAGCACTCCACAAACCAAAATCATCATCATCACATTCACTGTCTTCTTCTTTATATTGTGAAGCAGCAGCCACAATTTTGGTATCACTCATGTACTGGAAGCCAGGTTCACCTGCATCAGTTTTCGGCTGCTCATTCAAATGTTCTTCATCAACATCTTCAGAGCTATTTAAACTCATTGCCAGATACAGTATTTATGCAGTGGTTATTTCTTGATCACTGAAATGTTGAAAATCGCATTCTTCTACATCTGGAAAAATTGTCATCATGACCAAACTAGTGTATGTGGCTTGACTTCCTGCCAGGCATCTAGAATAGTCAACTTTTTTCAGAATGCCACCAGATCATTCTCATCAGCTAACATTACGGTAAAAACGAAAGTTGCTAATCACCATATAGCGGAGCTTCTGGGTCGCAGGTAGGCACAACAAAAAGACTGTCACAAATATAGCACGCACACGCGCGCGCGCGCACACACACACACACACACACACACACACACACACACACACACGCGCGCCGGGCAGTGATGTGCTGTTGAGGAGAATGCAGGGACGAGGTGGAAAGATGGTGGGGCAGCTGTGTGCAATCGGGAGATTAGACGGAAGGCAGGGGAGAGTGGGGTAGGGGGTGGGTGGGATAGCAGAAAAGAGAAGTAAAAAGACTGGATGTGATGGAGGAATGAGGACTGTGTAGTGCTGTAGTGGGAACAGAGAAGGGACTGGATGGGAGAGGACAATGACTAACGAAGGTTGAGGCCAGGAGGGTTACAGGAATGTAAGATTTATTGCACGAAAAGTTCCAATCTCCGCAATTCAGAAAAGCTGGTGTTAGTGGCAAGGATCCATATGGCACAGGCTGTGAAGCAGTCATTGAAATGAAGGACGTCATGTTTGGCAGCCTGCTCAGCAACAGGATGGTCCTCTTGTTTCATGGCCACAGTTTATGGGTGGCCGTTCATGCGGACAGACCAGTGGTTGCAGCTTAGCTTGTAGATCACGCCTGGTTTCAGAGGTAGCCCTGCCTTGGATGGGAGAGGTGATGTGTGTGACTGGACTGGAGTAGGTGGTGTTGGTGGGAATATGTAAGGGACAAGTCTTACATCTAGGTCTATTACGTGGATAAGAGCCATGAGGTAAGTGGTTGGGAGCAGGGGTTGTGTAGGGATGGACGAGTGTGTTATGTAGGTTCGATGGATGATGAAATACCACTGTGGCAGGTGGGAAGGTTAGTGGGCAGGACATTTCTCATTTCAGGGCACGATGAGAGGTAGTCAAAACCCGGGCGGAGAATGTAATTCAGTCGCTCCAGTCCTGGGTGGTACTGAGTTATGAGGGAAATGCTCCTCTGTGACCGGAAGGTGGGACTTAGTGGGCTGATGAGAGACTGGAAAGATAAGGCATGGGAGATTTGTTTTTGCACATTATTTGGAGAATAATTATGGTTTGTGAAGGCTTTAGTGAGACCCTCGGTATATTTTGAGAGGGACTGCTTGCCACTACAGACGTGATGACCACAGGTGGCTAGGCTGTATTTTTGGTTGTAATAATGCACAGGAAGGCCATTAGTTGTGATTTCTTGAACCTCAGGGTTTTTTGATTTTCCAATCACTAGTAGTTTCACTTTGTGGTTCCCAAAAACATTACTGGTGCACAAAATCGTAATGCATTCCTTAGGCAATTATATCCAGGAGCATAAATTTCATTCTTAAAAGCAAGAGATCTGATTGGTAGACATTTCCTATACAGGCCACTTTTGTCTGCATTGAAAATTGATCTGGCAGGAAATTCTCATCCTCCACAGATTTCCTGAACTTTTCGCAGAAGGAATCGGCTGCCACAACATTTGAACTGAGCCATGCACCTTATGCAGCAAGTTTGCGAATCCTGTGATGCTTGAATTTGGTTAGCCATTCAGATTGAGGCATTAAATTCTCCCTGAAAACCTAGCACTTCATGAAAAAATTTAGTTTTTTCAGCACACTTCACGCCTGACAAAATTAATTCTTCTGCTCATTTTTGACTAAACCATTGCACAACAATAGAATCTAAGTCATCTTATATAGATCTCTTCACGTTTTTTCGTGCAGATGGTCTAAAACTAGACAAAATCTTGCATTTTTTGCTTATTCTTTTTAATGTCCCAAACACTGCATTCGAATACCATAATCAGCACTTAGTTTTGCAGTTTCCCCTTTCTCAAATCTTTCATTTAATTCTTTTTTTTAATGTAATCACCTTTCTTTTTTTCCATCATCTCTTTTCCACATGTCTTATAACTTGCTTCATTGACACTTACACACTGATCAATATCAGTTTTTTTTTTTTTTTTTTTTTTTTTTTACATGAGCAGGCTGGCTGACAAGAATGGAAACAGTATTTTATTGGCACTGGGCAGTTGTTTAAACAGTGGAAATGGCACTACTGTTATATGGTGGCTTGTTTATTGCCATTTGGTACGGAAAAAAACTGCAGTTTTTTTAATGCACGAAAAATCCGCAAACTGGATAACCCATGTCTGACTCTGATAATTTGCACTTGAATCATCAAGAGTGCCCTGAATCATGTAAAGCAATGTAAGAGGTACAAAGAGAAAAGGGACTAGCCTCAATTAATACCAAGACAATCTTCTTTATCTCTTTATGTTAAAACTGCAGCAAAATAACACAAAAGTAAAATACAGGAAAATATTAACTAACTAGTATAGTATTACAATTAACTAAAATTTAGAGAAGTTATTAATTGACAGTTCCATCAGAGCTCTGTGTCTAGGGAACATAACCGTACAGTAGACATTGTCCAAGTCTGTATGAAGTTTTTCCAGTTCCCTTGAAGTATGCTTACAAGGCATTCACTAGTAATATATTCTAATGTTTCTTGCTTTGAACTGCAGCTACATTATAGTCTGTGTAGATTATCCCATTTACAAACAGATATTTTGCCTCTTGCATGCTTGGTTCTGATGTGATTGATGTGGCTCCATATTTTTCTTGGCAGCTGCACATCTGTAGACATTGTATGGAAAAGAATGTACAGTTGCTTTTGAGATCCCTTAGACATTTTCTGAATTTAACATTAATGCAAGGAAGATGTGAAAGGATTTTATTGATCAAAATTTTCTAAAACCAGACTTGATGCACGTCTTCCTCCATTCTCGGTCCATTGCCTGTTACAGTTGGAGATCTTGTGGTGTTACATTTGACAGGTAATGAAGTCACAGTTCAGGTGTTGGATTTAGTGTGCGTTAATGCACATGCACAAATAACTGAAAGCTTGAGACGATGCAAATGCAGGCATGCACAAAAATCCTTCTTCTCCACACCATCAAAGCATGCTTGTACATGCATCAATCTATACCTTTGAAATTAGTGGAGATCAGATGATGATGATTTGCGCATTTTGACTGGTTTTACTGTTGTGGGACGGGGTGGGGAGCATGGAATAAGAAACAGGATGTGTAGTGTAAAGAATTGTTAATGAAGCAAAACATTTATTCTACATTAAGGTACTTTTGTATCTGCTCAGGCACAATATCATAAGCCATCATGTTCAGCAAAAAGTATTACTATATTAGCCAATGGCGACTCAACTGATAGCCCAGAGAGCCAAAACTCTGCTTGCAAGTCAATCTTCGAGGGGAGCAGGGAGTCTGAACACTGTGTAGAGACTAGCACAGAGCAAACATAACATCACCAGCATGAGTGATAGGATAAACTAAGTACACGAAAAACAGAGCGCAGAGTGAGGCAGAGGTCGGGCCTGAGGTAGTTGATGTCCCACGTAAGAACTGCTGGACCAAGCTTATTGCCGCTGGCTGATAAACACCTGGGTCAGTGGGCCTGTCCATCAGTGCCTTACATATGCGTCCCGTGGCAATGTTCTGAGCTACTCTGCTGCTATACCCATGCCAGCTCATCTGCATCTATCTCTATATCTGCTGGTGGTGATGCTAAATCTCTCCCCCTTGAAAAGGCAAAGTAAGGCCAAAAATAGCCAGGTTTGTGCCATGACCTATTGGCACGCAACCAGAGAGGGTGTGAGATTTCCCGCAGCGGACTCACCACCAAAGGAGACAATGCCAATGAAGCTGGCTCCACCAGAGGGCTGGATTATTGCAGGGTTACAAGACTTTATTTTCTGTATGTAATTGCATCATCTATCCATAAGGATACCATCAGACTTACTTGGATATTTTCAGGTGCGATTGTCTTATTGCATAATCTTTTGGTGTAAGTGGCCATTGATGAAAAGAGTTTCACCACTTGGAAGAGAGTTATATGAATAATGAATACTGTTTATATCTAAAACACCGTTGCAGAAATTAGTTCTTGAAAATACAGCTTCTTAAAATTTCTCTCAGTATATCATCTCCCTTGTGTGTTTCATTAACAAAACCATTCTATTTTTAAAACCAATAGTGCCTATCATGGCTACAGTACAAAGTGAAAACAGGACTTCATAGTAACCGGATGAACTTCACATTTTTGCAGAAAGGAGTAAGTTACTCGGGCATGAGAGTTTTCAGTGCTCTACTTAGAGACTTCAGAAGTCTTACTCTTGAAACCACTAAATAAAAGAGCAGATTCATAGAATATCTGTAGCAAAATTAATTCTACTCAATTAGTGATTTTTAGCATAAACGAGTGCACATACATGTACTTTTGTTGTATGACTAGGATGTCCCATTTAGTGTGAGCATAAATGTAAATTATTATTTATCATAAAAGATGTCATATTGAGTTTAAAGTATCAAGTCATTGCTTATATGAATGAATGTGTAAATGTTAACTCTAAATGTCTTGTTATATAATTTATTTTCTTGCATTAAAATTCGACATTAGTTGATATGATTACTGTCATGAATCTTAAGTTTGCTGTACCCTACTGTATACAGTATTGTAAATTTTTATTTTCATAATAATTCTTGACTGTAAATATTATAAGAACACTGACTCATTCCATTTTCTAGCAACTTTAATGCTGTTGGGATCAACAGATTTCAGAATAAAGTGAAATAAATAAATAAAACTACACAGATAATGTTGTTGAAAAAGAATATGTGATTTGTTTAAGGAATTGTAAGTGGCAAGATAGTTGCTGTATTCAAATCATAATAAACTTATAATAAGTATACCTCCCCCCCTCTCTTTCTGTATCATATGTTTTATGGTGTCCACTCTACATTTGAATCTCTCAATGTAGGTGGAGTTAATGTGTACTTGGACTATTGAATAAACCTATGTCAAGTTGCTTTTTGAGTGATGAATTATTGTAAAATATTATTTTTCAGGGGTAATTGACTACAACTTTCTTTGCTTCCGAGAAGCCATACAGCAAGTATTTGAATTGAGAAATAAGAGCCAGGCGTTAGGAAATACAACAAACAGCCATGTAGCAAACCATGTGAATAGCCTGTCAGCAGGCATGGAACAGCCACAAGTAAATGGTGCCAATATGAAAAGCTGAGGCAGTAAACGGAGTCTGCAAGGATTGAAACAGGTAAAGTACTTTCTCAAAATAAAAAAAAAGTGGAAAAATACAAAAATAGAATTGACTTGTTAGTCATTGCAACTCAAACAAATAATTCCATTTTCTGAAACCGTACGTATCTTGTTTTGAAATAGTCTGTAAGACCTTATACTCTTCCAGTGATTTCAGTTTAAATAATTCTCAGTATTCAAGGGATGACACAAAGCAAGTAACAATTACATGACTACAAATTTATGACTCGCCAATCAGTAATGGATCATAACTGGAAGCAATAACATTCCAATGCAAAGAGGGCAGCTTTTCTGTTTACCACTTCTGCTTAATAATTCCTGTCTTTTTAATTTTATAATTACTGTAAAACATACAAACTGCGGCTGAAAATTCCTCAGATTTGGCCTTAATACAAAGCCAAGCTAACATGAGACAGTAAGTTTTTTCGTTCCTTATTGCTTATGCTAGTATACTTTTGTGTTTCCTAATATTCTATTTTTGTCTTTTTTTATATTCTCATGCATTCAAAAAATCAGTCACCATTTATATCCTAGTGATATATTACTAAGCAATGGAGAGTCCAAGATGGAAGATAATATGAATTGGAATAGATTGCTAATCTCCACATAGAGGAGGCATTGAGTGACGGGTGACACACTTAAAGGATTTTGTTAGATACTAAACTATCAGACAAAGTCCTATATCAGGTCTAGAAAAACACACATTCATACTGTCAAGCTTCAGTGTCTGCAAATGGCAGTGGTCATGTATGAGTGAGTTGTGCATATATGAGTATGTTTGTGTGTTTCTATCTCTGATGGAGAACTTTTTCCAATAGCTTAATAATGTCCAACAGTATTCCTTCAAATGGGCCTGTCTGCCACTCAACGACTCCACTGTGTGGTGAGTAGAAGTCTGTTTTAATTCATAATGTTAACGTGTTATTAAGATTATTCTAAAAGGATAATTTACTAAAACTGCAAAATTATAAGGAAACAGAATAATGGCAAGTACGTACCTCTGGGGGACAAAATTTCAGTATTGCCAATAGGTACATCAAAAGTTGGGAAAAAGTATTTCTATCTTTTGGAACTTCTTTGCCAGTGAGGAAACAGGGGTAGGTGAGGAAAGGTTGGTAAACAGGGATATCTTTGCCAGTGAGGAAATGGGTAGGTGACGAAAGGTTGGTAAACAGGGATACCATTCACAGACCCTATGTTGAGAGGGAACCATTTATTTTGATGACAAAGGAAGATGAAAATGAAAGGTGGTATGCAAAAGAGAGTAAAAGATCAAAGTTAGTACACTGATAAGCACTGAACCAGCTGTAGACGAGAGATAAGAGGTAGGAATAAGAAGAAAAAAGAGATTGAGAGAAAGAGAAATGAGAAGTAGGATTGATGTTGCAATGCTGTACTAAGAGTAAAGCAGGAAAGGGGATGAGGAAAAATCAGAGAGAGAGAGGGGGGGGGGGGTGACAAAAAACGAAGGAAAAAGGGGTAAATGAAGAAAAGAAAAAAACAAGCTATAAATAAGATACAAATTTGAGGAAAAAATACTAAGATTTGAAAAATATATAAATAATTAAATTGTGGAGGTTAAGTCCAGGACGATGAGAGGACGTGAGAATATGTCTGAGAGCAAGTACCCACTATTAAAATTTAAGAAACTAGTGCTGGATGGAAGGATCCCAATTGCCTCTGTGGTATGGACCCCTCGAGTGAAGCTGTAGAAAATTAAAGGTAGCACAGTGCTTACCAGATAACGATCTGTCAGCTGCTCCTCAGTCTGACACTGCCCCCTCATTGTTACAATTGGGTACCACTGCTCCATCCCAACCTTACCAGATGTATCCCTCTTTCCCCCCTGATGAAGAAACCAACAGTTCCAAAATCTAGGAATAGTATTTTCCCACTTTTAATCTCTCGCAAGTACTGGAATTTTTATCTACTGATTCTACGTGCTGGCTAGCCATTCAGTCCCCTTTGTTATTTTAAACTTCTAATTGCACAGAACAACAAATGTGGTAATGGGAACTCCTTAGTGTACGTTAAGAGTAGTTTTCACAGGTGGCCCTGCCTCTGATAGGATATGTCTACACCTAGATGTAGATGTAGCAGGACTGGATTAGAATGTACTGGTTGGATGCATAAGATATTTCATAGATTGAGTCGGCAGTGGAATATCACTTTAGGAGGGACGGGACGGGAAGGGAAAGATTGTATGTGCGATTCCTTCATGATACCATCATTGTTGATGTGCAAATTGCTGAAGTGGTGTCAAATAAAAATGCTTGCACTAGGCAGCAGAACAACCGCTGATTGTGTCTCCTGACCATTAATGCCACATGATCATTTAATTTTCCTTTTTCTTTTTTACTGCTATTAAGCTTTGGTCGAAAACATTTCATTTTCCATTGGTGGACACGTCATTGGAGACTCAGTTAGAAGCGCAAATTTAAACAAGCTGACCGAGCCGGACTTTGTGTACCATGCGACTGTTGGTTCGTGACACAATCAGACTACTGCCTAAGATTGCAGAGTCATGCCAAGTGTTATGGAGTTTGTAATGCTGAAGAATTGGCACTCATTGCTTGATTTAGCATTAATGACCATAGCTTGTCTAATTTAAGTCCTTTATCTTTTGTGATCAACTTATTTTTGTGCTTTTGAATTTATATGCCCTCTTTGTACATTCTAGAATATTACTGACTGGATCTTGATAAAATTATAGTATTGGAGAAATGAATTTAGTGGTTCCCTGCTCCCAGTGCATGACATACTACTACAAATTTATCCATGTTCCTCAGATAAGAATTGCTCTTGCTTTCCCCAAGTCAGGTGTTAATGCTTCTATTTCTAGTTCTTATTTACACTGGACCACATATACAGGAGATTTTATACATTCCTGCTGTGGCAAGCATCAGCTGTAGGTCCTTCGCAGTGTTTAATTATTTGGGCACCTTTCTTGTTGGTTTCACCTTAAGCTTAAGGGCTGTCCCAACTACTTCTGTCCTCACGATAATGAACAACCTAACAAAAGCCTCTTCTATTTCTCCCGTTGATAAAGAAGGATCTCATCAAATCGGGAACATTGCCGCCAAGATCATATATTGCTAAAAAATCATAAACTTGGCATTCCATTCTACATCTACATCTGTACTCTGCAAATCACTGTAAGGTGCATGGCAGAGGGTACGTTCCATTGTAGGTTCCTTCCAGTTCCATTCACTTATGTAGCACAGGAAGAATGATTATCGTTTTAATGCCTCTATGTGTGCAGTAATTATTGTAATCTTATCCTTACAATCCTTATGTGAACGATACATGGGAGGTTGTAGTATATTCCTATAATAATAATATTATGAAAAGGAAAGTTGCCACTCACTATGGAGCGGAGATGCCGAGCCGCAGATGGGCACAACAAAAAGACTGTGACAAATAAATCTTTCAGCCCGTAAGGCCTTCGTCAAAAATAAGACCCCCCCCCCCCCCCCCACACACACACACACACACACACACACACACACACACACACACACACACACAACACGCGCACGCAAATGCAACTCTCTCTCACACACACACACACACACGACTGCAGTTTCAGTCAAATGTAACCACACTGTAAGCAGCACCAGTGCATGATGGGAGTCGCAACTGGGTGGGGGTAAGGAGGAGGCTGGGGCGGGGAGGGGGAGGGATAGGAGGGCAGGGATGGCGGACAGTCCAGTGCTGTTGTGGAGTGCACAGGGCAGCCTGCTAACCATCAGCAATACCTTTGCTTCGACAGCTGCCACTTGTTCCATACTAAGAAGTTCCTTCCATACAGCCCAGCCACCCGTGGTAATTGCATCCGCAGTGATGAGCAGTAACTCTCGAAATATACTGAGGGTCTCACTGAAGCTTTCACAAACCGTAATTATCCTCCCAACCTTGTACAAAAAAAAATCTCCCATGCATTATCTTTCCAGTCCCCCACCATCTCCCAAAGACCCATCGTTTGGCCACAGAGAAGCATTCCCTTCGAACTTGGTACCACCCAGGATTGGAGCCACTTAATTCTACGCCAGGGTTTCGAGTACCTCTCATCGTGCCCTGAAATGAAAAATGTCCTGCCCACTATCCTTCCCACCCCTCCCACAGTTGTATTCCACTGTCCACAGAACCTGCACAATATACTCGTCCATCCTTACTCAACCCTTGCTCCAAACCCCTTACCTCATGGCTCATAACTCTGTGATAAACATAGATTGCAACTAGCTGCCCACCCTCTCTCCACCTCATCCCTTGCACGCTCCCCAACAGCATGTCACTGTCCAGTACCCTTACTCTACTGTCCGCCCCCCTTCCCACCCCAGCCTCTTCATTACCCCCACCCAGTCACCACCCACTCCCATCATGCACTGGTGCTGCTGCTCGCAGTGTGGCTACAGTTGCCTGAGATTGCAGTCGTGTGTGTGTGTGTGTGTGTGTGTGTGTGTGTGTGTGTGTGTGAGAGAGAGAGAGAGAGAGAGAGAGAGAGAGAGAGAGAGAGAGATCTATTTTTGACGAAGGCCTTATGGGCCAAAAGCTTTATTTGTGATAGTTTTTTTGTTGTGCCTATTTGTGACTCAGCATCTCCACTATATGGTGAGTGGCAACTTTCCTTTTCATAATATTCATACATTTCATCCTGGATTTGCCATTGTTTTAGCTGATTCTTGAAACTCTGTTAATAGACTTTGTTGGGATAGTTTATGTTTATCTTCAAGAGTCTTATCAGTTCAGTTGCTTCAGCATCTCTCTGACACTCTCCCATAGATTAAACAAACCTGTGACCAGTTGTACTGCCTTTCTCCATATAAGTTCAATATTCCGTGTTAGGGCTATCTAGTACAGGTCTCATACACTTGAGCAATATTCTAAAAACCTCTCGCATGAGTGGTTTGTAAGCAATCTCCTTTGTAGACTGATTGCACTTTCCCAGTAAACTGAAGTCTACCAACTGATTTAACCACAGCTGAACCTATGTGATCATTCCATTTCATATCCCTACAAAGTGTTGCACCCAGATATTTGTATGAGTTCGCTGGTTCCAACAGTGACTCATTGATTTTATTTTCCAACAGTGACTCATTGATTTCATTGTCATAGGATACTACATTTTTTTTCGTTTTGTGAAGTACAAAATTTTACATTTCTGAACATTTAATGCAAGATGCCAATATCTGCACCACTTTGAAATCTTATCAAGATCAGACTGAATATTTATGCAGCTTCTTTCAGATAGTACTTCATTATAGATAACTTCATCACCTGCAAAAAGCCTGATTGTACTCAAGGTACCCTCTGCCACACACCGTCAGGTGGCTTGCGGAGTATGGATGTAGATGTAGAATAGTGTTATCTGCAGAGTCACTGATATACAACATGAAGAGCAAGAGTCCCAATACAACATGAAGAGCAAGAGTCCCAACATGCTTCCCTGGGGCACAACCGAAGTTACTTCTACATCTGATGATGATTCTCCATCCAAGATAACATGCTGCATCCTCCCCTACCAAAAAATCCTCAATCCAGTCACAAATTTCACTTGATACCTCATCTAATTGTACTTCTGAAAATAAACGTAGGTGTGGTACTGAGTCAAATGCTTTTTGAAATGATCCATAGCTTTCAGTATGTCATGTGACAAAAGTGTGAATTGAGTTTCACATGATCGACATTTTCGAAAGCCATGGTGGTTGGCATCGAGGTGGTCATTTTGTTAGAGGTACCTTGTTATGTTTGAGCTCAGAATATGTTCTAAAATTCTACAACTTATCAGTGTCAAAGATATTAGATGATAGTTCTGTGAATTACTTCTACTACCCTTCTTGTAGATGGGTGTGACCTGTGCCTCTTCCCAAGAACTGGACATGGTTTTTTGTTTGAGGGATCTACGATAGATTATAGTTATAAGAGGGGCCAACTCAGCCGCAAATTCAGTATTGAATGTGACAGGGATCCCACTGGGTCCTGGAGCTTTGTACAATTTTAACGATTTCAGATGTTTCTCAACACAACTGACACTAATACTTATTTCAGTCATCTTTTCAGTGGTGCAAGGAGTAAATTAGGGCAGTTCTCCTAGGTGTCCTTTGTAAAGGAAGATTTGAAAATGGAATTAAGCATTTCAGCATTTCCTTTGCTGTTCTTAATTTTGGTTCTTGTCTTATTCACTAGGGACTGGACACTAACTTTGGTACTGCCAGCAACCTTTACATATAATGAAAATTTCTTTGGGTTCTGTGGAAGGTCACTTTGACAGTATTCTGCTACAGTAGTCAGTGAAGGCACCACACATTGCTCTCTTGACAGCCAAACATTTCATTCAGCATCTCTCTATCTATAACCCTACACTTTGTTTTACACGTGTTGTGTAGTAATCTGTTTCTTTAGAAGTTTCTTCACAATGACTGTATACTGTTGTGGTTCCCTCCCACTGTAAACTGTTCTACTGGGTATATATCTATCCAGTGCATGATCAACTATTCTTTTAAACTTGAGCCAGAGTTCCTCTGCATTCTCGTGCCCTCTGCTGGAAGTTTCAAGATTCTCATTGAGATATGACAGTACTGATTTTCTATCTAATTTACTGAACATATATATTTCTCTGCTTGTTTTAGTTGTCCTTTGTACCTGGTAATCATTGTTGCTACAACTGCATCATGGTCACTGGTACCAGTTTCAATGTGGACATCCTCAGATAGATCAAGTCTG